>NC_143165.1:19755911-20058942 GCF_047325235.1 Durio zibethinus
GTAGGTGCGCAAGCCGTGGGTTCTCAGATGATGCTCCGGTGATGGTACCCCGGGCGAAGAAAAATGTGCCACCAGCACATGCCCGAGCCCAGCATGTGCTGTCGAAACCCTCGGTCCGATCTGATTTTAGACTACGAAAGAACTCTGTATGTTTAGACTGGGAATGAACTCCATATGCCTAAGTCAACCCACGAAACGAGCGTGCGGGCGCTCAGTCGACCAGAGGGGTAGGATGCACAAGCCGAGGATCGGCCAGGTCCCCTTCTGCGTGCTATCGATCCTGCTGTCACAACCCTCGGTCCGGTCTTATCTTAGACTGGGAATGAACTCCGTATGCCTAAGTCAACCCATAAAATGCACGTGCGGGCACTCAGTCGGCCAGAGGGGCAGGATGCGTAAATCAGGGATCAGTCGGGTCCCTCTTTGCGTGCTACCAATCCTATTACCGCAACCTTTGGTCTGGTTCGATCTTAGACTATAAATGAACTCTGTATGCCTAAGCCAATCGATGAAACAAGCCGGCGGGTGGGCGGGCACTACACCGACAAGAAAGGTGGGATGCGTAAGCCGTGGATCGATAGGGTGGTAGGTGGGTTTAGGCACATCTTCATATTTCTATCATGCCAATGCCATTTTTATGGCTTGTAAATTCGTACAATGGTCCCCTAAGCCTTGATGTGAAGTTTCATGGCAAGACGACTCGTTTTCTATTTTTCACGATTTTTGAAACTTTTTACGGTTTGGGACATTTTAAAATTTTTTCAAAAAGAGTTTTAGCCCCAAACTTGGAAGACGTGATCCTTGTATTTTTGTTGGCATGCATAAAAGAATTCAGCTAAAAACTCGAAGTGTACAAGATTTTGTGACCATTTGAAAAAAGTGTCCCCATTTCAGACACTTTAATGGCTACTGGTAGCAAACCTGTAAAATCCTAAATGCTTTTTAAGGGGGTGTGAGTTCTCAAGGTTTGATAAGGGATATGGGGCCAATATAAGGGCCAAGTACCAGCACCCATCGCACATCATGTGCGTACACCCCCCGGCCCCCCAATTGCCGGAACCCCAATGCTGTCGGTCAGGTTCTCCGGTGATGCTCCAACGATTGTGCCCCGGGCGAAAAAAAATGTGGCACCAGCACATGCCCGAGCCCAGCATGTGCTGTCACAACCCTCGGTCTGGTCTGATCTTAGACTGGGAATGAGCTCCATATGCTTAGACTGGGAATGAACTCCGTACGCCTAAGTCAACCTACGAAACGAGCGTGCGGGCGCTCAGCCGGCCAGACGGGCAGGATGCACAAGTCGGGGATCGGCTGGGTCCCCCTCTATGTGTGGCCGATCCTGCTGTCACAACCCTTGGTCTGATTCAATCTTAGACTGGGAATGAACTCCATATGCCTAAGTCAACCCACGAAACAAGCGTGCGGGCGCTTAGTCGACCAGAGGGGCAGGATGCGTAAGCTGAGGATCGGTCGGGTCCTCCTCTGCGTGCTACCGATCCTGCTATCACAACCCTCAATCTGGTTTCCTCTTAGACTGGGAATGAACTCCGTATGCCTAAGCCAACCGACGAAACGAGCGGCCGGGCGGGCAAGCACTATGCCGGCCAGAGAGGAGGGATGCGCAAGCCTTGGATCGATAGGGTGGTAGGCGGGTTTAGGCACATCTTGATATTTCTGCTATGCCAATGCCATTTTTATGGCTTGTAAATTCATGCAATGGTCCCTTCAGCCATCATGTGAAGTTTCATGGCAAGATGACCCATTTTCTATTTTCCATGATTTTTGAAACTTTTTGCTGTTCGAGATTTTTTAAACTTTTTTCAGAATGAGTTTTGGTCCCAAACTTAGTAGACATGATCCTTGTATTTTTATTGGCTTGCACAAAAAAATTCAGCTAAAAACTTGAAGGGTACAAGATTTTTGTGACCATTTGAAAAAAGTGTCCCTATTTCAGAGACTTTAATGGCTACTGGCAGCAAACCTGTAAAATCTCAAATGCTCTTTAAGGGGTGTGTGAGTTTTCGAGGCTTGATGAGGGATAGGGGCCAATATAAGGGCCAAGTACCAGCACGCATCGCACATCATGTGTGCACACCCCTCTGACCCCCCAATCGTCGGAACCCTAGTACCGTCGGTTAAGTTCTCCGATGATGCTCTGATGATGGTGCCCTGGGCGAAAAAAAATACGACACCAGCACAAGCTCGAGCCCAGGATGTGCTGTCGCAATCCTCAGTCCGATCCGATCTTAGACTTGGAATGAACTTCGTATACCTAAGTCAACCCATGAAACGAGCGTGCGGGCACTCAGCCGGCCAGAGGGGTAGGATACACAAGCGGGGGATCGATCGGGTCCCCCTCTGCGTGCAACCGATCTTGCTGCAGCAACCCTCAGTCTGAACTGATCTTAGATTGGGAATGAACTCCGTATGCCTAAGGCAACCGATGAAACAAGCGGGCAGTTAGGCACTACGCCGGCCAGAGATGCGGGATGCGAAAGCCATGGATCGATAGGGTGGTAGGTGGGTTTAGGCACATCTTCATATTTCTGCCATGCCAATGCCATTTTTATGGCATGTAAATTCATACAATGGTCCCTTGAGCCTTCATGTGAAGTTTCATGGCAAGACGACTCGTTTTCTATTTTTCATGATTTTTGAAACTTTTTATGGTTCAAGATTTTTTAAAACTTTTTTAGAAGGAGTTTTGGCCCCAAACTTGGTAGACGTGATCCTTGTAATTTTGTTGGCATGCACAAAAACATTTTGCTAAAAGCTCGAAGTGTACAAGATTTTGTGACCATTTGAAAAAAGTGTCCCCATTTCAGACACTTTAATGGCTACTGGCAGCAAACCTGTAAAATCTCGAATGCTCTTTAAGGGGGTGTGAGTTCTCGAGGTTTGATGAGGGATAGGGGGCCAATATAAGGGCCAAGTACCAGCACCCATCGCACATCATGTGTGAACACCCCCTTCGGCCCCCTCCAATCGTCGAAACCCCAATACCGTCGATCAGGTTCTCCGGTGATGCTTCGACGATGGTGCACGGAGAGAAAAATAATACGGCACCAGCATTTACCCGAGCCCAGCATGTGCTGTCGTAACCCTCGGTTTGGTCCGATCTTAGACTAGGAATGAACTCTGTATGCTTAGACTGGGAATGAACTCCGTATGCCTAAGTCAACCCATGAAACGAGCGTGCGGGCGCTCAGTCGGCCAGAGGGGTAGGATATGCCAGTCGGGGATCGATCAGGTCCCCCTCTGCATATCGTCGATCTTACTACCGCAACCCACTGTCCGTTTCGATCTTAGACTGAGAATGAACTCTGTATACCTAAGCCACCTGACGAAACGAGCAGGTGGGCGGGCACTACGCCGGCCAGAGAGGCAGGATGCGCAAGTCGTGCATCGATAGGGTGGTAGGTGGGTTTAGGCACATCTTCATATTTCTGCCATGCCAATGCCATTTTTATGGCTTGTAAATTCATACAATGGTCCCTTAAGCCTTCATGTGAAGTTTCATGGCAAGACGACTCGTTTTCAATTTTTCACGATTTTTGAAACTTTTTGCGGTTTGGGATTTTTTTAAATTTTTTTAGATGGTTTTTTGGCCCCAAACTTGGTAGACGTGATCCTTGTTTTTTTTTTGGCATGCACAAAAAAATTCAGCTGAAAACTCGAAGTGTACAAGATTTTGTGACCATTTGAAAAAAGTGTCCCCATTTCAGACACTTTAATGGCTGCTGTCAGCAAACCTGTAAAATCTCAAATGCTCTTTAAGGGGGTGTGAGTTCTTGAGGTTTGATAAGGGATAGAAGTCCAATATAAGGGCCAAGTACCATCACCATTATGTGCGCACACCCCCGCCGGCCCCCCCAATCGTTAGAACCCCAATGCCGTTGGTCAGGTTCTCCGGCGATGCTCCGACGATAGTGCCCCGAGCGAAGAAAAATGTGGCACCAGGACATGCCCGAGCCTAACATGTGCTCCTGCAACCCTCGGTCCAGTCTGATCTTAGACTAGGAATGAACTCCGTATGCTTAGACTGGGAATGAACTTTGTATGCCTAAGTAAACCCACTAAACGAGCGTGCGAGTGCTCAGTCGGCCAGAGGGGCAGGATGTTGTAATCGGGGATTGACTGGGTCCCCCTCTGCATGCTGCTGATCCTACTACCATAACCCTCGGTCCGGTCTGATCTTAGACTGGTAATGAACTTCGTATGCCTAAGCCAACTGACGAAACGAGTGAGAGGGCGGGCACTACGCCGGCCAGAGAGACGGGATGTGCAAGCCGTGGATCAATAGGGCGGTAGGTGGGTTTAGGCACATCTTCATATTTCTGCCATGCCAATGCCATTTTTATGGCATGTAAATTCATATAGTGGTCCCTTAAGCCATCATGTGAAGTTTCATGGCAAGACGACTCGTTTTCTATTTTTCACGATTTTCAAAACTTTGTGCCGTCCGAGATTTTTAAAATTTTTTTAGAAGGATTTTTAGCCCCATACTTGGTAGAGGTGATCCTTGTATTTTTTTTTGCATGAACAAAAAAATTCAGCCAAAAACTCGAAGTGTACAAGATTTTGTGACCATTTGAAAAAAGTGCCCCATTCCAGACACTTTAATGGCTACTGGCAGCAAACCTGTAAAATCTCAAATGCTCTTTAAGGGGGTGTGAGTTCCCTAGGTTTGATGAGGAATAGGGGGCCAATATAAGGGCCAAGTACCAGCACCAATTGCACATCATGTGGCACACCCTCGGGCACCCCTAATCGTCGGAACCCCAATGTCGTCGGTCAGGTTCTCCGGTGATGCTCCAGTGATGCTGCCTCGGGCAAAGAAAAATGTGGCACCAGCACATGCCCAAGCCTAGTATGTGCTACCGTAACCCTCGGTCCGGTCCAACCTTGGACTGGGAACGAACTTCGTATGCTTAGACTGGGAATGAACTTCGTATGCGTAAGTCAACCCACGAAACGAGCGTGCGGGTGTTCAGCCAGCCAAAGGGGCAGGATGTGCAAGCTGGGGATCGACCGGGTCCCCATCTATGTGCTGCCAATCCTGCTGCTGCAACTGTTGGTTCAGTTTGATCTTAGACTAGGAATGAACTCCGTATGCCTAAGGCAACCGACGAAACGAACGGGTGGGCAGACACTACGCAAGCCAGAGAGACGGGATGCGAAAGTCGTGGATTGATAGGGTGGTAGGTGGGTTTAGGAAAATCTTCATATTTCTACCATGCCAATGCCATTTTAATGGCTTGTAAATTCAAACAATGGTCCCTTCAGCCTTCATGTGAAGTTTCATGGCAAGACGACTTGTTTTCTATTTTTCACGATTTTCAAAACTTTTTACGGTTCGAGATTTTTTTAAATTTTTTCAGAAAGAGTTTTGGCCCCAAACTTGGTAGATGTGATCCTTGTATTTTTTTTGGCATGCACAAAAAAAATTCAGCTAAAAACTCGAAGTGTACAAGATTTTGTGACCATTTGAAAAAAGTGTCCTCATTTTAGACACTTTAATGGCTATGGCAGCAAACCTGTAAAATCTCAAAAGCTCTTTAAGGGGGTGTGAGTTCTCTAGGTTTGATGAGAGATAGGGGCCAATATAAGGGCCAAGTACCAGCACCCATCACACATAACATGCGCACACCCTTCCGGCCCACCCCAATCGTTGGAACCCCAATGTCGCCGGTCAGGTTCTTCGACGATGGTGCCTCGACCGAAAAAAAATACGGCACCAGCACATGCTCGAGCCCAGTAAGTGCTACCGCAACTCTCAGTCTGATCTGATCTTAGACTGGGAATGAACTCCGTATGCCTATGTCAATCCATGAAACGAGCGTGCGGGCGCTCAGTCGGCCAGAGGTGTAGGATGCGTAGGTCGAGGATCAGTCGGGTCCCCCTCTACGTGCTACCGATCCTACTACCGCAACCCTCAATTTGGTCCAATCCTAGACTGGGAATGAACTTCGTATGCCTAAGCCAACAGACGAAATGAGTGAGTTGGCGGGCACTACGTCGGCCAGAGAGGCGGGATGCGCAAGCCGTGGATCGATAGGGTGGTAGGTGGGTTTAGGCACATCTTCATATTTCTGCCATGCCAATGCCATTTTTATGGCTTGTAAATTCATACAATGGTCCCTTAAGCCTTCATGTGAAGTTTCATAGCAAGACGACCCGTTTTCTATTTTTCACGATTTTTGAAACCTTTTGTGGTTTGAGATTTTTTAAAATTTTTTCAGAAGGACTTTTTGCCCCAAACTTATTAGACGTGAACCTTGTATTTTTTTTGGCATGCACAAAAAAATTCAGCTAAAAACTAGAAGTGTACAAGATTTTATGACCATTTGAAAAAAGTGTCCCCATTTCAGATACTTTAATGGCTACTGACAGCAAACCTATAAAATCTCAAATGCTCATTAAGGGGCTGTGAGTTCTCGAGGTTTGATGAGGGATAGGGGGCCAATATAAGGGCCAAGTACTAGCACCCATCGCACATCATGTGCGCAGACCCCTGTCGCCCCCCAATCGTCGGAACCCTAATGCCGCCGGTCAGGTTCTCCGGTGATGCTCCAGTGATGGTGCCCCAGGCTAAGAAAAATACGACACCAGCACATGCCCGAGCCCAGCATGTGCTGCCACAACCCTTGGTCCGATCCGATCTTAGACTGGGAATGAACTCCGTATGCCTAAGCCAATCGACGAAACGAGCGAGCGGGCGGGCACTACGTCGGCCAGAGAGGCGGGATGCGCAAGCCGTGGATCGATAGGGTGGTAGGTGGGTTTAGGCATATCCTCATATTTCTGCCATGCCAATGCCATTTTTATGGCTTGTAAATTCATACAATGATCCCTTAAGCCTTCATGTGAAGTTTCATGGCAAGATGACTCGTTTTCTATTTTTCATGATTTTTAAAACTTTTTGCGGTTCGAGATTTTTTAAAATTTTTCAGAAGGTTTTTTGGCCCCAAAACTGGTAGACATGATCCTTGTATATTTGTTGGCATGCACACAAAAAATCAGCTAAAAACTCGAAGTGTAAAAGATTTTGTCACCATTTGAAAAAAGTGTTGCCATTTTAGACACTTTAATGGCTACTGGCAGCAAACCTGTAAAATCTCAAATGCTCTTTAAGGGGGTGTGAGTTCTCAAGGTTTGAGTAGAGATAGGGGGCCAATATAAGGGCCAAGTACCAGCACCCATCGCACATCATGTGCGCACAGCCCCCCAGATCCCCAATCACCGGAACCCTAATGCCGTCGGTTAGGTTCTCCGGCGATGCTCCGGTGATGGTGCATCGGGCGAAAAAAATGCGGCACCAGCACATCCTCGAGCCCAGCATGTGCTGTCACAACCCTCAATTCAATCCGATCTTAGACTGAGAATGAACTCTGTATGCCTAAGTCAACCCACAAAATGAGCGTACGGGCGCTCAGCCGGCCAGAGGGATAGGATGCGTAAGCCGAGGATTGGTCGGGTCCCCCTTTGCGTGCTACCGATCCTGCTGCCATAACCCTCAATCTGGTCTGATCTTAGACTGAGAATGAACTCTGTATGCCTAAGCGGACCGACGAACGAGCGGACGGGCGGGCACTATACCGGCCAAAGAGGTGGGATGTGCAAGCTATGGATCGATAGGGTGGTAGGTGGGTTTAGACACATATTCATATTTCTACCGTGCCAATGCCATTTTTATGGCTTGAAAATTCATACAATGGTCCCTGAAGCCTTCAAGTGAAGTTTCATGGCAAGTTGACCCATTTTCTATTTTTCACGATTTTTGAAAATTTTTATGGTTCGGGATTTTTTAAAAATTTTTCAGAAGGAGTTTTGGCCCCAAACTTGGTAGACGTGATCCTTGTATTTTTGTTGGCATGCATAAAAAATTTTGCTAAAAACTCGAAGTGCACAAGATTTTGTGACCATTTGAAAAAAGTATCCCCATTTCAGACACTTTAGTGGCTACTGGCAGCAAACCTGCAAAATCTCAAATGCTTTTTAAGGGGGTGTGAGTTCTCGAGGTTTGATGAGGGATAGGGCGCCAATATAAAGGCCAAGTACTAGCACCCATTGCACATCATGTGCCCACACCCCCTGGCCTCCCAGTCGTCGAAACCCCAATGCCGTCGGTCAGGTTCTTCGACAATGCTTCGGCGATGGTGCCCTGGGCAAAAAAAAAATTGGTACCAGCACATTCCCCAGCCCAGCATGTTCTTTTGCAACCCTTAGTCTAATCTGATCTTAGACTGGGAATGAACTCTATATGCTTAGACTGAGAATGAACTCCGTATGCCTAAGTCAAACCATGAAACGAGTGTGCGAGCGCTCAACCGGCCAGAGGGGTAGGATGCGCAAGCCAGGGATCGACCGGGTCCCTCTCGGTATGCTGTCGATCCTGCGGCCATAACCCTCGATCTGGTCTGATCTTATACTAGGATTGAACTCCGTATACCTAAGCGAACCGACGAAACGAGTGGGCGGGCGAGCGCTATGCCGGTCAGAGGGTGGGATGCGCAAGCCATGGATCGATAGGGTGGTAGGTGGGTTTAGGCACATCTTCATATTTCTGTCATGCCAATGCCATTTTTATGGCTTGTAAATTCATACAATGGTCCCTTAAGCCTTCATGTGAAGTTTCAGAGCAAGACGTCTCGTTTTCTATTTTTCATGATTTTTAAAACTTTTTATGGCTCTAGATTTTTTAAAATCTTTTCAGAAGGAGTTTTGGCCCTAAACTTGGTAGACGTGATCCTTGTATTTTTTTTGGCATGCACAAAAAAATTCAGCTAAAAACTTGAAGTGTTCAAGATTTTGTGACCATTTGAAAAAAGTGTCCCCATTTCGGACACTTTAATGGCTACTGGCAGCAAACCTGTAAAATCTCAAATGCTCTTTAAGGGGGTGTGAGTTCCCTAGGTTTGATGAGGGATAGGGGGCCAATATAAGGGCCAAGTACCAGCACCCATTGCACATCATGTGGCACACCCTCGGGCCCCCCCTAATCGCCGGAACCCCAATGCCGTCAGTCAGGTTCTCCGGTGATGCTCCAGTGATGCTGCCTCGGGCAAAGAAAAATGTGGCACCAGCACATGCCCAAGCCCAGTATGTGCTGCCGCAACCCTCGGTCCGGTCCAATCTTGGACTGGGAACGAACTTCGTATGCTTAGACTGGGAATGAACTTCATATGCGTAAGTCAACCCACGAAACGAGCGTGCGGGTGCTCAGCCAGCCAAAGGGGCAGGATGTGCAAGCTGGGGATCGACCGGGTCCCCATCTGTGTGCTGCCAATCCTGCTACTACAACTCTTGGTTCAGTTTGATCTTAGACTAGGAATGAACTCCGTATGCCTAAGGCAACCGACGAAACGAATGGGTGGGCAGACACTACGCAAGCTAGAGAGACGGGATGCGAAAGTCGTGGATTGATAGGGTGGTAGGTGGGTTTAGGTAAATCTTCATATTTCTGCCATGCCAATTCCATTTTTATGGCTTGTAAATTCAAACAATGGTCCCTTCAGCCTTCATGTGAAGTTTCATGGCAAGACGACTTGTTTTCTATTTTTCACAATTTTTGAAACTTTTTACGGTTCGAGATTTTTTTAAATTTTTTCAGAAAGATTTTTGGCCCCAAACTTGGTAGACGTGATCCTTGTATTTTTTTTGGCATGCACAAAAAAATTCAGCTAAAAACTCGAAGTGTACAAGATTTTGTGACCATTTGAAAAAAGTGTCCTCATTTTAGACACTTTAATGGCTATGGCAGCAAACCTGTAAAATCTCAAAAGCTCTTTAAGGGGATGTGAGTTCTCTAGGTTTGATGAGGGATAGGGGCCAATATAAGGGCCAAGTACCAGCACCCATCACACATAACATGCGCACACCCCTCCGGCCCACCCCAATCGTTGGAACCCCAATGCCGCCGGTCAGGTTCTTCGACGATGGTGCCTCGACCGAAAAAAAATACGGCACCAGCACATGCTCGAGCCCAATATGTGCTACCGCAACTCTCAGTCCGATCTGATCTTAGACTGGGAATGAACTCCGTATGCCTATGTCAATCCATGAAACGAGTGTGCGGGCGCTCAGTCGGCCAGAGGTGTAGGATGCGTAAGCCGAGGATCAGTCGGGTCCCCCTCTACGTGCTGCCGATCCTACTGCCGCAACCCTCAATTCGGTCCAATCTTAGACTGGGAATGAACTTCGTATGCCTAAGCCAACAGACGAAATGAGTGGGTTGGCGGGCACTACGTCGGCCAGAGAGGCGGGATGCGCAAGCCGTGGATCGATAGGGTGGTAGGTGGGTTTAGGCACATCTTCATATTTCTGCCATGCCAATGCCATTTTTATGGCTTGTAAATTCATACAATGGTCCCTTAAGCCTTCATGTGAAGTTTCAGAGCAAGACGTCTCGTTTTCTATTTTTCATGATTTTTAAAACTTTTTATGGCTCTAGATTTTTTAAAATCTTTTCAGAAGGAGTTTTGGCCCTAAACTTGGTAGACGTGATCCTTGTATTTTTTTTGGCATGCACAAAAAAATTCAGCTAAAAACTTGAAGTGTTCAAGATTTTATGACCATTTGAAAAAAGCGTCCCCATTTTAAATACTTTAATGGCTACTGACAGCAAACCTATAAAATCTCAAATGCTCATTAAGGGGGTGTGAGTTCCCTATGTTTGTAAATGTGGCACCAGCACATGCCCAAGCCCAGTATGTACTGCCGCAACCCTCGGTCCGGTCCAATCTTGGACTGGGAACGAACTTCGTATGCTTAGACTGGGAATGAACTTCATATGCGTAAGTCAACCCACGAAACGAGCGTGCGGGTGCTCAGCCAGCCAAAGGGGCAGGATGTGCAAGCTGGGGATCGACCGGGTCCCCATCTGTGTGCTGCCAATCCTGCTACTGCAACTCTTGGTTCAGTTTGATCTTAGACTAGGAATGAACTCCGTATGCCTAAGGCAACCGACGAAACGAATGGGTGGGCAGACACTACGCAAGCTAGAGAGACGGGATGCGAAAGTCGTGGATTGATAGGGTGGTAGGTGGGTTTAGGCAAATCTTCATATTTCTGCCATGCCAATTCCATTTTTATGGCTTGTAAATTCAAACAATGGTCCCTTCAGCCTTCATGTGAAGTTTCATGGCAAGACGACTTGTTTTCTATTTTTCACGATTTTTGAAACTTTTTACGGTTCGAGATTTTTTTAAATTTTTTCAGAAAGATTTTTGGCCCCAAACTTAGTAGACGTGATCCTTGTATTTTTTTTGGCATGCACAAAAAAATTCAGCTAAAAACTCGAAGTGTACAAGATTTTGTGACCATTTGAAAAAAGTGTCCTCATTTTAGACACTTTAATGGCTATGGCAGCAAACCTGTAAAATCTCAAAAGCTCTTTAAGGGGATGTGAGTTCTCTAGGTTTGATGAGGGATAGGGGCCAATATAAGGGCCAAGTACCAGCACCCATCACACATAACATGCGCACACCCCTCCGGCCCACCCCAATCGTTGGAACCCCAATGCCGCCGGTCAGGTTCTTCGACGATGGTGCCTCGACCGAAAAAAAATACGGCACCAGCACATGCTCGAGCCCAATATGTGCTACCGCAACTCTCAGTCCGATCTGATCTTAGACTGGGAATGAACTCCGTATGCCTATGTCAATCCATGAAACGAGTGTGCGGGCGCTCAGTCGGCCAGAGGTGTAGGATGCGTAAGCCGAGGATCAGTCGGGTCCCCCTCTACGTGCTGCCGATCCTACTGCCGCAACCCTCAATTCAGTCCAATCTTAGACTGGGAATGAACTTCGTATGCCTAAGCCAACAGACGAAATGAGTGGGTTGGCGGGCACTACGTCGGCCAGAGAGGCGGGATGCGCAAGCCGTGGATCGATAGGGTGGTAGGTGGGTTTAGGCACATCTTCATATTTCTGCCATGCCAATGCCATTTTTATGGCTTGTAAATTCATACAATGGTCCCTTAAGCCTTCATGTGAAGTTTCATAGCAAGACGACCCGTTTTCTATTTTTCACGATTTTTGAAACTTTTTATGGTTCGAGATTTTTTAAAATTTTTTCAGAAGGATTTTTAGCCCCAAACTTATTAGACGTGATCCTTGTATTTTTGTTGGCATGCACAAAAAAATTCAGCTAAAAACTCGAAGTGTACAAGATTTTATGACCATTTGAAAAAAGCGTCCCCATTTCAAATACTTTAATGGCTACTGACAGCAAACCTATAAAATCTCAAATGCTCATTAAGGGGGTGTGAGTTCTCGAGGTTTGATGAGGGATAGGGGGCCAATATGAGGGCCAAGTACCAGCACCCATCGCACATCATGAGCGCACACCCCCGTCGCCCCCCAATCGTCGGAACCCTAATGCCGCCGGTCAGGTTCTCCGGCGATGCTCCGGTGATGGTGCCCCGGGCAAAGAAAAATACGACACCAGCACATGCCTTAGCCCAGCATGTGCTGCCACAACCCTTGGTCCGATCCGGTCTTAGACTGAGAATGAACTCCGTATGCCTAAGCCAATCGACGAAACGAGCGAGCGGGCGGGCACTACGTCGGCCAGAGAGGCGGGATGCGCAAGCCGTGGATCGATAGGGTGGTAGGTGGGTTTAGGCACATCCTCATATTTCTGCCATGCCAATGCCATTTTTATGGCTTGTAAATTCATACAATGATCCCTTAAGCCTTCATGTGAAGTTTCATGGCAAGATGACTCGTTTTCTATTTTTCATGATTTTTAAAACTTTTTGCGGTTCGAGATTTTTTAAAATTTTTCAAAAGGTTTTTTGGCCCCAAAAATGGTAGACATGATCCTTGTATATTTGTTGGCATGCACAAAAAAAATCAGCTAAAAACTCGAAGTGTAAAAGATTTTGTCACCATTTGAAAAAAGTGTCGCCATTTCAGACACTTTAATGGCTACTGGCAGCAAACCTGTAAAACCCATCGCACATCATCTGCGCACACCCCCCGGCCGCCCCAATCGTCGGAACTCCAATGCCGTCGGTCAAGTTCTCCGACGATGGTGCATCAGGAAAAAAATGTGGCACTAGCACATGCCTGAGCCCAGCATTTGCTTCCGTAACCCTCGGTCTGGTCCAATCATAGACTGGGAATGAACTCCATATGCTTAGACTGGAATGAACTCCGTATGCCTAAGTCAACCCATGAAACAAGCGTGCAGATGCTCAGCCGACCAGAGGGGGCAGGATGCGCAAGCTAGGAATGACCGGGTCCCCCTCTATGTGCTACCGATCCTACTGCCACAGCCCTCGGTCCGGTCCAACCTTTTACTGGGAATGAACTCCGTATGCTTAAGTCAACCCACGAAACAAGTGTGCGGGCGCTCAGCCGGCCAGAGGGGTAAGATTCGCAAGTCGGGGATCGATCGGGTCCCCCTCTGCGTGCTATCGATCTTGCTGCCACAATACTCAGTCCGATCTGATCTTAGACTGGGAATGAACTCCCTATGCCTAAGCCAACTAACGAAACGAGCGGGCGACCGGGCACTTCACCGGCCAGAGAGGTGGGACGCGCAAGTCGTGGATTGACAAGGTGGTAGGTGGACTTAGGCAAATCTTCATATTTCTACCATGCCAATGCCATTTTTATGGCTTGTAAATTCATACAAAGGTCTCTTAACCCTTCATGTGAAGTTTCATGGCAAGACGACTCGTTTTCTATTCGTCATGATTTTCTAAACTTTTTACGGTTTGGGATTTTTTAAAATTTTTTAAGAAGGATTTTTGGCCCCAAACTTGGTAGACATGATCCTTGTATTTTTGTTGGCATGCACAAAACATTTCAGCTAAAAACTCGAAGTGTACAAGATTTTGTGACCATTTGAGAAAAGTGTCCCTATTTAAGACACTTTAATGGCTACTGGCAGCAAACCTGTAAAATTTCAAATGCTCTTTAAGGGGGTGTGAGTTCTCGAGGTTTGATGAGGGATAGGGGGCCAATATAAGGGCCAAGTACCAGCACCCATCGCGCATCATGTGCGCACATCCCCCCGACCCCCCAATCACCGAAACCCTAATGCCGCCGGTCAGCTTCTCCGGTGATGCTCCGATAATGGTGCCCCGGGCAAAGAAAAATATGGCACCAGCACATGCCCGAGCCCAGCATGTGCTGTCGCAACCCTTGGTCTGGTCCTATCTTAGACTGGGATTGAACTCCGTATGCTTAGACTGGGAATGAACTCCGTATGTCTAAGTCAACCCACGAAATGAGCGTACGGGCGCTCAGCCAGCCAGAGGGGTAGGATGCACAAGTCGGGGATCAACCGGGTCCCCCTCTACGTGTTATCGATCCTACTACCGTAACCCTCGATCCAATCCTATCTTAGACTGGGAAGGAACTCCGTATGCCTAAGCCAATTGACGAAACGAGCGGGTGGGCGGGCACTACACCGGTCAGAGAGGCGGGATGCGCAAATCGTGGATCGATAGGGTGGTAGGTGGGTTTAGGCACATCTTCATATTTCTACCATGCCAATGCCATTTTTATGGCTTGTAAATTCATACAATGGTCCCTTAAGCCTTCATGTGAAGTTTCATGGCGAGACGACTCGTTTTCTATTTTTCATGATTTTTGAAACTTTTTATGGTTCGGGATTTTTTAAAATTTTTTCAGAAGGAGTTTTGATCCCAAACTTAGTAGATGTGATCCTTTTATTTTTGTTGGCATGCGCAAAAAACTTTAGCTAAAAACTCAAAGTGTACAAGATTTTGTGACCATTTGAAAAAAGTGTCCCCATTTCAGACACTTTAATTGCTACTGGCAGCAAACCTGTAAAATCTCAATGCTCTTTAAGGGGGTTTGAATTGTCGAGGTTTGATGAAGTATAGGGGGCCAATATAAGGGCCAAGTACCAGTACCCAATGCACATCATGTGCGCACACCCCCCGGCCCCTCAATCGCCAGAACCCTAATGCCGTCGGTCAGGTTCTCCGACGATGCTCAGGTGATGGTGCACCAGGCGAAAAAAAATGTGGCACCAGCACATGCCCGAGCCCAGCATGTGCTGCCGCAACCCTTGATCCAGTCTGATCTTAGATTGGAATGAACTCTGTATGCTTAGGCTAAGAATGAACTTTGTATGCCTAAGTCAACCCATGAAACGAGCGTGCGGGTGCTCAGCCAGCCAGAGGGGCAGGATGCGCAAGCCGGGGATCGGTTGGGTCCTCCTCTGTGTGCTGTCGATCCTGCTACCATAACCCTCAGTTTGATCCGATCTTAGACTAGGAATGAACTTCGTATGCCAAGTCAACCCACGAAATGCGCGTGCGGGCGCTCAACCGGCCAGAGAGGCAGAATGCGCTAGCCAGGGTTCGACTGGGTCCCCCTCTACGTGCTGCCGATCCTACTGCTGCAACCCTCAGTCTAGACCAATCTTAGACTAAGAATGAACTCCGTATGCCTAAGCCAACTGACGAAACGAGCGGGCGGGCGGGCACTACGCCAGCCAGACATGCGGGATGCGCAAGCCGTGTATCTATAGGGTGGTAGGTGGTTTTAGGGACATCTTCATATTTTTGCCATGCCAATGCCATTTTTATGGTTGTAAATTCATACAATGGTCCCTTCAGCCTTCATGTGAAGTTTCATGGCAAGACGATTCGTTTTCTATTTTTCACGATTTTCAAAACTTTTTACGGTTCGGGATTTTTTAAATTTTTTTCAAAAGGAGTTTTGGCCCCAAACTCGGTAGACGTGATCCTTGTATTTTTTTGGCATGCAAGAAAAAATTCAGTTAAAAACTCGAAGTGTATAAGATTTTGTTACCATTTAAAAAAAGTGTCCCCATTTCAGACACTTTAATGGCTACCGATAGTAAACCTGTAAAATCTCAAATGCCTTTTAAGGGGGTGTGAGTTCTCGAGGTTTGATGAGGGATAGGGGGCTAATATAAGGGCCAAGTACCAGCACCCATCACACATCATGTACGCACACCCCTCGGCCCACCCAATCGCCAGAACCCCAATACCGTCGATTAGGTTCTCCGGCAATACTCCAGTGATGGTGCCCCAGGTGAAGAAAAATTCAACACCAGAACTTGGTCGAGCCTATCATGTGCTACCGTAACCCTCGTTCCGGTC
The DNA here is from genome assembly GCF_047325235.1 of Durio zibethinus. NCBI lineage: Eukaryota > Viridiplantae > Streptophyta > Magnoliopsida > Malvales > Malvaceae > Durio > Durio zibethinus. Next base: position 19,772,026 of record NC_143165.1, read on the forward strand.
TGATCTTAGGCTGGGAATGAACTCCGTATGCCTAAGTCAACCCACGAAACGAGCGTGCGGGCATTCAGTCGGCCAGAGGGGCAGGATGCACAATTCAGGGATCGGTCGAGTCCCCCTCTGTGTGCTGCCGATCCTGCTACTGCAACCCTTAATCCGGTCCAATCTTAGGCTGGGAATGAAATCCGTATGCCTACGCAAACCCATAAAACGAGCGTGTGGACTCTCAGTCGACCAAAGGGGCAGGATGCGTAAGCCGAGGATCGATCGGCTCCCCTTCTGCGTGCTGTCGATCCTGTTACTGCAACCCTCAGTTTGGTTTGATCTTAGACTGGGAATTAACTCTGTATGCCTAAGCCAACCGATAAAACAAGCGGGCGGGCGGGCACTACACCGGCCAGAAAGACGGGATGCGCAAGCCGTGGATCGATAGGGTGGTAGGTGGGTTTAGGCACATCTTCATATTTTGCCATGCCAATGCCATTTTTATGGCTTGTAAATTCATACAATGGTCCCTTAAGCCTTCTTGTGAAGTTTTATGGCAAGACGACTCGTTTTCTATTTTTCATGATTTTTGAAACTTTTTACGGTTTGGGAGTTTTTAAAATTTTTTCAAATGGATTTTTGGCGCCAAACTTGGTAGACATCATCTTGTATTTTTGTTGGCATGCACAAAAAAATTCAGCTAAAAACTTGTAGTGTACAAGATTTTGTGACCATTTGAAAAAAGTGTCCCAATTTCAGACACTTTAATGGCTATTGGCAGCAAACCTGTAAAATCTGAAATGCTCTTTAAGGGGGAGTGAGTTCTCGAGGTTTGATGAGGGATAGGGGCCAATATAAGGGCCAAGTGCCAGCACCCATCACACATCATGTGCGCACATCCCCCCTGACCCCCCAATCGTCGGAACCCTAATACCGCGGGTCAGGTTCTCCGGTGATGCTCCAGCGATGGTGCACTGGGCAAAAAAAAATACGGCACCAACGCATGCCCGAGACCAGCATGTGCTGCTACAACCCTCGGTCCGATCCGATCTTAGACTGGGAATGAACTCCGTATGCTTAGACTGGGAATGAAATCCGTATCCCTAAGCCAACCCACGAAATGAGCTTGCGGGCACTCAACCGGCCAGAGGGGCAGGATGCGCAAGTCGGGGAATAGCCAGGTCCCCCTCTGCGTGCTGCCGATCTTGCTGTCGTAACCCTCAGTCTGGTCTGATCTCAGACTGGGAATAAACTCCGTATGCCTAAGCCAACCGACGAAACGAGCGAGCGGGCACTACACCGACCAAAGAGGCGGGATGCGTAAGCTATGGATCGATAGGGTGGTAGGTGGGTTTGTGCACATCTTCATATTTCTACCATGCCAATGCCATTTTTATGGCTTGTAAATTCATACAACCATCCCTTAAGCCTTCATGTGAAGTTTCATGGCAAGACGACTCGTTTTCTATTTTTCATGATTTTTTAAACTTTTTAAGGTTCAGGATTTTTTAAAATTTTTTCAGAATTATTTTTGGCCCCAAACTTGGTAGACATGATCCTTGTATTTTTGTTGGCATGCACAAAAAAATTCAGCTAAAAACTCGAAGTGTACAAGATTTTGTGACCATTTGAAAAAAATGTCCCCATTTCGAACACTTTAATGGCTACTGGCAGCAAACCTGTAAAATCTCAAATGCTCTTTAAGGGGGTGTGAGTTCTCAAGGTTTGATAAGGGATAGGGGGCCAATATAAGGGCCAAGCACCAGCACCCATTGCACATCATGTGCACACACCCCCCGGCCCCTCAATCGCCTGAACCCCAATGCCATCGGTCAGGTTCTCCGGTGATGCTCCGACGATGGTGCCTCGGGTAAAGAAAAATGTGGCCCCAGCACATGCCTGAGCCCAGCCTGTGCTATCGTAACCTTCGGTCTGGTCCGATCTTATATTGGGAATGAACTCTGTATGCTTAGACTGGGAATGAGCTCCGTATGCCTAAGTCAACCCACGAAACGAGCGTACGGGCTATCAGCCGACCAGAGGGGCAGGATGCGTAAGCCAGGGATCGGTCGAGTCTCCCTCTACGTGCTGTCGATCCTACTACCATAACCCTCGGTCCGGTTCGATCTTAGACAAGGAATGAACTCCGTATGCCTAAGCCAACCGGCTAAACGAGCGGGCGGGCACTAAGCTGACCAGAGAGACGGGATGTGCAAGCCGTGGATCGATAGGGTGATAGGTGGGTTTAGGCACATCTTCATATTTCAGCCATGCCAATGCCATTTTTATGCCTTGTAAATTCATACAATGGTCCCTTAAGCCTTCCTGTGAAGTTTCTTGGCAAGACAACTCATTTTCTATTTTTCATGATTTTTGAAACTTTTTACGGTTCAGGATTTTTTAAAATTTTTTCAGAAGGAGTTTTGGCCTCAAACTTGGTAGACATGATCCTTTTATTTTTGTTGGCATGCCCAAAAAAATTCAGCTAAAAACTCGAAGTGTATAAGATTTTGTGACCATTTGAAAAAAGTGTCCCCATTTAAGACACTTTAATGGCTACTGGCAGCAAACCTGTAAAATCTCAAATGCACTTCAAGGGGGTGTGAGTTCTCGAGGTTTGATAAGGGATAGGGGGCCAATATAAGGGTCAAGTACCAGCATGCATCGCACATCATGTGCGCACACCCCCATGGCCCCTCCAATCACAGGAACCCCAATGTCGCCAATCGGGTTCTCCGACGATGCTCTGACGATGGTGCCCCGAACAAAAAAAAATACGGCTCCAGCAAATGCTTGAGCCCAGCATGTGCAGCCGCAACCCTCGGTCCAATTTGATCTTAGACTAGAAATGAACTTCGTATGCCTAAGTCAACCCACCAACGAGCGTGCGGGCGCTCAGCCGGCCAAAGGGGTAAGATGCGCAAGCCAGGGATCGACCCGGTCCCCTCAGCGTGCTACTGATCCTACTACCGCAACACTCGGTCTGGTCTGATCTTAGACTGGAATGAACTCCGTATGCTTAGAATGAGAATGAACTCTGTATGGCTAACTCAACCCACAAAACGAGTGTGCGGGCGCTCAGTCTGCCAGAGGGGCAGGATGCTCAAGCCGGGGATCGGTCGGGTCTACCTCTACGTGCTATCGATCCTGCTGCCGTAACCATCAGTCTGGTCTGATCTTAGACTAGGAATGAACTCCGTCTATGTAAGCCAACCGATGAAACGAACGGGCAGGCGGGCACTACGTCGGCCAGAGAGGCGGCATGTGCAAACCATGGATCGATAGGGTGGTAGGTGGGTTTAGGCACATCTTCATATTTCTGTCGTGCCAATGCCATTTTTATGGCTTGTAAATTCATACAATGGTCCCTTAAGCCTTCATGTGATGTTTCATGGCAAGACGACTCGTTTTCTATTTTTCATAATTTTTGAAAGTTTTTACGGTTTAAGATTTTTTTAAATTTTTTCAAAAGGCGTTTTGGCATCAAACTTGGTAGTCGTGATCCTTGTATTTTTGTTGGCATGCACAAAGCAATTCAGCTAAAAACTCGAAGTGTACAAGATTTTGTGACCATTTGAAAAAAGTGTCCACATTTCAAACACTTTAATGGCTATTGGCAGTAAACCTGTAAAATCTCAAATTCTCTTTAAGGCGGTGTGAGTTCTCGAGGTTTGATGAGGGATAGGGGGCCAATATAAGGGCCAAGTACCAGCACTCATCGTACATCATGCGCGCACACCCCCCGGCCCCCCAATCGCTAGAACCCCAGTGCCACCGGTTAGGTTCTTCGATGATGCTCCAGCGATGGTGGCCCGGGCAAAAAAAAATACGGCAACAGCACATGCTCGAGCCCAGCATGTGCTGCCGTAACCCTCGATCCGATTCGATCATAGACTAGGAATGAACTCCATATGCTTGACTGGGAATGAACACTGCATGCCTAAGTCAACCCATGAATCGAGCGTGCGGGTGCTTAGCCGGCCAGAGGGGTAGGATGCGCTTGTGGGGGATCGGCCGGGTCCCCCTTTGTGGGCTGCCGATCCTACTGCCGCAACCCTCGGTCTGGTCTGATCTTAGACTGGAATTGAACTCTGTATGCCTAAGCCAATTGATGAAACCAGCAGGCAAGCGAGCACTCCGCCGGCTAGAGAGGTGGGATGCACAAGCCGTGGATCGATAGGGTGGTAGGTTGGTTTAGGCACATCTTCATATTTCTATGGTGCCAATGCCATTTTTATGGCTTGTAAATTCATGCATTGGTCCCTTAAGCCTTCATGTGAAGTTTCATGGCAAGACGACTCATTTTCTATTTTTCATGATTTTTAAAATTTTTTACGGTTCGAGATTTTTTAAAAATTTTTTAGAAAAAGTTTTTGCCCCAAACTTGGTAGACGTGATCCTTGTATTTTTGTTGGCATGCACAAAAACATTTAGCTAAAAAACTTGAAGTGTACAAGATTTTGTGACCATTTGAAAAAAGTGTCCCCATTTCAGACACATTAATGGCTACTGGCAGCAAACCTGTAAAATCTCAAATGCTCTTTGAGGGGGTGTGAGTTCTTGAGGTTTGATGAGGGATAGGGGGCCAATATAAGGGCCAAGTACCAGCACCCATCGCACATCATGTGTGCACACCCCTTCCGGCCCCCCCAATCGTCGGAACCCTAATGCCGCCGGTCAAGTTCTCCGACGATGCTCTGGTGATGGTTCCTCGGGTGAAGAAAAATGCAGCACCAGCATATGCCCGAGCCCAGTATGTGCTACCGCAATCCTTGTCCGATCCGATCTTAGACTAGGAATGAACTCCGTATGCCTAAGTCAACCCATGAAATGAGCGTGCGGGTGCTCAGTCGGCTAGAGGGGCAGGATACGCAAGCCGGGGATCGATCGGGTCCCCCTCTGCGTGTTGTCGATCCTACGGCCATAACCCTCAGTCTAATCTGATCTTAGACTGGGAATGAACTCTGTATGCCTAAGCCAACTGATGAAACGAGCGAGCGAGCGGGCACTACGCTGGCTAGAGATACGGGATGCGAAAACCGTGAATCGATAGGGTGGTAGGTGGGTTTAGGCACATCTTCATATTTCTACTGTGCCAATGCCATTTTTATGGCTTGTAAATTCATACAATGGTCCCTTAAGCCTTCATGTGATGTTTCATGGCAAGATGACTCGTTTTCTATTTTTCACGATTTTTGAAATGTTTTGCGGTTCGAGATTTTTTAAACTTTTTTCAGAAGGAGTTTTGGCCCCAAACTTGGTAGACGTGATCCTTGTATTTTTGTTGGGATGCACAAAAAAATTCAGCCAAAAAATTGAAGTGTGCAAAATTTTGTGGCCATTTGAAAAAAGTGTCCCCATTTTAGACACTTTAATGGCTACTGGTAGCAAACCTGTAAAATCTCAAATGCTCTTTAAGGGGGTGTGAGTTCTCGAGGTTTGATGAGGGATAGGGGGCCAATATAAGGGCCAAGTACCAGCACCCATCGCACATAATGTGCGTACACCCCCCGGCCCCCCAATCGCCAGAACCCCAATGCCCCTTGTAAGGTTCTCCGACGATGCTCCAACGATGGTGCCCTGGGCAAAGAAAAATGCGGCACCAGTATCATGCCTTGGGTGGGTGCGTCAGGCACGTCAGGCACACCAGCAGGCGATCTAGAGGTTGAGGCCCACAGACCAGGCCTACTGGCGGGTATTTGCACGTAAAGCCAAGCAAACGTGTTCAAAACACCCGCCCAACTTGCAGGCCAGCCCATGAGACCAAGGCCTGGCATACAAGCTACCCGCACCACATCCAGAAGGGCCCATGGTGCTGGACACGTAAGGGAAGCTTCTGGAAGCAGGCAGGATCAGCAGGAGCATCCTAGCATATTTGGTTGACCCTGAAAATCAAGAGTTAGCATCCTGATTGATTGTAATCTGTATAATCCCTTGATTTTAGCCTTTATTCTAGGGATATTGCCATTAAGTGTAGCTGGAGCCTCAACTATAAATAGAGGGCTGCTCCACCCTCATTGGTACACCATCAAACACTTCTGTTTCAGTGAATACACAACATATTCTAGCATTCTGCCTTGTTCATCCTGTTTCTCTTTAACTTGCATAATCAGCCCTTCCCATTGTTCTAGTGCCCGCACGCTTGTGTTTTAGGCTGACTTAGGCATAAAGGAAGAGATTCCAAGCCTAAGGCCGCACGGATTCTGAGTCTAAGGTCGGAGCCCGTGACAGTTGGTATCAGAGCAAGTTTGATTTTTTGTGTTTGTGTTGTGCAGGTTAGATCGTGATTGTGGAGATGGCATCCCAAAGTGATGCTGCTAACCAACAATCAGAGGCCCAGGAGCATGGGTGTGGAAGAGGGAGGAAAGCCAATTCTAGAGATATCTAGTCTACCATGGACGGTAGGCTGGCCAAGGTGGAGGTGACCAGGGGCAACATGGGGGAGAAGCTTGAGGAGGTAAAGACTCACATTGCATCGCTAGATTGCATAGGGGAGGAGATCCAAAGTGAGCTACAAGCTGCTCTCAACAAAGGCTTGGACATGTTCACCCAAAAGAATCAGACCTTGGAGGCTGAAGTGCTGACCTTGCGCGATGGCATGGAGGCCATGCGCCAGCGGATGAAGGAGCTTACCAGTGAGCTCATTGCTTGTAAGACTGCCATTGGGAATGTCATGTTTGCTGGAGTGTCCAAATCCATATTGGATGTCCCCAAGCCTAAAGAGTTCAAGGGGACTAGGGCGGCTAAGGAAGTAGACAACTACCTTTGGGGTATGGAGCAGTACTTTTAGGCCATGGGCATGCAAGATGAAGCGAAAAAGGTAAGCACCCCTGCTATGTATCTCACTGATGTAGCCTTATTGTGGTGGAGGCGCAGGTGTGATGATGTCAAGCATGAGAGCACCAAGATTGGAACCTGGGCAGAGTTCCAAAAGGAGTTCAGAGAGCAATTTTACCCGGAGTATGCCGATGATGAGACGTGGGCAAAGTTATGCCAGTTTAGCCAGCATGGGGACATAAGGGAGTATGTCTAGAAATTCTCTAAACTGATGTTACAGATCTCAGATCTAGGCAAGAAGGATGCCTTATTTGCTTTCATGGATGGGCTGAAGCCGTGGGTGAAGCATGAGCTACAAAGGAGGGGAGTTCATGACTTGGCTAAAGCCATGACTACTGCCGAGGCCTTGATAGAGTTCAAGCTTCTGAACAAGTTTGAGTCTTCCAAGCCCAAGGGTAAGGGCAGGGATGATAGGGATCGAAAGAAGCAGTCCAAGGGGAAGGACTGTAACCAGGAGTCTAAGGATGAGGACCAAGACCGTTCAACCAAGGATGGCGAGAGGAAGCCACCAGTAGGCAAGTGAAAAGCAAAGGGGGACTGAGAGCCACTAGCATGCTACCTATGTGGAGGGAGCCACATAGCGCACAATTGCCCACAGAAGGGCAAGCTGACTGCTATAGACAAGGAGTCTGACGAGGAGCCAGAGTCAGGGGCAGCAAAGCTTGGGTCATTAGTGCTCAATGCTGTCCAGAGTAAGGGGAGCCACAAGCCAAAGGACTTGATGTTTATAGATCTGATGGTTGTGGGTCAGAAGGTGAGCGCACTGGTGGACACAGGTGCATCACATCTTTTTATTTCAGGTGATGAAGCCTGAAAGCTCAGATTGAAGGTGCAAAAAAGGACTGGTACCATTAAAATGGTGAACTCTAAGGAAGTTCCAGCCATTGGAGTAGCACGGGGAGTGGAGTTGTAGCTTGGAGACTGGAAAGGCAAGGAGACCGTAGAGGTAATACCCCTTAATGACTATTAGTTTGTGATTGGGTTGGATTTCCTTGTTCGGATTAACGCCCTCCTTTGCCTTTTACTGATTGTGTTTGCATCTTGGATGCACGGTGCCAATGCCTAGTGCCATTGAGGAGAGGGTCTGGAGTTGGGTCACGGGTGGTGTCAGCCATCCAATTTGCCAAGGTGGTAAGCAGACAAGAAGACACCTTCTTGGCAGCCTTGAAATATGATGAGCCAAGGGAGAAAAAGATCGAGTCACCCTTGGAGGTGCTAAAGGTGCTGAAGACCTTTAGTGATATGATGCCCACAAAGCTGCCTAGCAAGCTACCACCTAAAAGGGAGGTGGACCACAAGATCGAGCTGGTGTCTGAGGCCAAGCCACTAGCTAGAGCCCCTTATCGAATGTCTCCACCAGAGTTGAAGGAGTTGAAGAAGCAGCTCAAAGAGTTAGTTGATGCTGGCTTCATCAGGCCATCGAAGGCACCCTATGGTGCACCGATTCTATTCCAACGTAAGCATGATGGGTCGTTGCGGCTGTGCATAGACTACTGGGCTTTGAACAAGATGACCATCAAGAACAAGTACCCCATCCCACTTATTGCGAACTTGTTCAACCAACTTGGGAGTGCAAGGTGGTTCACCAAGCTGGATTTGAGGTCGGGCTACTATCAAGTTAGGATCGCGGAAGGAGATGAGCCAAAGATAGCATGTGTCACTTGGTATGGTTCGTATGAGTTCTTGGTGATGCCTTACGGACTCACAAATGCCCCAGCAACATTCTGCACCCTTATGAACAAGGTACTTCAGTCATTCCTTGATCGATTTGTTGTGGTTTATTTGGATGACATTGTGATCTACGGCCAAACTTCGGGAGAGCATGTAGACCAATTGAGATAGGTGTTTGAGGTGTTGCGGGCGTACAAGCTGTTTGTCAAGAGGGAGAAGTGCTCATTCGCCCAGCAGGAGATCCCGTTCCTTGGCCACATAGTGGGAGGTGGCAGGATACGCATGGATAAAGGCAAGATACACGCCATCCTAGAGTGGCAACCGCCAGCCAAGGTCACTAAGTTGAGATCATTCCTTGGGTTGGTTAACTACTACAGGTGCTTCATCAAAGGTCACTTAGCAATAGCCACACCATTGATTGACTTGCTCAAGAAAAGGAGAGCATGGGAGTGGAGCGCAAGGTGCCAGGAAGCTTTTGACAGGTTAAAGCAGGCTATGACCGAAGAGCTAGTATTGGCCTTGCCAGACCATGCCAAGCCGTATGAGGTGCATACGGATGCATCAGACTTTGCCATAGGGGGTGTGTTGATGCAAGAGGGACGTCCAGTCGCGTTCGAGAACAAGAAGCTGAACAAGACTGAATGCAAGTACACGATCCAAGAGAAGGAGATGACTGCAGTGGTGCACTGCTTGCGCACTTGGCGCCATTACCTGTTAGGGTTGAGGTTCATGGTGAGGGTGGATAATGTGGCAACTAGCTACTTCCAGATGAGGAAGAAGCTGTCCCCAAAGCAGGTGAGATGGTAAGATTTTCTTACAGAATTTGACTTTCAGATAGAGTACAAGCCGGGGTGGGCGAACCTAGTGGTAGATGCCCTGAGCAGGAAGGCTAACCTTACTGCCATTAGCCAACCAGAGGGGTCACTGGTGCCGTGCATCAAGGAGGGACTTGTGTATCATCCTACAGCCAAAGCTCTGATGGAGTACGCTCAACAAGGTAAGACTAGGCGGTTTTGGATGCAGGATGGATTGTTGTACACTAGGGGCAGTAGACTATTTGTGCCGTAGCATGGGAAGCTCCGCAAGGAAGTTTTGCAAGAATGCCATGATTCAAGGTGGGCTGGACACCCCAGAGTGAGCCACACCTTGGCACTGATCAAGGACCGATATTACTAGCCGCACATAAGGGACGATGTGGAGGCCTATGTGAAGACTTGTTTTGTGTGCCAACAGGACAAGGTGGAGCTCAAGAAACTAGGTGGTCTCTTGAAGCCATTGCCAGTGCCAGAGCGACCATGGGAGAGTGTTTCTCTGGACTTTATAGTCGGTCTACCCAAAATAGAAGGGTTTGGAAGCATCATGGTAGTGGTGGACAGGTTTTCCAAGTATGGAATCTTCATTCCAGCAACCAAAGAGTGCCCAGCCAAGGAGGTAGCTCGATTGTTCCTGAAGAACATGGTTAAGTACTAGAGAGTGCTGAGGACTATTGTTAGTGATCGGGACGGGCGTTTCACAGGCAGGTTCTAGACTGAGTTGTTCAAGCTGTTGGGGTCAGACTTGAACTTTTCCACCAGCATGCATCCGTAGACCGATGGGCAGACAGAATGAGTGAATGGACTATTGGAGGTCTACCTTAGGCACTATGTGAGTGCCACACAAAGGGACTGGCCAAAGCTGCTAGATATTGCACAGTTTTTTTACAACTTGCAAAGGAGCGAGGCAACGAACGAGAGCCCATTTGAGGTTGTGACAGGGCAACAACCACTAACACCCGGTTCAATTGCTGCAAGTTATATAGGGTCGAATCCAGCAGCATACAAGTTTGCTAAGGCATGGCAGGAGCAAATTGACTTGGCTAGAGTTTGTCTACACATGGCGGCCAAGAGGTCGAAGAAATGGGTAGACCAGAATAGATGGGACGTGCAGTTTCAGGTTGGAGACTTGGTGTTGGTGAAGCTGCATCCCATTGTGCACCACAAGGGGCTACACAAAGGCCTAGTCCGAAGGTATGAGGGAACTTTTTGAGTAGTTAAGAGGGTAGGCAAAGTTACCTACAAGCTGGATATGCCACCCAAGTCGAGGGTACACCTGGTGTTCCATGTGAGCATGCTCAAGCCATTCCATAAGGATGAGGGAGATCCAGGAAGGGCAGAGTCAAAACGTGCACCATTGGGAGCAAGGGCCTCATATGAGAAGGAGGTTCACAGCATCATAGCTGATCGGGAGGTGAGACGAAAGAACTATCAGCCAAGACAAGAGTACTTGGTGCACTGGAAGGGACTTTCAGATAGTGAGGCAAGCTGGGAACCAGTATATGACTTCTGGTAGTTCGAGGACCAGATCAGGCAGTACCATGCAAAAGATGCAACGAGGGCATTACGCAATCAGGTGGGGGAGAATGTCATGCCCTGGACGGGCGTGCCAGGCACATCAGGTGCACCAGCAGGTGAGCCAGAGGTTGAGGCCCACAGACCAGGTGTGCTGGAGGGTATCTGCGCGTAAAGCCTAGCAAACGAGTTCAGAACGCCCGCCCAACTTGCAGGCCAGCCCGTGAGACCAAGGCCTGGCATACAAGCTGCCCACACCATATCCAGAAGGGCTCAAGGTGCTGGACACGCAAAGGAAGCTTCTGGAAGTAGGCAGGATCAGCAAGAGCATCCTGACAGATTTGGTTGACCCTGAAAATCAAGAGTTAGCATCCTGATTGATTGTAATCTGTATAACCCCTTGATTTTAGCCTTTATTCTAGGGATATTGCCATTAAGTGTAGCTGGAGCCTCAACTATAAATAGAGGGCTGCTCCACCCTCACTGGTACACCATCAAACACTTCTGTTTCAGTGAATACACAACATATTTCAGCATTCTGCCTTGTTCATCCTGTTTCTCGTTAACTTGCGTAATCAGCCCTTCCCATTGTTCTAGTGCCTGCACACTTGTGTTTTAGGCTGACTTAGGCATAAAGGAGGAGATTCCAAGCCTAAGGCCGTACGAATTCTGAGCTAAGGTCAGAGCCCGTGACAGTGTCACGGACCTAAGAAAGAGTCTTGAATCCCACATCGAACATAATAGGAGGGTCCCTGGGGTATAAAAGGGTTTACACCACCTCTGCCTTGTGAGGCATCTTTTATAGGACAAAACCGTGAGGCCAAGCGGGCCAGAGTGGACAATACCTCACAAGGGTATGAACCATGGCGGTTAGGCTGATCTGGGACGTCGGATGAGTGCATGCCCGGGTCCCAGAGCTATACGGGTTCGGAGCTTAAGTCTCGACCCAGGACAAGTGGTATTAGAGCCAGCCCTAAACCGTTCAATCCATGCCAAGCACCTCGAGGGAGGTAGGCAGGGTGGCCAACCTCCGTGACGAGGGCGTCACAAGGTTGGGTGCGAGAGAATGTCACGAACCTAAGGAAAAGTCTTGAATCCCACATCAAATATAATAGGAGGGTCCCTGGGGTATAAAAGTGTTTACACCACCTTCGCCTTGTGAGGCATCTTTTGTAGGACAAAACTGTGAGGCCAAGGGGGCCAGAGCGGACAATACCTCACAAGGGTATGAACCGTGGCGGTTAGGCTAATTTGGGACGCCGGATGAGTGCATGCCCAGGTCCTAGAGCCGCATGGTTTTGAAGCTTAAGTCTCGACCCGTGACACTAGCACATGCTCGATGCCAGCATGCCCGTATGCCTAAGTCAACCCACAAAATGAACGTGCGGGTGCTCAGTCGACCAGAGGGGTAGGATGCGTAAACGGAGGATCAGTCGGGTCCCCCTTTACGTGCTGCCGATCCTACTCCCACAACCTTTGGTCCGATCTGATCTTAGACTGGGAATTAACTCCTATGCCTAAGCCAACCAACGAAACAAGCGAGCGAGCGGGCGGGCACTACGCCGGCCAGAGAGGCAGGATGCGCAAGCTGTGGATCGAAATGGTGGTAGGTGGATTTAGGAACATCTTCATATTTCTACCAAGCCAATGCCATATTTATGGCTTGTAAATTCATACAATGGTCCTTTAAGCCTTCATGTGAAGTTTGATGGCAAGACAACTCCTTTTTTATTTTTCACGATTTTTGAAACTTTTTAAGGTTCAAGATTTTTTAAAATTTTTTCAAAAGGAGTTTTGTCCCCAAACTTGGTAGACGTGATCCTTTCATTTTTGTTGGCATGCACAAAACAATTCAGCTAAAAACTCAAAGTGTACAAGATTTTGAGACCATTCGAAAAAAGTGTCCACATTTCAGACACTTTAATAGCTACTGCCAGCAAACCTGTAAAATCTCAAATGCTCTTTAAGGGGGTGTGAGTTCTCAAGGTTTGATGAGGGATAAGGGGCCAATATAAGGGCCAAGCACCAGCACCCATCGTATATCATATACGCACACCCCCCGGCACCCTCAATCGTCGGAACCCCAATGCCGTCGGTCAGGTTCTCGGTGATGCCCCGACGATGGTGCCCCGAGCAAAGAAAAATACGGAAGTAGCACATGCCTGAGCCCAGCATGTGCTGCCACAACCCTTGGTCTGGCCCGATCTTAGACTGGGAATGAACTCCGTATGCTTAGACTGGGAATGAACTCCGTATGCCTAAGTCAACCCACAAAACGAGCGTGCGGGTGGTCAGCCGGCCAGAGGGGTAAGATACGCAAGCCGAGGATCGACCGGGTCCCCCTCTACACGCTACCAATCCTACTACTGCAACCCTCGGTCTGGTCTAATCTTAGACTAGGAAGAAACTCCATATGCCTAAGCCAATCGATGAAACGAGCGGGCGGACAGGCGGGCACTACGCCGGCCAGAGAGGCGGGATGCGCAAGCCATGGATCGATAGGGTGGTAGGTGGGTTTAGGCACATCTTTATATTTCTACCCTGCCAATGCCATTTTTATGGCTTGTAAATTCATACAATGGTCCCTTAAGCCTTCATGTGAAGTTTCATGGCAAGATGACTCGTTTTCTATTTTTCATGATTTTTGAAACTTTTTGTGGTTCGGTATTTTTTAAAATTTTTTTAGAAGGTGTTTTGTCCCCAATCTTGGTAGACGTGATCCTTGTATTTTTGTCGGCATGCATAAAAAAATTTAGCTAAAAACTCGAAGTGTACAAGATTTTGTGACCATTTGAAAAAAGTGTCCACATTTCAGACACTTTAATGGCTACTAGCAGCAAAAGTGTAAAATCTCAAATGCTCTTTAAGGGGGTGTGAGTTCTCAGGGTTTGATGAGGGATAGGGGGCCAATATAAGGGCCGAGTACCAGCATCCATCGCACATCATGTGCGCACACCCCCCCGGCCCCCCCAATCATCGGAACCCCAATGCCGTCGGTCAGGTTCTCCGACGATGCTCCGGCGATGGTGCCCCTGGCGAAGAGAAATTTGACACCAGCACATGCCCGAGCCCAGCATGTTCTGTCGCAACCCTCGGTCTGGTCCAATCTTAGACTGGGAATGAACTCCATATGCTTAGACTGGGAATGAACTCCGTATGCCTAAGTCAACCCATGAAACGAGCATGCAGGCGCTCAGCCGGCCAGAGGGGTAGGATGCTCAAGCCGAGGATCGGCCGAGTCCCCCTCTGTGTGCTATCGATCCTGCTGTCACAATCCTTAGTCTGGTCTGATCTTAGATTAGGAATGAACTCCGTATGCCTAAGCCAACCGACGAAACGAGCGGGCGGGCGGGCGGGCGGGCGGGCACTATGCCGACCAGAGAGGCGGGATGCGCAAGTCATGGATCGATAGGGTGGTAGGTGGGTTTAGGCACATCTTCATATTTCTACCATGCCAATGCCATTTTTATGGCTTGTAAATTCATACAATGGTCCCTTAAGCCTTCATGTGAAGTTTAATGGCAAGACGACTCGTTTTCTATTTTTCACAATTTTTAAAACTTTTTACGGTTCAAGATTTTTTAAAATTTTTTCAGAAGGAGTTTTAGCCCCAAATGTAGTAGACATGATCCTTGTATTTTTATTGGCATGCAAAAAACAATTCAGCTAAAAACTCGAACTGTACAAGATTTTGTGAGCATTTGAAAAAAGTGTCCCCATTTCAGACACTTTAATGGCTACTAGCAGCAAAAGTGTAAAATCTCAAATGCTCTTTAAGGGGGTGTGAGTTCTCAAGGTTTGATGAGGGATAGGGGGCCAATATAAGGGTCGAGTACCAGCATCCATCGCACATCATGTGCGCACACCCCCCCGGCCCCCCCAATCGTCAGAACCCCAATGCCGCCGGTCAGGTTCTCTGACGATGCTCCGGCGATGGTGCCTTTGGCGAAGAAAAATTCGACACCAGCACATGCCCGAGCCCAGCATGTTCTGTCACAACCCTCAGTCTGGTTTGATCTTAGACTGGGAATGAACTTTGTATGCTTAGACTGGGAATGAACTCCGTATGCCTAAGTCAACCCACAAAATGAGCGTGCGGGTACTCAGTCGGATAGAGGGGTAGGATGCGCAAGTCGGGGATCAGTCGAGTCCCCCTATGCATGCTGCCAATCTTGCTGCTGTAACCCTCAATCCGGTTTGATCTTAGACTAGGAATGAACTTCGTATGCCTAAGCCATCCGACGAAATGAGCGGGCGGACGGGCGGGCACTACGCTGGCCAGAAAGGCGGGATGCGTAAGCCGTGGATCGATAGGGTGGTAGGTGGGTTTAGGTACATCTTCATAGTTCTACCATGCCAATGCCATTTTTATGGCTTGTAAATTCATACAATGGTCCCTTAAGCTTTCAAGTGAAGTTTCATGGCAAGACTACTCGTTTTCTATTTTTCATGATTTTCAAAACTTTTTACGGTTCAGGATTTTTTAAAATTTTTACAGAAGGATTTTTAGCTCCAAACTTGGTAGACGTGACCCTTGAATTTTTGTTGGCATGCACAAAAAAATTGAGCTAAAAACTCGAAGTGTACAAGATTTTGTGACCATTTGAAAAAAGTGTCCCCATTTCAGACACTTTAATAGCTACTGGCAACAAACCTGTAAAATCTCAAATGCTCTTTAAGGGAGTGTGAGTTCTCAAGGTTTGATAAGGGATAGGGGCCAATATAAGGGCCAAGTACCAGCACCCATCGCACATCATGTGCGTACACCCCCCGACCCCCCCAATCGTCAGAACTCCAATGCCGTCGGTTAGGTTCTCTAGCGATCCTCTGACAATGGTATCTCGGGCGAAGAAAAATACGGCACCAGCACATCTCCGAGCCCAGCATGTGCTGCCACAACCGTCGGTCTGGTTCAATCTTAGACTGGGAATGAACTCTGTAAGCTTAGATTGAGAATGAACTTCATATGCCTAAGTCAACCCACGAAATGAGCGTACGGGCGCTCAACTGGCCAGAGGGGCAGGATACACAAGCCGGGGATCAACCATGTCCCCCTCTGCGTGCTACCGATCCTGCTACCGTAACCCTTAGTCCAGTCTGATCTTAGACTGGGAATGAACTCCGTATGCCTAAGCCAACCGACGAAACAAGCGTGCGGGTGCGCAGGCACTACGTCGGCCAGAGAGGTGGGATGCGCAAGCCGTGGATCGATAGGGTGGCAGGTGGGTTTAGGCACATCTTCATATTTCTACCATTCCAATGTCATTTTTATGGCTTGTAAATTCATACAATGGTACCTTAAGCCTTCATGTGAAGTTTCATGGCAAGACGACTTGTTTTCTATTTTTCATGATTTTTGAAACTCTTTGCGGTTCGAGATTTTTTAAAATTTTTTCAGAAGGTGTTTTGGCCCCAAACTTGGTAGACGTGATCCTTGTATTTTTGTTGGCATGCTCAAAAACATTCAGCTAAAAACTCGAAGTGTACAAGATTTTGTGACCATTTGAAAAAAGTGTCCCCATTTTAGACACTTTAATGGCTACTAGCAGCAAACCTGTAAAATCTCAAATGTTCTTTAAAGGGGAGTGAGTTCTCGAGGTTTGATGAGGGATAGGGGGCCAATATAAGGGCCAAGTACCAACACCCATTGCACATCATGTGCGCACACCCCCTGGCCCCCCTCAATCGTCGAAACCCTAATGCCACCAATCAGGTTCTCCGATGATGCTCCGGTGATGGTGCCCCGGGCGAAGAAAAATACGGCACCAGCACATCCCTGATCTTAGACTGGGAATGAACTCCGTATGCTTAGATTGGGAATGAACTCCGTATACCTAGGTCAACCCATAAAATGAGCGTGCGGGCATTCAACCGACCAAAGGGGCAGGATGCGTAAACCGAGGATCGACCGAGTCCCCCCTACGTGCTGTCGATGCTGCTACTGCAACCCTTGGTCTACCCTAATCTTAGACTGGGAATAAACTCTGTATGCCTAAGCCAACCAATGAAACAGCCAACGGGCGGGCGGGCACTTCGTCGGCCAAAGAGGTGGGATGCACAAGCCGTGGATCAATAGGGTGGTAGGTGGGTTTAGGCACATCTTCATATTTTTGACATGCCAATACTGTTTTTATGGCTTGTAAATTCATACAATGGTCCGTTAAGCCTTCATGTGAAGTTTCATGGCAAGACGACTCGTTTTCTATTTTTCATAATTTTGGAAACTTTTTGTAGTTCGGGATTTTTTAAAATTTTTTCAGAAGGCGTTTTAGCCCCAAACTTGGTAGATGTGATCCTTGTATTTCTATTGGCATGCACAAAAAAATTCAGCTAAAAAATCGAAGCGTACAAGATTTTGTGACCATTTGAAAAAAGTGTCCCCATTTTAGACACTTTAATGCCCACTGGCAGCAAACCTGTAAAATCTCAAATGCTCTTTAAGGAGGTGTGAGTTCTTGAGGTTTGATGAGAGATAGGGGGCCAATATAAGGGCCAAGTACCAGCACCCATCGCACATCATGTGCGCACACCCCCTGGCCCCCCCAATCGTCGGAACCCCAATGCTGCTAGTCAGGTTCTTCGATGATGCTTCGACGATGGTGCACCGGGCAATGAAAAATACGACACCAACACATGCCCAAGCACAGCATGTGCTACCGCAACCCTCGGTCTGGTCCGATCTTAGATTGGGAACGAACTTCGTATGCTTAGACTGGGAATGAACTCCGTATGCCTAAGTCAACCCACGAAACAAGCGTGCGGCCGTTTAGCTGGCCAAAGGGGCAAGATGCGCAAGCAGGGGATCGGTCGGGTCTGCCTCTGCGTGCTATGGATTCTGCTATTGTAACCCTCAGTCTGATCAGATCTTAGACTACCAATGAACTCCGTATGCCTAAGCCAACCGACGAAACGAGCGGGCGTACGGGCACTACGTCGGCCAGAGAGAAAGGATGCGCAAGCCGTGGATCGATAGTGTGGTAGGTGGGTTTAGGCACAACTTTATATTTCTGCCATGCCAATGCCATTTTTTTGGCTTGTAAATTCATACAATGGTCGCTTAAGCCTTCATGTGAAGTTTCATAGCAAGACGACTCGTTTTCCATTTTTCACGATTTTTAAAAATTTTTACAGTTTCAGATATTTTAAAATTTTTTCAGAAAGCGTTTTGGCCCCAAACTTGGTAGAGGTGATCCTCGAATTTTTGTTGGCATGCACAAAAATAGTCAGCTAAAAACTCGAAGTGTACAAGATTTTGTGACCATTTGAAAAAAGTGTCCACATTCAGACACTTTAATGGCTACTGGCAGCAAACCTGTAAAATCTCAAATGCTCTTTAAGAGGGTGTGAGTTCTTGAAGTTTGATGAGGGATAGGGGCTAATATAAGGGCCAAGTACCAGCACCCATTGCACATCATGTGCACACACCCTCCGGCCCCCCCAATCGTCGGAACCCCAATGCCGTCGGTCAAGTTCTCCAGCGATGCTCCGACGATGGTGCCTCGGGCAAAAAAAAATGTGGCACCAGCACATTCTCAAGCCCAGCATGTGCTACCGCAACCCTCGGTCTAGTTCGATCTTAGACTGGGAATGAACTCCGTATGCCTAAGTCAACCCACGAAATGAGCGTGCGAGTGCTCAACCAGCCAGAAGGGCAGGATGTGCAAGCTAGGGATCAACCGGGTCCCCCTCTACGTGCTATCGATCCTATTGCCACAACCCTCAGTCCGATCTGATCTTAAACTAGGAATGAAGTCCGTATGTCTAAGTCAACCCACAAAACGAGCGTACAGGCGCTCAGTCGCCCAAAGGGGCAGGATGCACAAGTCGGGGATCAGTCGAGTCCCCCTCTACGTGCTACCGATCCTGCTACCGCAACCCTCAGTTTGATCCAATCTTAGACTGGAAATGAACTCCATATGCCTAAGCCGATCGATGAAATGAGCGAGCAGGCAGACGGGCCCTACGTCGGCCAGAAAGGCGGGATGCGCAAGTCGTGGATCGATAGGGTGGTAGGTGGGTTTAGGCACATCTTCATATTTCTGTCTTGCCAATGCCATTTTTATGGCTTGTAAATTCAAACAATGGTCCCTTAAGCCTTCATGGGAAGTTTCACGGCAAGACGACTCGTTTTCTATTTTTCACAGTTTTTTAAACGTTTTGCAGTTCGGGATTTTTTAAAAATTTTTCAGAAGAATTTTTGTGCCCAAACTTGGTATATGTGATCCTTGTATTTTTGTTGGCATGCACAAAAATATTCAGCTAAAAACTCGTAGTGTACAAGATTTTGTGACCATTTTAAAAAAGTTAAGAGAGGTAGGATCCGCAAGCCGGGGATGGTGTGGGTCCCCCTCTGCGTGCTGCCGATCCTGCTGCCGTAACCCTTGGTCTGGTCTGATCTTAGACTGGGAATGATCTTCGTATGCCTAAGCCAATCGACGAAACGAGCGGGCGGGCAAGCACTACGCCGACCAGAGAGGCGGGATGCGCTAGCCGTGGATCGATAGGGTGGTAGGTTGGTTTAGGCACATCTTCATATTTCTGCCATGCCAATGCCATTTTTATGGCTTGTAAATTCATACAATGGTCCCTTAAGCTTTCATGTGAAGTTTCATGGCAAGACGACTCATTTTCTATTTTTCACGATTTTTCAAACTTTATATGGTTTGGGATTTTTTAAAACTTTTTCAAAAGGAGTTTTGGTCCCAAACTTGGTAGACAAGATCCTTTTATTTTTGCTGGCTTGCACAAAATATTTCAGCAAAAAACTCAAAGTGTACAAGATTTTGTGACCATTTGAAAAAAGTGTCCCCATTTTCAGATACTTTAATGGCTACTGGCAGCAAACCTGTAAAATCTCAAATGCTCTTTAAGGGGGAGGTTTGATGAGGGATAGGGGGCCAATATAAGGGCCAAGTACCAGCACCCATCGCACATCATGTGCGCACACCCCACGGCCCCCTAATCGTCGGAACCCCAATGCCGTCGGTCAGGTTCTCCGACGATGCTCCGGTGATGGTAACTTGGGCAAAGAAAAATGCGGCACCAGCACATGCCCGTGCCCAGTATGTGCTACTGCAACCCTCGATCCAGTCTGATCTTAGACTAGGAATGAACTTCATATGCTTAGACTGGGAATAAACTCTGTATGCCTAAGTCAACCCATGAAACGAGCGTGCGGGCGTTCAACCGGCCAGAGGGACAGGATGCAGAAGTCGGGTATCGTCCAGGTCCCCCTCTGCATGCTGTTGATCTTGCTACTACAACCCTTGAACTAGTCTGATCTTAGACTGGGAATGAACTACGTATGCCTAAGCCAACCGACGAAACGAGCGGGTGGGCGGGCACTACGCCGGCCAGAGAGGCGGTATGTGCAAGCCGTGGATCGATAGGTTGATTGGTGGGTTTAGGCACATCTTCATATTTTTGCTGTGCCAATGCCATTTTTATGGCTTGTAAATCCATACAATGGTCCCTTAAGCCTTCATGTGAAGTTTCATGGCAAGACGACTCATTTTCTATTTTTCATGATTTTTGAAACTTTTTGTGGTTCGGGATTTTTTAAAATTCTTTAAGAAGGAGTTTTGGCCCCAAACTTGGTAGACGTGATCCTTGTATTTTTGTTGGCATGCACAAAAACATTTAGCTAAAAACTCGAAGTGTACAAGATTTTCTGAACATTTGAAAAAAGTGTCCCTATTTCAGATACTTTAATGGCTACTGGCAGCAAACCTGTAAAATCTCAAATGCTCTTTAAAGGGGTGTGAGTTCTCGAGGTTTGATGAGGGATTGGGGGCCAATATAAGGGCCAAGTACCAGCACCCATCGCGCATCATGTGCGAATGTCACGGGCTCCGACCTTAGACTCAGAATTCATGTGACCTTTGGCTTGGAATCTCCTCTTTTATGCTTAAGGCAGCCTAAAACACAAACGTGCAGGCACTAGAACAACGAGAAGGGTTGATTATGCAAGTTAAAGAGAAACAGGATGAACAAGGCAGAATGTTGGAATATGCTGTGTATTCACTAAAACAGAAGTTTTTGATGGTGTACAAATGAGGGTGGAGCAAGCCTCTATTTATAGTTGAGGCTCCAACTGCACTTAATGGCAATATCCCTAGAATAAAGGCTAAAATCAAGGGATTACACAGATTATAATCAATCAGGATGCTAACTCCTAATTTTTAAGGTCAACCAAATCTACCAAGATGCTCCTGCTGATCCTGCCTACTTCTAGAAGCTTTCCTTGTGTGTCCAGTACCTTGGGCCCTTCTGGATGTGGTGTGGGCAGCTTGAATGCCAGGCCTTGGTCTAACAGGCTGGCCTACATGTTGGGTGGGCGTTCTAAACTCGTTTGCTAGGCTTTACACGTAGATACCTGCCAGTATGCCTGGTCTGCGGGCTTCAACCTCTGGCTCGCCTGTTGGTGCCCCTGATGTGCCTGGCGCACCCACCCAGGGCATTACATTCTCCCCCACCTGATTGTGCAATGCCCTCGTTACGTCTTCTGTATGGTACTACCTGATCTAGTCCCCGAACTGCCATAAGTCATCTGCTGGTTCCCAGTTTACCTCACTATCTAGAAGTCCCTTCCAGCGCACCAAGTACTCTTATCTTGGCTGATAGTTTTTTTGTCTCACCTCCCGGTCAGCTATGATGCTGTGAACCTCCTTCTCATATGAGGCCCTTGCTCCTAATGGCGCACGCTTTGACTCTGCCCATCCTGGATGTCCCTCATCCTCATGGAACGGCTTGAGCATGCTCACATGGAACACCGGGTGTACCTTCAGCTTGGGTGGCATATCCAGCTTGTAGGTAACCTTGCCTACTCTCTTGACTACTCGAAAAGGTCCCTGATACCTCTGGACTAGGCCTTTGTGCAGCCCCCTGTGGTGCACAATGGGATGCAACTTCACCAACACCAAGTCTCCAACCTGGAACTGCATGTCCCACCGATTCTGGTCTGCCACTTCTTCGACCTCTTGGCCACCTTGTGTAGACAAACTCTGGCCAAGTCAGTTTGCTCCTACCATGCCTTGGCAAACTTGTATGCTGCTGGATTCGACCCTGTATAACCTGTAGCAATCAAACCAGGTATTAGTGGTTGTTGCCCTGTCACAACCTCAAATGGGCTCTAGTTCGTTGCCTCGCTCCTTTGTAAGTTGTAAGAAAACTGCGTAATATCTAGCAGCTTTGGCCAGTCCTTTTGTGTGGCACTCACATAGTGCCTGAGGTAGACCTCCAATAGTCCATTCACTCATTCTGCCTACCCATCGGTCTGCGGATGCATGCTGGTGGAAAAGTTCAAGTTTGACCCCAACAGCTTGAACAACTCAGTCCAGAATCTGCCCATGAAATGCCCGTCCCGATCACTAACAATGGTCTTTGGCACTCCCCAGTACTTAACCATGTTCTTTAGGAACAATCGAGCTGCCTCCTCGGCTGGGCATTCCTTGGTTGCTGGAATGAAGATTCCATACTTGGAAAACTTGTCCACTACTACCATGATGCTTCCAAACCCTTCTGCTTTTGGTAGACCGACTATAAAGTCTAGAAAAACACTTTCCCATGGTCACTCTGGCACTGGCAATGGCTCTAAGAGACCACCTGGTTTCATGAGCTTCACCTTGTCCTGTTGGCACACAAGACAAGTCTTCACATAGGCCTCTACATCGTCCCTCATGTACGGCCAGTAGTACCAGTCCTCGATCAGCGCCAAGGTACGGCTCACTCCGGGGTGTCCAGCCGACCTTGAATCATGGCATTCTTGCAAAACTTCCTTACGGAGCTTCCCGTGCTATGGCACAAACAGTCTACTACCCCTAGTGTACAATAAACCATCCTGTATCCAAAACTGCCTAGTCTTACCTTGCTGGGCGTACTCCATCAGAGCTTTGGCTATAGGATCATACGCAAGTCCCTCCTTGATGCGCGACACCAGTGACCCCTCTGGTTGGCTAATGGCAGCAAGTTTAGGCTTCCTACTTAAGGCGTCTGCCACTAGGTTTGCCCGCCCCGGCTTGTACTCCATCTGAAAGTCAAATTTCGTAAGAAAATCTTACCATCTTGCCTGCTTGGGGGATAGCTTCTTCTACGTTTGGAAGTAACGGGTCGCCACATTGTCCATCCTCACCACGAACCTCAACCCCAACAGGTAATGGTGCCAAGTGAGCAAGCAGTGCACCAAGCAGTCATCTTTTTCTCTTGGATCGTGTACTTACGTTCAGTCTCATTCAGCTTTCTGCTCTCGAATGCGACTGGACGTCCCTCTTGCATCAACATGCCCCCTATGGCAAAGTCTAATGCATTCGTATGCACCTCATACGACTTGGCATGGTCTGGCAAGGTCAAGACTTGCTCCTCGGTCACAGCCCGCTTCAACCTGTTAAAGGCTTCCTGGCACCTTGCGCTCCACTCCTATGCTCTTTTTTTCTTGAGCAAGTCAGTCAATGGTGTGGCTATTGCTGAGTGACCTTTGATGAAGCACCTGTAGTAGTTAACCAGCCCAAGGAATGATCTCAACTCAGTGACCTTGGCTGGCGGTTGCCATTCTAGGATGGCATGTATCTTGCCTTCATCCATGCGTATCCTGCCACCTCCCACTATGTGGCCAAGGAACGGGATCTCCTGTTGGGTGAATGAGCACTTCTCCCTCTTAACAAATAGCTTGTACGCCTACAACACCTCGAACACCTGTCTCAAGTGGTCTACATGCTCTCCTAAAGTCTGGCTGTAGATCACAATGTCATCCCAATAAACCACAACAAACCGATCAAAGAATGACTGAAGTACCTTGTTCATAAGGGTGCAGAATATTTTTGGGGCGTTCGTGAGTCCGAAAGGCATCACCAAGAACTCATACGAACCATACCGAGTGACACATGCTATCTTTGCCTCATCTCCCTTCGCGATCCTGACTTGATAGTAGCCCGACCTCAAATCTAGCTTGGTGAACCACCTTGCACTCCCAAGTTGGTCGAACAAGTCCGCAATGAGTGGGATGAGGTACTTGTTCTTGATGGTCAGCTTGTTCAAAGCCTGGTAGTCTATGTACAGTCGCAACGACCCATCATGCTTGCACTGGAATAGAATTGATGCACCATAAGGTACCTTCGATGGCCTGATGAAGCCAGCATCAACTAACTCTTTGAGCTGCTTCCTCAACTCCTCTAACTCTGGTGGAGACATTCAGTAAGGGGCTCTAGCTGGTGGCTTGGCCTCGGACACCAGCTCGATCTTATGGTCCACCTCCCTCTTAGGTGGTAACTTGCTAGGCAGCTTTGCAGGCATCACATCACTAAAGGTCTTCAGCACCTTTAGCATCTCTAAGGGTGACTCGGTCTCCTTCTCCCTTGGTTCATCATATTTTAGGGCTACCAAGAAGGTGTCTTCTTATCTGCTTACTGCCTTGGCAAATTGGTTGGCTAACACCACCCGCGACCCAACTCCAGACCCTCTTCTCAATGGCACTAGGCATTGGCATCATGCATCCAAGATGCAAACACAATTGGTAGAAGGTACAAGGAGGGTGTTAATCCGAATAAGGAAATCCAACCCAATCACAAACTCATAGTCGTCAAGGGGTATTACCTCTATGGTCTCCTTGCCTTTCCAGTCTCTAAGCTACAACTCCACTCCCTGTGCTACTCTAATGGCTGGAACTTCCTTGGAGTTCACCGTTTTAATGGTACCAGTCTTTTTCTACACCTTCAATCTGAGCTTCCAAGCTCCATCACCTGAAATAAAAAGATGTGAGGCACCTGTGTCCACCAGTGCGCTCACCTTCTGACCCACAACCATCAGATCTGCAAACATCAAGCCCTTTGGCCTAGGGCTTCCCTTACTCTGGACAGCATTGAGCACCAACGACCCAAGCTTTGTTGCCCCTGACTTTGGCTCTTTGTCAGACTCCTTGTCTACAGCAGCAAGCTTGCCCTTCTATGGGCAATTACGCGCTATGTGGCTCCATCCACATAGGTAGCATGCTAGTGGCTCTTGATCCCATTTTGCTCTCCACTTGCCTGCTGGTGGCTTCCTCTCACCATCCTTGGTTGAACGATCTCGATCCCTATCCTTGGACTCTCGATCACAGTCTTTCCTCTTGGACTGCTTCTTTCGGTCCCTATCGTCCCTACCCTTACCCTTGGGCTTGGAAGACTCAAACTTGTTCAGAGGCTTGAACTCTGTCAAGGCCTCGATAGTAGTCATGGCTTTAGCCAAGTCATGAACTCCCTTCCTTTGTAGCTCATGCTTCACCCACAGCTTCAGCCCATCCATGAAAGCAAATAAGGCATCCTTCTCACTTAGATCTGAGATCTGTAGCATCAATTCAGAGATTTTTTGGACATACTCCTTTATGTCCCTTTGCTGGCTAAGCCAACGTAACTTTGCCCGTGCCTCATCATCGACATACTCCGGGTAAAATTGCTCTCTAAACTCTTTTTGGAACTCTGCCCAGGTTCCAATTTTGGCGCTCCCACACCTGACATCATCACACCTGCACCTCCATCACAATAAGGCTACCTCAGTGAGATAAATAGCAGTGGTGCTTACCTTTATCGCTTCATCTTGCATGCCCATGGCCTGGAAGTACTGCTCTATACCCCAAAGGTAGTTGTCTACTTCCTTACCCACCCTAGTCTCCTTGAACTCCTTAGGCTTGGGGATATCCAATCTGGATTTGGACACTCCAGCAAACATGCCATTCCCAATGGCAGTCTTGCAAGCAACGAGCTCACTGGTAAGCTCTTCTATCCACTGGTGCATGGCCTTCATGCCATCGCGCAAGGTCAGCACTTCAGCCTCTAAGGTCTGATTCTTTTGGGTGAACACGTCCAAGCCTTTGTTGAGAGCAACTTGTAGCTCAATTTGGATCTCCTCTTCCATGCAGTCTAGTGATGCAATGTGAGTCTCTACCTCTTCAAGCTTCTCCCCCATGTCACCCATGGTCACCTCCACCTTGGCCAGCCTACCATCCATGGTAGACTAGATATCTCTAGAACTGGCTTTCCTCCCTCTTCCACACCCATGCTCCTAGACCTCTGGTTGTTGGTTAGCAGCGTCACTTTGGGATGCCATCTCCACAATCACGATCTAACCTGCACAACACAAACACGTAGAATTGAACTTGCTCTGATACCAACTGTCACGGGCTCCGACCTTAGACTCAGAATTCGTGCGGCCTTAGGCTTGGAATCTCCTCTTTTATGCCTAAGTTGGCCTAAAACACAAGCGTGCGGGCACTAGAACAATGGGAAGGGCTGATTACGTAAGTTAAAGAGAAATGGGATGAACAAGGCAGAATGCTGGAATATGCTATGTATTCACTGAAACAGAAGTGTTTGATGGTGTACAAATGAGGGTGGAGTAGCCCTCTATTTATAGTTGAGGCTTCAACTACACTTAATGCCAATATCCCTAGAATAAAGGCTAAAACTAAGGGATTATACAGATTACAATCAATTAGGATCGTACCTCCAAATTTTCATGGTCAACCAAATCTGCCAAGATGCTCTTGCTGATCCTGCCTGCTTCCAGAAGCTTCCCTTGCGTGTCCAGCACCTTGGGCCCTTCTGGATGTGGTGCGGGCAGCTTGTATGCCAGGCCTTGGTCTCACGGGCTAGCTTACAAGTTGGGTGGCATTTTGAACTCGTTTACTAGGCTTTCCGTACAGATACCCACCAGCACGCCTGGTCTGTAGGCCTCAACCTCTAGCTCACCTACAGGCACACCCCCCGTCCCCCCAATCGTCGAAACCTTAATGCCACCTATCAGCTTCTCTGGCGATGCTTCGATGATGGTGCCTTGGGCAAAGAAAAATGCGGCACCAGCACATGCTCGAGCCCAGCATGTGATGCCGCAACCCTCAGTCCGGTCCGATCTTAGACTGGGAATGAACTCCGTATGCTTAGACTAAGAATGAACTCCGGACGCCTAAGTCAACCTACGAAACGAGCGTGCGGGCGCTAGTCGGCTAGAGGGGTAGGATGCGTAAGTCGGGGATCGACCGAGTCCCCCTCTGCATGCTGTCGATCCTATTACCGTAACCCTTGGTCCGATCTGATCTTAGACTGGGAATAAACTCCGTATGCCTAAGCCATTTTTATATTTCTGCCGATAGGTGGGTTTAGGCAAATCTTCATATTTCTACCGTGCCAATGCCATTTTTATGGCTTGTAAATTCAAACAACGATCCCTTAAGCCTTCATGTGAAGTTTCATGGCAAGACGACTCATTTTCTATTTTTAACGATTTTTGAAACTTTTTACAATTCGAGATTTTTTAAAATTTTTTCAGAAAGAGTGTTGTTCTCAAACTTGGTATACGTGATCCTTGTATTTTTTTTGGCATGCACAAAACAATTCAGCTAAAAACTCGAAGTGTACAAGATTTTGTGAGCATTTGAAAAAAGTGTCCCCATTTCAGACACTTTAATGGCTACTGACCGCAAACCTGTAAAATCTCAAATGCACTTTAAGAGGGTGTGAGTTCTCGAGGTTTGATGAGGGATAGTGGGCCAATATAAGGGCCAAGTACCAGTACCCATCGCACATCATGTGCGAACACCACCCCGACCCCCACAATCACCGAAACACCAATGTCGTCGGTCAGGTTCTCCGGTGATGCTCTGACGACGGTGCTCCGGGCGAAGAAAAATGCTGCACCAGCACTTGCCCATGCCCAGCATGTGCTACCGCAACCCTCAGTTCGGTCCGATCTTAGACTGGGAATAAACTTCGTATGCTTAGACTGGGAATGAACTCCGTATGCCTAAGTCAACCCATGAAACGAGCGTCGGCGCTTAGCCGGCCAGAGGGCCAAGATGCGCAAGCTGGGGATCGATCGGGTCCCCCTCTGTGTGCTGTCGATCCTGCTGCCATAACCCTCCATCTGGTCTAATCTTAGACTGGGAATGAACTCCGTCTGCCTAAGCCAATGGGCGAAACGAGCGGGCGAGCGGACGCTACGCCAGCCAGAGAGGCGGGATAAGCAAGCCGTGGATCGATAGGGTAGTAGGTGGGTTTAGGCACATCTTCATATTTCTGCCATGCCAATGCCAAATTTATGGCTTGTAAATTCATACAATGGTCCCTTAAGCATTCAAGTGAAGTTTCATGGCAAGACGACTCATTTTCTATTTTTCATGATTTTTGAAACTTTTTGTGGTTCGAGATTTTTTAAACTTCTTTCAGAAGGAGTTTTGGCCCCAAACTTGGTAGACGTGATCCTTATATTTTTTTGGTATGCATAAAAGAATTCAGCTAAAAACTCGAAGTGTACAAGATTTTGTGACCATTTGAAAAAAGTGTCTCCATTTTAGACACTTTAATGGCTACTGCCAGTAATCTTGTAAAATCTCAAAAGTTTTTTAAGGGGGTGTGAGTTTTCGAGGTTTGATGGGGGACAGGGGGCCAATATAAGGGCCAAGTACCAGCACCCATCACACATCATGTGTGCACACCCCCCGGCCCCCCCAATCGTCGGAACCCCAATGCTGCTAATCAGGTTCTCTGGCGATGGTGCCCGGGCGAAGAAGAATGTGGCGCTAGCACTTGCTCGAACCCTTCATGTGCTGCCACAACCCTTGTTCTAGTCCGATCCTAGATTGGGAATGAACTCTGTATGCTTAGACTGGGAAAGAACTCTGAATGCCTAAGTCGACCCTCTATTTCAGACACTTTAATAGCTACTGGCAGCAAACCTGAAAAATCTCAAATGCTCTTTAAAAGGGTGTGAGTTCTCAAGGTTTGATGAGGGATAGGGGCCCAATATAAGGGCCAAGTACCAGCACCCATCACACATCATGTGCGCACACCCCCCGGCCCCCCAATCGCCGGAACCCTAATGCCGTCGGTCAGGTTCTCCAGCGATGCTCCGGTGATGGTGCCCCGGGCGAAGAAAAATAAGGCACCAGCACATTTTCGAGCCCAGCATGCGCTGTTGCAACCCTCGATCGGATTTGATCTTAGACTAGGAATGAACTCTGTATGCTTAGACTGGGAATGAACTCTATATGCCTAAATCAACCCACGAAACGAACGTGCGAGCGCTCAACCGGCCAGAAGGGTAGGATGTGCAAGTCGGGGATCGGTCGGGTCCCCCTCTGCGTGCTACCGATCCTACTACCGCAACTCTCGGTCCAGTCTGATCTTAGACAGGGAATGAACTCAGTTTGCCTAAGCCAACCGATAAAATGAACGGATGGGCGGGCAGGCACTACCTAGGCCAGAGAGACGGGATGCGCAAGCTGTGGATTGATAGGGTGGTAGGTGGGTTTAGGCACATCTTCATATTTCTGCCATGCCAATGCCATTTTTATGCCTTGTAAATTCATACAATGGTCCCTTAAGCCTTCATGTGAAGTTTCATGCCAAGACGACTCATTTTCTATTTTTCACAATTTTCAAAACTTTTTGAAGTTAGGGATTTTTTAAAATTTTTTCAAAAGGAGTTTTGGCTCCAAACTTGGTAGACATGATCCTTGTATTTTTGTTGGCATGCACAAAAAAATTCAGCTAAAAAATCGTAGTGTACAAGATTTTGTGACCATTTGAAAAAAGTGTCTCCATTTCAGACACTTTAATGGCTACTGGCAGCAAACCTGTAAAATCTCAAATGCTTTTTAAGGGGGTGTGAGTTCTCGAGGTTTGATGAGAGATCGGGGACCAATATAAGGGCCAAGTACCAGCACCCATCGCACATCATGTGTGCATACCCCTCGGCCCCCAAATCATCAGAACCCCAATACCGTCGGTCAGGTTCTCCGACGATGCACCGACGATGGTGCCCCGGGCGAAAAAAATGCGACACCAGTAGATGGTCGAGCCCAGCATGTGCTGTCACAATCCTCAGTCTGATCTGATCTTATACTAGGAATGAACTTCGTATGATTAGACTGGGAATGAACTCCGTATGCCTAAGTCAACCCTTGAAATGAGCATGCGGGTGCTCAACCGGCCCGAGGGGTAAGATGCACAAGCCAGGGATCAGTTAGGTCCCCCTCTGCCTGTTGCCACAACCCTCGATCTAGTCTGATCTTAGACTGGAAATGAACTCTGTATGCCTAAGCCAACCGACGAAACGAGCCGGCAGTTGGGCACTACGCTAGCCAGAGAGGCGGGATGCGTAAGCCGTGGATCGATAGGGTGGTAGGTAGGTTTAGGCACATCTTCATATTTCTGCCATGCCAACACTATTTTGATGGCTTGTAAATTCATACAATGGTCCCTTAAGCCTTCATGTGAAGTTTCATGGCAAGACGACTCGTTTTCTATTTTTCATGATTTTTGAAACTTGTTGCGGTTTGGGATTTTTTAAAATTTTATTAGAAGGAGTTTTGGCCACAAACTTGGTGGACATGATCCTTTTATTTTTGTCGGCATGCACAAAAACATTCAGCTAAAAACTCAAAGTGTACAAGATTTTGTGACCAATATAAGGGCCAAGTACCAGCACCCATCACACATCATGTGCGCACACCCCCTGCCCCCCCAATCGCAGGAACCCAAATGCCGCCGATCTGGTTCTTCGACGATGGTACCCCAAACGGAGAAAAATGTGGCACCAACACATGCCCGACCTTAGCATGTGCTCTCAGAACCTTCGATCCGATCCGATCTTAGACTGGGAATGAACTCCATATGCTTAGACTAGGAATGAACTCCGTATGCCTAAGTCAACCCACGAAACAAGCGTACGGGCGTTCAGCCGGCCAGTGGGGCAGGATGCATAAGCCAGGGATTGGTCGAGTCCCCCTCTGCGTGCTGCCAATCCTACCGCCGCAACCCTCAGTCCAGTCCAATCATAGACTGGAATGAACTCCGTGTGCCTAAGCTAACTGACGAAACGAGCGGGCGGGCGGGCACTACGCCGGCCAAGAGGCGGGATACGCAAGTCGTGGATCGATGGGTGGTAGGTGGGTTAGGCACATCTTCATATTTCTGCCATGCCAACACATTTTTTATGGCTTGTAAATTCATACAATGGTCCTTTAAGCCTTCATGTGAAGTTTCATGGCAAGACGACTCGTTTTCTATTTTTCACAATTTTTGAAACTTGTTGCAGTTTGAGATTTTTTAAAATTTTATCAGAAGGAGTTTTGGCCACAAACTTGGTGGACATGATCCTTGAATTTTTGTTGGCATGCACAAAAACATTCAGCTAAAAACTCGAAGTGTACAAGATTTTGTGACCATTTGAAAAAAGTGTCCCCATTTTAGAAACTTTAATGGCTACTGGCAGCAAACCTGTAAAATCTCAAATGCTCTTTAAGGGGTTGTGAGTTCTCAAGGTTTGATGAGGGATAAGGGGCCAATATAAGGACAAGTACCAGCACCCATCGCACATCATCTGTGCAAACCCCCCCGGCCCCCCTAATCATCGGAACCCCAATGCCGTCGATCAGGTTCTTCGGTAATGGTGCCCTGGGCGAAGAAAAAAATGGCACCAGCACATGCCCGAGCCCAGCATGTTCTACCACAAATCTCGGTCTGGTCTGATCTTAGACTGGGAATGAACTCCGTATGCCTAAGTCAACCCACGAAATGAACGCGCGGGCACTCAGTCGGCTAGAGGGGTAGGATGCGTAAGCCGGGGATCGATCGACTCCCCCTCTGCGTGCTGCCGATCCTGCTGTCGCAACCCTCATTTTGGTCTGATCTTAGACTGGGAATGAACTCCGTATGCCTAAGCCAACCGATGAAATGAGCAGGCAGGCGGGCGGGCACTACGCCGGCCAGAGAGGCGGGATGCAAAAACCGTGGATCGATAGGATGGCAGGTGGGTTTAGGCACATCTTCATATTTCTACCATTCCAATGCCATTTTTATGGCTTGTAAATTCATACAATGGTCCCTTAAGCCTTCATGTGAAGTTTCATGGCAAGACGACTCGTTTTCTATTTTTCATGATTTTTGAAACTTTTTGCTGTTAAGGATTTTTGAAAATTTTTTCAGAAGGCATTTTGGCCCCAAACTTGGTAAACGTGATCCTTATATTTTTTTTGGCATGCACAAAAAAATTCAGCTAAAAACTTGAAGTGTACAAGATTTTGTGACCATTTGGAAAAAGTGTCCTCATTTCAGACACTGTAATGGCTGCTGGCAACAAACCTGTAAAATCTCAAATGCTCTTTAAGGGGTGTGAATTCTCGAGGTTTGATGAGGGATAGGGGGCCAATATAAGGGCCAAGTACCAGCACCCATCGCACATCATGTGCGCACACCCCCGGCCCCCCCAATCGTCGGAACCCCAATGCCGCCGGTCAGGTTCTCCGACGATGCTCCGATGATGGTGCCACGAGTGAAGAAAAATGCGACACCAGCACATGCCTGCGCCCAGCATGTGCTGCCGCAACCCTCGATCCAGTTTGATCTTAGTCTGGGAATGAACTCCATATGCTTAGACTGGGAATGGACTCCGTATGCCTACCTCAACCTACGAAACGAGCGTACAGGCGTTCAACTGGCCGGAGGGGCAAGATGTGTAAACCGGCGATCAGTCGGGTGACCCATTGTGTGCTACCGATCCTGCTGCTGTAACCCTCAGTCCGGTCTGATCTTAGACTGGGAATGAACTCCGTATGTCAGCTAACCGATGAAATGAATGGGCGAGCGGGCAAGCACTACGCCGGCCAAAGAGGCGAGATGCGTAAGCCGTGGATCGATAGGGTGGTAGGTGGGTTTAGGCACATCTTTTTATTTTTGTCTTGCCAATGCCATTTTTATGGCTTGTAAATTCATACAATGGTGCCTTAAGCCATCATGTGAAGTTTCATGGCAAGACGACTCGTTTTCTATTTTTCACAATTTTTGAAAGTTTTTGCGGTTCGGGATTTTTTAAAATTTTTGTAGAAGGAGTTTTGGCCCCAAACTTGGTAGACGTGATCCTTGTATTTTTGTTGGCATGCACAAAAAAATTCAGCTAAAAACAAGATTTTGTGACCATTTGAAAAAAGTGTCCTCATTTCAGACACTTTAATGGCTACTGGTAGGAAACCTGTAAAATCTCAAATGCTCTGTAAAGGGGTGTGAGTTCTCGAGGTTTGATGAGGGATAGGGGCCCAATATAAGGGCCAAGACCAGCACCCATCACACATCATGTGCGCACACCCCCCGACCCCTCCCAATCTCTAGAACCCCAATGCCGCCGGTCAGGATCTTCGACGATGCTCCGGCGATGGTGCCCCGGGCGAGAAAAATATGGCACCAGCACATGCTCGAGCCCAGCATGTGCTGCCGCAACCCTCGGTCTGTCTGATCTTGGACTGGGAATGAACTCCTTATGCTTAGACTGGGAATGAACTCTGTATGCCTGAGTCAACCCATGAAACAAGCGTGCGAGCGCTCAGCCGGCCAGAGGGGTAGGTTGCGTAAGTCGAGGATCGATCGGGTCCCCCTCTGTGTGCTGCTGATCCTGCTACCACAAAGTCCAATCTGATCATAGACTGGAATTTGAACTCCGTATGCCTAAGTCAACCCATGGTACGAGCGTCCGAGCACTTAGCCGACCGAGGGGTAGGATGCATAAGTCAGGTATCGACTGGGTCCCCCTCTGCGTGCTACCGATCCTGCTACTACAACCCTCGATCCGATTTGATCTTAGAATGGGAATGAACTCTGTATGCCTATGCCAATCGACGCAAATAGCAGGCGGGTGAGCGGGCACTACGCCAACCAGAAAGGCAGGATGCGCAAGCCGTGGATCGATAGGGTGGTAGGTGGGTTTAGGCACATCTTTATATTTCTACTGTGCCAATGCCATTTTTATGGCTTGTAAATTCATACAATGATCCCTTAAGCCTTCATGTGAAGTTTCATGGCAAAATGACTAGTTTTCTATTTTTCATGATTTTTAAAACTTTTTACGGTTCGGGATTTTGTAAAATTTTTTCAGAAGGAATTTTAGACCCAAACTTGGTAGACGTGATCCTTGTATTTTTGTTAGTATGCAAAAAAAAAAATTCAGCTAAAAACTCGAAGTGTACAAGATTATGTGACCATTTGAAAAAAGTTTCCCTATTTCATACACTTTAATGGCTACTAGCAGCAAACCTGTAAAATCTCAAATGCTCTTTAAGGGGGTGTGAGTTCTTGAGGTTTGATGAGGCATAAGGGGCCAATATAAGGGCCAAGTACCAGCACCCATTGCACATCATGTGTGCACAGCCCCCGGCCCCCCAATCGCAGGAACCCCAATGCTGCCGGTCAGGTTCTCCGGCGATGCTCTAACGATGGTGCCCCGGGTGAAAAAAAATGTAGCACCAGCACATGCCCAAGCCCAGCATGTGCTGCCGTATCCTCAGTCCAATCCGATCTTAGACTGGGAACAAACTCAGTATGCTTAGACTGGGAATGAACTCCGTATGCCTAAGTTAACCCACGAAACGAGCGTACAGGTGCTCAGCTGGCCAGAGGGGTAGGATGCACAAGCCGGGGATCGGTTGGGTCCCTCTCTATGTGCTACCAATCCTGCTACCATAACCCTCAGTCCGATCTGATCTTAGACTGGGAATGAACTCCGTATGCCTAAGCCAACCGACGAAACGAGCGGGCGTACGGGCACTACGCTGGCCAGAGAGACGGGATGCGCAAGCTGTGGATTGATAGGGTGGTAGGTGGTTTTAGGCACATCTTCATATTTCTGCCATGCCAATGCCATTTTTATGGCTTTAAATTCATACAATGGTCCCTTAAGCCTTCATGTGAAGTTTCATGGCAAGACGGCTCGTTTTCTATTTTTCGTGATTTTCAAAACATTTTGCGGTTCGGGATTTTTTAAAATTTTTTCAAAAAGAGTTTTTTCCCCAAACTCGGTAGACATGATCCTTGTATTTTTGTTGGCATGCACAAAAAAATTCAGCTAAAAAATCGAAGTGTACAAGATTATGTGACCATTTGAAAAAAGTGCCCCCATTTCATACACTTTAATGGCTACTCGCAGCAAACCTGTAAAATCTCAAATGCTCTTTAAGGAGGTGTGAGTTCTCGAGGTTTGAGGTGGGATAAGGGGCCAATATAAGAGCCAAGTACCAGCACCCATCGCACATCATGTGCGCGCATCCCCCGGCCCTCCAATCGCCAGAACCCTAATGCCGTCGGTCAGTTTCTCCGGCGATGCTCCGATGATGGCGCCCCGGGCGAAAAAAAATGTAGCACAAGCACATGCCTAAGCCCAGCATGTGCTATCGCAATCCTCGGTCTGATCTGATCTTAGACTGGGATTGAACTCCGTATGCTTAGACTGGGAATAAACTCCGCATGCCTAAGTCAACCCACGAAATGAGCGTGCAGGCGCTCAGTTGGCTAGACGGGTAGGATGCACAAGCCGGGGATCGATCGGGTCCCCCTCTGTATGCTGTCGATCCTACTACCACAACCCTCGATCAGGTGTTATCTTAGACTAGGAATAAACTCCATATGCCTAAGCCAACCGATGAAACGAGCGGGCGGGCGGGCACTACACCGACCAGAGAGGCGGGATGCGCAAATCATGGATCAATAGGGTGGTAGGTGGGTTTAGGCACATCTTCATATTTTTACTGTGCCAATGCCATTTTTATGGCTTGTAAATTCATACAATGGTCCCTTAAGCCTTCATGTGAAGTTTCATGGCAAGACGACTCAATTTTTATTTTTCAAGATTTTTGAAACTTTTTACGATTCAGGATTTTTTAAAATGTTTTCAGAAGTTTTGGCCCCAAACTTGGTAGACGTGATCCTAGTATTTTTGTTGACATGCACAAAAACATTCATCTAAAAATTTAAAACACTTTAATGGCTACTTGACCATTTGAAAAAAGTGTCCCCATTTCAAACACTTTAATGGCTACTTGCAGAAAACCTGTAAAATCTCAAATGCTCTTTAAGGGGGT
This sequence comes from Durio zibethinus, assembly GCF_047325235.1. NCBI lineage: Eukaryota > Viridiplantae > Streptophyta > Magnoliopsida > Malvales > Malvaceae > Durio > Durio zibethinus. Next base: position 19,807,711 of record NC_143165.1, read on the forward strand.
GTGAGTTTTTGAGGTTTGATGAGGGATAGGGGGCCAATATAAGGGCCAAGTACCAGCAGCCATTACACACCATGTGCGCACACCCACCCGACCCCCCCAATCGCCGGAACCCCAATGCCGCGAGTCAAGTTATCTGTTGACGCTCCGGCGATGGTGCCCCGGGCGAAGAAAAATGTGGCACCAGCACATGCCCGAGCCCAGCATGTATTACCGCAACCTTTGGTCTGGCCTGATCTTAGACTGAGAATGAACTCCGTATGCTTAGACTGGAATGAACTCCGTATGCTTAGACTGGAATGAACTCCGTATGCCTAAGTTAACCCACGAAACGAACGTGCGGACGCTTAATGGGCCAGAAGAGCAGCATGCTCAAGCCGGGATCGGCCAAGTCCCCCTCCACATGCTACCAATCCTACTGTCGTAACCCTTGGTCTGGTCCGATCTTAGACTGGGAATGAGCTCGGTATGCCTAAGCCAACCGATGAAATGAACGGACGGGCGGGCACTACGTCGGCTAGAGAGGCGGGATGAGCAAGCCGTGGATCAATAGGGGGTAGGTGCGTTTAGGCACATCTTCATATTTCTGCCATCCCAATTCCATTTTTATGTCTTGTAAATTCATACAATGGTCCCTTAAGCCTTCATGTCAAGTTTCATGGCAAGGTGACTCGTTTTCTATTTTTCATGATTTTTAAAAATTTTTGTAGTTTGGGATTTTTTAAAATTTTTTCAAAAGGATTTTTGGCCCAAACTTGGTAGACGTGATCTTTGTATTTTTGTTGGCATGCACAAAAAAATTCACCTAAAAACTCGAAGTGTACAAGATTTTGTGACCATTGGAAAAAAGTGTCCGCATTTCAGACATTTTAATGGCTCTGGCCGTAAACCTGTAAAATCTCAAATGTTCTTTAAGGGGGTGTGAGTTCTCGAGGTTTGATGAGGGCTAGGCGGCCAATATAAGGGCCAAGTACCAGCACCCATCACACATTATGTGCGCACACCCCTTCCGGCCCCCTATCACCGGAACCCCAATGTCACCAGTCAGATTCTCCGACGATGCTCCGGTGATGGTGCATAGGGCGACTCGTTTTCATGGCAAGACGACTCATTTTCTATTTTTCACGATTTTTGAAACTTTTTACGGTTCAAGATTTTTTAAAATTTTTTGAAAAGGAGTTTTGGGACCAAACCTGGTAGACGTGATCCTTGTATTTTTGTTGGCATGCACAAAACAATTCTGCTAAAAACTCAAAGCGTACCAGATCTTGTGACCATTTGAAAAAAGTGTCCACATTTCAGACACTTTAATGGCTACTGGCAGCAAACCTATAAAATCTCAAATGCTCTTTAAGGGGGTGTGAGTTCTTGAGGTTTGATGAAAGATAAGTGGCCAATATAAGGTCCAAGTACTAGCACCCATTGCACATCATGTGTGCAACCCCTCGGGCCCCCCAATCATCGGAACCTAAATACCGCTGGTCAGGTTCTCCGATGATGCCCCGGTGATGGCGCCCCAAGCAAAAAAAAATACAACACCAGCACATGCCTGAGCCCAGCATGTGCTACCATAACCCTCGGTCTGGTCTGATCTTAGACTGGGAATGAACTCCGTATGCCTAAGTCAACAAACCAAACGAGCGTGCGAGTGCTCAACCGACCAGATGGGTAGGATGTGTAGGCCGAGGATCGATCGGGTCCCCCTCTACGTGCTGTCGATCCAACTGCTGCAACCCTCGGTTCGATCTGATGTTAGACCTAAGTCAACCCATGAAATGAGCTTATATAGGGGGCCAATATAAGGGCCAACTACCAGCACCCATCGTACATCATGTGCGCACACCCCTCTTGACCCCCACAAATTAGCGGAACCCCAATGCCATCGATTAGGTTCTCCTTTGATGCTTTGGTGATGGTGCCCCAGGCGAAGAAAAATATGGCATCAGCACATGCCCGAGCCCAGCAAGTGCTGTCGCAACCCTCGGTCTGGTCTGATCCTTAACAAGGAATGAACTCTGTATGCCTAAGTCAACCCACGAAACGAGCGTGCGGGCGCTCAGTCGGCCAGGGGGGCAGGATGCGCAAGTCGGGGATCGATCAGGTTCCCCTCTGCATGCTTTCGATCCTGCTACCGCAACCCTCGATCCAATCTGATCTTAGACTGGGAATAAACTCCGTATACCTAAGCCAACGGACGAAACGAGCGGGCGGACAGGTGGGCACTACGCCGACCAGAGAGGCGAGATGCGCAAGCCATGGATCGATAGGGTGATAGGTGGGTTTAGGAACATCTTCATATTTCTGCCATGCCAATGCCATTTTTATGGCTTTTAAATTCATACAATGGTCCCTTAAGCCTTCATGTGAAGTTTCATGGCAAGACGACTCGTTTTCTATTTTTCACCATTTTTGAAACTTTTTATGGTTTGAGATTTTTTAAAATTTTTTCAGAATGAGTTTTAGCCCCAAACCTGGTAGACCTAATCCTTGTATTTTTGTTGGCATGCACAAAAAAATTCAGCTAAAAACTCGAAGTGTACAAGATTTTGTGACCATTTGAAAAAATTGTCCACATTTTAGAAACTTTAATGGCTACTGGCAGCAAACCTGTAAAATCTCAAATGCTCTTTAAGGGGGTGTGAGTTCTCGAGGTTTAATGAGGGATAAGGGGCCAAAATAAGGGCCAAGTACCAGTACCCATTGCACATCATGTGCGCACACCCCTCGGGCCCCCCAATCGTCATAACCCAAATGTCGCCGATCAGGTTCTCCGGTGATGCCCCGACGATGGTGCCCCGGGCAAAAAAAAATGCGGCACCAGCATATGCCTGAGCCCAGCATGTGCTGTCACAACCCTCGATCCGGTCTGATCTTAGATTGGGAATGACCTCCGTATGCCTAAGTCAACCCACGAAACAAGCGTGCGGGCGCTTAGCCGGCCACAGGGGCAGGATGCGTAAGCCGAGGATCGATCGGGTCCCCCTCTGCGTGCTGCCGATCCTACTTCCGTAACCCTCAGTCCAGTCCAATCTTAGACTGGGAATGAACTTCGTATGCTTAAGCCAACCGACGAAATGAGCGAGCGGGCGGGCACTATGCCGACCAGAGAGGCGGGATGCACAAGCCGTGGATCGATAGGGTGGTAGGTTGGTTTAGGCACATCTTCATATTTCTATGGTTCCAATGCCATTTTTATGGCTTGTAAATTCATACAATGGTCCCTTAAGCCTTCATGTGAAGTTTCATGGCAAGACAACCCGTTTTCTATTTTTCACAATTTTCAAAACTTTTTACGGTTCGGGATTTTTTAAAATTTTTTCAGATGGATTTTTGGCCCCAAACTTGGTAGAGATGATCCTTGTATTTTTGTTGGCATGCAAAAAAAATTCAGCTAAAAACTCGAAGTGTACAAGATTTTGTGGCCATTTGAAAAAAGTGTTTCCATTTTAGACACTTTAATGGCTACTGGCAGCAAACCTGTAAAATCTCAAATGCTCTTTAAGGGGGTGTGAGTTCTCGAGGTTTGATGAGGGATAGGGGGCTAATATAAGGGCCAAGTACCAGCACCCATCACACATCATGTGCGCACACCCCCCCAATCGTCGGATCCCCAATGTCGGTCAGGTTCTCTAGTGATGCTCCGGCGATGGTGCATAGGGCAAAAAAAAATGCTGCACCAGCACATGCCCGAGCCCAGCATGTGCTGCCGCAACCTTCGGTTCAGTCCGATCTTAGATTGGGAATGAACTCCGTATGCTTAGATTGGGAATGAACTCCGTATGCCTAAGTCAACCCACGAAACGAGCGTCAGCCGGCCAGAAGGGCAAGATGCGTAAGTCGAGGATCAGTCGGGTCCCTTTCTGTGTGCTGCCAATCCTACTGTCGCAACCCTTGGTTTGTTCTGATCTCATACTGGGAATGAACTCTGTATGCCTAAGCCAACCGACGAAACGAGCGGGCGGGCGGGCACTACGCCAGCTAGAGAGGCGAGATGCACAAGCTGTGGATCGATAGGGTGGTAGGTGGGTTTAGGCACATCTTAATATTTCTGCCATGCAAATGCCATTTTTATGGCTTGTAAATTCATACAATAGTCCCTTAAGCCTTCATGTGAAGTTTCGTGGCAAGACGACTCGTTTTCTATTTTTCATGATTTTTGAAACTTTTTATGGTTCGGGATTTTTGAAAATTTTTTCAGAAGGAGTTTTGGCCCGAAACTTGGTAAACGTGATCCTTGTATTTTTGTTGGCATGCACAAAAAAATTCAGCTAAAAACTCGAAGTGTACAAGATTTTGTGACCATTTGAAAAAAGTGTCCACATTTCAGACACTCTAATTGCTACTGGCAGCAAACCTGTAAAATCTCAAATGCTCTTTAAAGGGGTGTGAGTTCTCAAGGTTTGATGAGGGGTAGGGGGCCAATATAAGGGCCAAGTACCAGCACCCATCGCACATCATGTGCGCACACCCCCCAGCCCCTCAATCATCGGAACCCCAATGCTGTCGGTCAGGTTCTCCGGAGATACTCCGATGATGGTGCCCCGGGTGAAGAAAAATGCGGCACCAGCACATGCCCGAGTGCTGAATGTGCTGCCAAAACCCTCGGTCCGATCTGATCTTAGACTGGGAATGAACTCCGTATGCTTAGACTAGGAATGAACTCCGTATGCCTAAGTCAACCCATGAAAAGAGCGTACGGGCGATCAGCCGGCCAGAGGGGCAAGATGCACAAGCTGGGGATCAACCGGGTCCCTCTCTATGTACTACCGATCCTGCTACCGCAACCCTCAGTCTGGTCCGATCTTAGACTGGGAATGAACTCTGTATGCCTAAGGCAACAGATGGAACGAGCGACGGGCGAGCACTATGCCGGCCAGAGGGGCGGGATGCGCAAGCCGTGGATCGATAAGGTTGTAGGTGGGTTTAGGGACATCTTCATATTTCTTTCATGCCAATGACATTTTTATGGCTTGTAAATTCATACAATGGTCCCTTAAAACTTCACGTGAAGTTTCATGGCAAGACGACTCGTTTTCTATTTTTCACGATTTTTAAAACTTTTTACGGTTCGAGATTTTTTAAAATTTTTTTATAAGGAGTTTTGGCCCCAAACTTGGTAGACGTGATCCTTGTATTTTTGTTGGCATGCACCCATCGCACATCATGTGTGCACACCCCCCCGACCCCCCAATCGTCGGAACCTCAATGCCACTGGTCAGGTTCTTCGACGATGCTCCGGTGATGGTGCCCCGATCAAAAAAAATGTGGCACCAGCACATTCCCGAGCCCAGCATGTGCTACCGCAACCTTTGGTCTGATTTGATTTTAGACTGGGAATGAACTTCGTATACCTAAGTCAACCCACGAAACGAGCATGCAAGCGCTCAGCTGGCCAGAGGGGCAGGATGCGCAAGACGGGGATCGACCGAGTCCCCCTCTACGTGCTATCGATCCGACTACAGCAATCCTCAGTTCGGTTTGATCTTAGACTGGGAATGAACTCCGTATGCCTAAGCCAACCGATGAAACGAGTGGATGGGCGGGCACTATGCCGGCCAGAGAGGCGGGATGCGCAAGCTGTGGATCGATAGGGTGTTAGGTGGGTTTAGGCACGTCTTCATATTTCTACCATGCCAATGTGATTTTTATGGCTTTTAAATTCATATAATGGTCCCTTAAGCCTTCATGTGAAGTTTCAAGGCAAGACGACTCGTTTTCTATTTTTCATGATTTTTGAAACTTTTTACGGTTCGAGATTTTTTAAAATTTTTTAGAATGAGTTTTGGCCCCAAACTTGGTAGATGTGATCCTTGTATTTTTGTTGGCATGCACAAAAAAATTCAACTAAAAACTCGAAGTGTTCAAGATTTTTTGACCATTTGAAAAAAGTGTCATCATTTCAGGCACTTTAATGGCTACTGGCAGCAAACTTGTAAAATCTCAAATGCTGTTTAAAGGGGTGTGAGTTCTCAAGGTTTGATGAGTGACAGGGGGCCAATATAAGGGTCAAGTACCAGCACCCATTGCACATCATGTTCGCACACCCCCCGGCCCCCCCAATCGCTGGAACCCTAATGCCCCCGATTACGTTCTCTGGCAATACCACGACGATGGTGCCTTGGGCGAAGAAAAATACGACACCCGAACAGGCTCGAGCCCAGCATGTGCTGCTGCAACCCTCGGTCTGGTCCGATCTTAGACTGGGAATGAACTCCGTATGCCTAAGTGAACCCACGAAATGAGCGTGCGGGTGCTCAGCCGGCCAGAGGGGCAAGATACGCAAGCCAGGGATCGATTGGGTCCCACTCTACATGCTGCCAATCTTGCTACCACAACCCTTGATCTGATCTGATCTTAGACTGGGAATGAACTCCATATGCCTAAGCCAACCGATGAAATGAGCGGGCGGACGGGCACTACACCGGCCAGAGAAGCGGGATGCGTGAGTCGTGGATCGATAGGGTGGTTGGTGGGTCTAGGCACATCTTCATATTTCTGCCATTCCAATGCCATTTTTATGGCTTGTAAATTCATACAATGGTCCCTTAAGCCTTCATGTGAAGTTTCATGGCAGGACGACTCGATTTCTATTTTTCATGATTTTTGAAACTTTTTGTGGTTCAAGATTTTTTCAAATTTTTTCAGAAATAGTTTTGGCCCCAAACTTGGTAGACGTGATCCTTGTAGTTTTCTTGGCATGCACAAAAATATTCAGCTAAAAAATCGAAGTGTACAAGATTTTATGACCGTTTGGAAAAAGTGTCCCTATTTCAGACACTTAATTGCTACTGGCAGCAAACCTGTAAAATCACAAATGCTCTTTAAGGGGGACTGAGTTCTCAAGGTTTGATGAGGGATAGGGGGCCAAAATATGGGCCAAGTACCAGCACCCACCGTACATCATGTGCGCACACCCCCTGGCCCCCCCAATCGCTGAAACCCCAATGCCGCCGGTCAGGTTCTCCGATGATACTCCGACGATGGTGCCCCGGGTGAAAAACAATACGGCACCAGCATATGCCCGAGCCCAGCCTGTGCTGCCGCAACCCTCAATCTGGTCCAATCTTAGACTGGGAATGAACTCTAAATGCTTAGACTGGGAATGAACTCCTTATGCCTAAGTCAACCCACGAAACGAGCGTGCGAGCGTTCAGCCAGCCAGAGGGGTAAGATGCACAAGCTAGGGATCAGCCGGGTCCCCCTCTGCGTGCTGCCGATCCTGCTGCCACAACCCTCAGTCCAGTTTGATCTTAGATTGGGAATTAACTCTGTATGCCTAAGCCAACCGATGAAACGAGGGGCGGGCAGGCGGGCAGGCGGGCACTACGCCGGCCAGAAAGGCGGGATGCGTAAGCCGTGGATCGATAAGGTGATAGGTGGGTTTAGGCACATCTTCATATTTTTGCCATACCAGTGCCATTTTTATGGCTTGTAAATTCATACAATGGTCCCTTAAGCCTTCATGTGAAGTTTCATGGCAAGATGACTCGTTTTCTATTTTTCACGATTTTCAAAACATTTTACAGTTCGACCGAGTCCCCCTCTGCGTGCTGTCGATCTGACTGCAGCAATCCTCAGTTCAGTTTGATCTTAGACTGGGAATGAACTCCGTATGCCTAAGCCAACCGATGAAATGTGTGGATGGGCGGGCACTATGTTGGCCAGAGACGCGAGATGCTTAAGCTGTGGATCGATAGGGTGTTAGGTGGGTTTAGGCACGTCTTCATATTTCTACCATGCCAATGCGATTTTTATGGCTTTTAAATTCATACAATGGTCCCTTAAGCCTTCATGTAGAGTTTCAAGGCAAGACGACTCGTTTTCTATTTTTCATGATTTTTGAAACTTTTTACGGTTCGGGATTTTTTAAAATTTTTTAGAATGAGTTTTGGCCCCAAACTTGGTAGATGTGATCCTTGTATTTTTGTTGGCATGCACAAAAACATTCAGCTAAAAAGTCGAAGTGTACAAGATTTTGTGACCATTTGAAAAAGGTATCCCTATTTCAGACACTTTAATTGCTATTGGCAGCAAACCTGTAAAATCTCAAATGCTCTTTAAGGAGGTGTGAGTTCTCGAGGTTTGTGAGGGATAGGGCACCAATATAAGGGCCAAGTACAAGCACCCATCGCACATCATGTGTGCACACCCCCCCAACACCCCCAATCGGTGAAACCCCAATGCCGCCGGTCAGGTTCTTCGACGATGCTCCGACGTTGATGCACCGAGAGAAAAAAAAATATGGCACCAGCACATGCCCGAGCCCAGCATATGTTGTCACAACCCTCGGTCCAGTCTGATCTTAGACTGGGAATGAACTCTATATGCTTAGACTGGGAATGAACTCCGTATGCCTAAGTCAACCCATGAAACGAGCTTACGAGTGCTCAGCCGGCCAGAGGGGCAGGATGCGCAAGTCGGGGATCGATTGGGTCCCCCTCTGCGTTTTGCAGAACCTGCTATGGTAACCCTCGGTCCGGTCCAATCTTAGACTGGAAATGAACTCCGTATGCCTAAGCCAACAGACGAAACGAGCGGGTAGGCGAGGCACTACACCGGCTAGAGAGGCGGGATGCGCAAGCCGTGGATCGATAGGGTGGTAGGTGGGTTTAGGCACATCTTCATATTTCTGCCTTGCCAATGCCATTTTTATGGCTTGTAAATTCATACAATGGTCCCTTAAGCCTTCATGTGAAGTTTCATGGCAAGACGACTCGTTTTCTATTTTTAACGATTTTTGAAACTTTTTACGGTTCAAGATTTTTTTAAATTTTTTCAAAAGGATTTTTTGCCACAAACTTGGTAGACGTGATCCTTGTATTTTTGTTGGCATGCAAAAAAAAATTCAGCTAAAAACTTGAAGTGTACAAGATTTTGTGACCTTTTGAAAAAATTGTCCCCATTTCTGTCACATTAATAGCTACTAGCAGCAAACCTGTAAAATCTCAAATGCTCTTTCATGGGGTGTGTGTTCTCGAGGTTTGATGAGGGATAGGGGGCTAATATAAGGGCCAAGTACCAGCACCCATCGCACATCATGTGCGCACACCCCCCGGCCCCCCAATCGCCGAAACCCCAATGCCACCGGTGAGGTTTTCAAGTGATGCTCCGGTGATGGAGCTCCGGGTAAAGAAAAATGTGACACTAGCACATGCCCGAACCCAGCAAGTGCTGTCGCAACCCTCGATTCGGTTCGATCTTAGACTGGGAATGAACTCTGTATGCCTAAGTCAACCCACGAAACAAGCGTGCGGGCGCTCAGCCGGGGGCAGGATGCGCAAGCCATGGATCGATCGGGTCCCCCTCTACGTGCTACCAATCTTGCTATCGTAACCCTCAATCTGGTATGATATTAGATTGGGAATGAACTCCGTATGCCTAAGCCAACCGACGAAACAAGTGAGCGGGCGAGCACTACACCGGCCAGAGAGGTGTGATGCGCAAGTCATGGATCGATAGGGTGGTAGGTGGGTTTAGGCACATTTTCATATTTCTACCATGCCAATGCCATTTTTATGGCTTGTAAATTCATACAATGGTCCCTTAAGCCTTCATGTGATGTTTCATGGCAAGATGACTCGTTTTCTATTTTTCATAATTTTCAAAACTTTTTGTGGTTCAAGATTTTTTAAAATCTTTTCAAAAGGATTTTTGGATCCAAACTTGGTAAACGTGATCCTTGTATTTTTGTTGGCATGCACAAAAAAATTCAGCTAAAAACTCGAAGTGTACAAGATTTTGTGACCATTTGAAAAAAGTGTCCCCACTTCAGACACTTTAATGGCTACTGGCAGCAAACTTGTAAAATCTCAAATGCTCTTTAAGGGGGTGTGAGTTCTCGAGGTTTGATGAGGGAGAGGGGGCCAAGTACCAGTACCTATCGCACATCTTGTGCGCACTCCGCCTCGGCCTCCTAGTCACCGGAACCCTAATGTCGCCGGTCAGGTTCTCCAGCGATGCTCTGGTGATGGTGCCCCGAGCGAAAAAAAATGCTACACCAGCACATGCCCGAGCCCAGCATGTGCTGCCGCAACCCTCGGTCTGGTCCGATCTTAGACTGGGAATGAACTCCATATGCTTAGATTGGGAATGAACTCTGTATGCCTAAGTCAACCCACAAAATGAGCGTACGGGCACTCAGCCGGCTAGAGGGGCAGGATGTGCAAGTCGGGGATTGATCAGGTCCCCCTTTGGGTGCTATCGATCCTGCTATCGCAACCCTCGATCCGGTCTGATCTCAGACTAGGAATGAACTTCGCATGCCTAAGTGATCCGACGAAACGAGTGTGCGGGTGGGCATTACGCCGGCCAGAGAGGTGAGATGCACAAGCCGTGGATCGATAGGGTGGTAGGTGGGTTTAGGCACATCTTCATATTTCTACCATGCCAATGCCATTTTTATGGCTTGTAAATTCATACAATGGTCCTTTAAGCCTTCATGTGAAGTTTCATGGCAAGACGACTCGTTTTCTATTTTTCATGATTTTTCAAACTTTTTGCGATTCGAGATTTTTTAAAATTTTTTCAGAAGGAGTTTTGGCCCCAAACTTATTAGATGTGATCCTTGTATTTTTGTTGGTATGCACAAAAAAAGTCAGCTAAAAACTCGAAGTGTGCAAGATTTTGTGACCATTTGAAAAAATTGTCCCCATTTTAGACACTTTAATGGCTACTGTCAGCAAACCTATAAAATATCAAATGCTCTTTAAGGGGGTGTGAGTTCTTGAGGTTTGATGAGGGATAAGGGGCCAATAGAAGGGCTAAGTACCAGCACACATCGCACATCATGTGCGCACACCCCCCCGGGCCCCCCAATCATCGGAACCCCAATGTCGTCGGTTAAGTTCTTCGACGGTGCTCCGGCGATGGTGCCCCGAGCGAAGAAAAATGTGGCACCAGCACATGCTCAAGCCCAGCATGTGCTGCCGCAATCCTCGGTCCGATCCAATCTTAGACTGGGAATGAACTCCTTATGCCTAAGTCAACCCACGAAACGAGCGTGCGGGTGCTCAGTCGACCAGAGGGGTAGGATGCGCAAGCCGGGGATCGATCGGGTCCCCTTCTGCATGCTACCGATCATGTTGCCACAACCTTCAATCTGGTCAAATCTTAGACTGGGAATGAACTCTGTATGCCTAAGCCAACCGACGAAACGAGCGGACAGGTTGGCACTACGATGGCAAGAGAGGCGGGTTGTGCAAGCCGTTGATCAATAGGGTGGTAGGTGGGTTTAGGCACATCTTCATATTTCTGCCATGCCAATGCCATTTTTATGGCTTGTAAATTCATACAATGGTCCTATAATCCTTCATGTTAAGTTTCATGGCAAGACGACTCGTTTTTTATTTTTCACGTTTTTTGAAACTTTTTGTGGTTCGAGATTTTTTAAAATATTTTCGGAAGGGGTTTTGGCCCCAAAACATGGTAGACAAGATCCTTGTATTTTTTTTGGCATGCATAAAAAATTTCAGCTAAAAAATAGAAGTGTACAAGATTTTGTGACCATTTGAAAAAAGTGTCCCCATTTCAGACACTTTAATGGCTAATAGCATCAAACCTGTAAAATCTCAAATGCTTTTTAAGGGGGTGTCAGTTCTCAAGGTTTGATGAGGGATAGGGGGCCAATATAAAGGCCAAGTACCGGCACACATCATACATCATGTGCGCACAACCCCCCAGCCGCCCCAATCATCGAAACCCCAATGCCGTCGGTCAAGTTCTCCGGCGATGCTCCAGTGATGGTGCCCCGGGCGAAGAAAAATACGGCACCAGCACATGCCCGAGCCCAACGTGTGCTACCGTAACCCTCGGTCCAGTCCAATCTTAGATTGAGAATGAACTCCGTATGCTTAGACTGGGAATGATCTTCGTATGCCTAAGTCAACCCACGAAATGAGCGTACAGGTGCTCAGCCGGCCAGAGGGGCAGGATGCGCAAGTCGGGGATCGATCGGCTCCCCCTCTAGGTGCTACCGATCCTGCTACCGCAACCCTCGATACGGTCTGATCTTAGATTGTGAATGAACTCTGTATGCCTAAGCCAAACGACGAAATGAGCGACGAGCGGGCAGGCACTACGTCGGCCAGAGAGGCAGGATGCATGAGCCGTGAATCGATAAGGTGGTAGGTGGGTTTAGGCACATCTTCATATTTCTACCACGCCAATGCCATTTTTATGGCTTGCAATTTCATACAATGGTCCCTTAAGCCTTCATGTGAAGTTTCATGGTAAGACGACTCGTTTTCTATTTTTCATGATTTTTTAAACTTTTTACGGTTTGAGATTTTTTAAAATTTTTTCAGATGGATTTTTGGCCCCAAACTTGGTAGACGTGATCCTTGTATTTTTGTTGGCATGCACAATAAAATTCAGCTAAAAACACGAAGAGTATAAGATTTTGTGACCATTTGAAAAAAGTGTCCCCATTTCAAACACTTTAATGGCTACTGGCAGCAAACCTATAAAATATCAAATGCTCTTTCTAAGGGTGTGAGTTCTCAAGGTTTGATGAGGGATAGGGGGCCAATATAAGGGCCAAGTACGAGCACCCATCGCTCATCATGTATGCACACCCCCCACCCCCCAATCACCGGAACCCCAATGCCGCTGGTCAGGTTCTCCGACGATGCTCCAGCGATGGTGCCCCTGGTGAAGAAAAATATGGCACCAGCAGATGCCCGAGCCCAGCAAGTGCTGCCGTAACCCTCGGTCTGGTCTGATCTTAGACTGGTAATAAACTCCGTATGCCTAAGTCAACCCACAAAACGAGCGTGCGGGCATTCTGTGGGACAGAGGGGCAGGATGCGCAAGCTAGGGATCGGCCAGGTCCCCCACTACGTGCTGCTGATCCTACTATAGCAACCCTTAGTCCAGTCTGATCTTAGATTGGGAATGAACTCCATATACCTAAGCCAACCAATGAAACGAGCAGGCGGGCGGGCGGGTACTGCACCGGCCAGAGAGACGGGATGCACAAGCCGTGGATCGATAGGGTGGTAGGTGGGTTTAGGCACATCTTCATATTTCTATCATGCCAATGCCATTTTTATGCCTTGTAAATTCATACAATGGTCCCTTAAGCCTTCATGTGAAGTTTCATGGCAAGACGACTTGTTTTCTATCTTTCACGATTTTCGAAACTTTTTACGGTTAGGGATTTTTTAACATTTTTTCAGAAGGAGTTTTGGCCCCAAACTAGGTAGATGTGATCCTTGTATTTTTGTTGGCATGCACAAAAAAATTCAGCTAAAAACTCGACGTGTACAAGATTTTGTGACCATTTGAAAAAAGTGTCCCCATTTCAGACACTTTAATGGCTACTGGCAGCAAACCTATAAAATCTCAAATGCTCTTTAGGGGGTGTGAGTTCTCGAGGTTTGATGAGGGATAGGGGGCCAATATATGGCCCAAGTACCAGCACCCATCGTACATCATGTGCGCACACCCCCTCGGCCCCCCTCAATCGTCGAAACCCCAATGCCATCGATCAGGTTCTCCGATGATGGTGCCCCGGACGAAGAAAAATGTGGCACCAGCACATGCTCGAGCCCAGCATGTGCTGCAGCAACCCCCAGTACAGTCCGATCTTAGATTGGGAATGAACTCCGATGCCTAAGTCAGCCCACGAAACGAGTGTACGGGCACTCAGTCGGCCAGAGGGGTAGGATGCGCAAGCTGCGGATCGATCGGGTCCCCCTCTACGTGCTGCTGATCCTGCGACTGTAACCCTCGGTCCAGTCCAATTTTATTCTGGAAATGAACTCCGTATGCCTAAGCTGACCGACGAAGTGAGTGGGCGGGCAGGCATTACGTCGGCCAGAGAGGCGGGATGCGCAAGCCGTGGATCGATGGGGTGGTAGGTGGGTTTAGGCACATCTTCATATTTCTGCCATGCCAATGCCATTTTTATGGCTTGTAAATTCATACAATGGTCCCTTAAGCCTTCATGTGAAGTGTCATGGCAAGACGACTCATTTTCTATTTTTTACGATTTTCAAAACTTTTTTCGGTTCAAGATTTTTTAAAATTTTTTCAAAGGAGTTTTGGCCCCAAACATGGTAGACGTGATCCTTGTATTTTTGCTGGCATGCACAAAACAATTCAGCTAAAAACTCGAAGGGTATAAGATTTTGTGACCACTTGAAAAAAGTGTCCCCATTTCAGACACTTTAATGGCTACTGGCAGCAAACCTGTAAAATCTCAAATGCCCTTTTAAGGGGGTGTGGGTTCTCGGGGTTTGATGAGGGATAGGGGGCCAATATAAGGGCCAAGTACCAGCACCCATCACACATCATGTGCGCACACCCCCCCGGCCCCCAATCGTCAGAACCCCAATGTTGCCTGTCAGGTTCTCCGGTGATGCTTTGGCGATGGTGCCTCGGGCGAAGAAAAATATGGCACCAGCACATGCTTGAGCCCAGCATGTGCTGCCGCAACCTTCCATCCGGTCCAATCTTAGACTGGGAATGAACTCCGTATGCCTAAGTTAACCCACGAAACGAGCGTGCGGGTGCTTAGTCGGCCAGAAGGGTAGGATGTGCAAGTTGGGGATCGACCGGGTCCACCTCTGCATGCTACCATTCCTGCTGCTGCAACCTTCAGTCTGGTCCGATCTTAGACTAGGAATGAACTCCGTCTGCCTAAGGCAACCAGCAAAACGAGTGGGCAGGCGGGCATTACGCCTGCCAGAGAGACGGGATGCGCAAGCCGTGGATCGATAGGGTGGTAGGTGGGTTTAGGCACATCTTCATATTTCTATTATGCCAATGCCATTTTTATGGTTTGTAAATTCATACAATGGTCCCTTAAGCCTTCATGTGAAGTTTCATGTTAAGACGACTCGTTTTCTATTTTTTCTAATTTTTGAAACTTTTTACTGTTCGAGATTTTTTAAAATTTTTTCAGAAAGAGTTTTGGCCACAAACTTAGAAGACATGATCCTTGTATTTTTGTTGGCATGCCCAAAAAAATTCATCTAAAAACTCAAAATGTACAAGATTTTGTGACCATTTGAAAAAAGTGTCGCTATTTCAGACACTTTAATGGCTACTGGCAGCAAACCTGTAAAATCTCTAATGCTCTTTAAAGGAGTGTGAGTTCTCAAGGTTTGATGAGGGATAGGGGGCCAATATAAGGGCCAAGTACCAGCACCCACGCACACCATGTAAGCACACCCCCCCACCCTCTAATCGTCGAAACCCCAATGCTGTCGATCAGGTTCCTCGGTGATGCTCCGATCATGGTGCCCTGAGAGAAGAAAAATGCGGCACCAGCACATGCCTGAGCCTAGCATGAGCTATCGCAACCCTCGGTTTGGTCCGATCTTAGACTGGGAATGAACTCCGTATGCTTAGACTGCGAATGAACTTTGTATGCCTAAGTCAACCCACGAAATGAATGTGCGGGCGCTCAGCCGGCCAGAGGGGCAGGATGCGCAAGACGGGGATCGATCGAGTCCCCTTCTGCATGTTATTGATCCTACTACTGTAACCCTCAGTCCTGTTTGATCTTAGACTGGGAACGAACTCCGTATGCCTAAGCAGTCCGACGAAACGAGCGGGCCGACGAGTGTGCACTATGTTGGCCAGAGAGGCAGGATGCGCAAGTCGTGGATCGATAGGGTGGTAGGTGGGATTAGGCACATCTTCATATTTCTACCATGCCAATGCCATTTTTATGGCTTGTAAATTAATACAATGGTCCCTTAAGCCTTCATGTGAAGTTTCATGGCAAGACGACTCGTTTTCTATTTTTCACAATTTTTAAAACTTTTTGTGGTTCAAGAATTTTTAAAATTTTTTCAGAAGGATTTTTGGATCCAAACTTGTAGACGTGATCCTTGTATTTTTGTTGGCATGCACGAAAAAATTCAACTAAAAACTTGAAGTGTACAAGATTTTGTGACCATTTGAAAAAAGTGTCCCCATTTCAGACACTTTAATGGCTACTGGCAGCAAACCTGTAAATTTTCAAATGCTCTTTAAGAGGGTGTGAGTTCTTGAGGTTTGATGAGGGATAGGGGGCCAATATAAGGGCCAAGTACCAGCACCCATCGCACTTCATGTGCGCACACCCTGCCAGCCCCCTAATCGTCGAAACCCCAATGTCGTCGGTCAGGTTCTCCGACGATGCTCCAGCGATGGTGCGTCGAGCGAAACAAATGTGGCACCAGCACATGCCCGAGCCCAGCATGTGCTGCCACAATCCTGGGTCCGATCTGATCTTAGACTGGGAATGAACTCCGTATGCCTAAGCAGTCCGACGAAACGAGCGGGTCGACGAGTGTGCACTATGCTAGCCAAAGAGGCGGGATGCGCAAGCCGTGGATCGATAGGGTGGTAGGTGGGGTTAGGCACATCTTAATATTCCTACCATTCCAATGCCATTTTTATGGCTTGTAAATTCATTCAATGGTCCCTTAAGCCTTCATGTGAAGTTTCATGGCAAGACGACTCGTTTTCTATTTTTCATGATTTTTGAAACTTTTTATGGTTCGAGATTTTTAAAAATTTTTTCAGATGGATTTTTGGCCCCAAACTTGGTAGACGTGATCCTTGTATTTTTGTTGACATGCAAAAAAAAACTTCAGCCAAAAAATCAAAGTGTACAAGATTTTGTGACCATTTGAAAAAAGTGTCCCCATTTTAGACACTTTAATGGCTACTGGCAGCAAACCTGTAAAATCTCAAATGCTCTTTAAGGGTGTGAATTCTTGAGATTTGATACAGATAGGGGGCCAGAAGAAGGGCCAAGTACCAGCACCCATCGCACATCCTGTGCGCACACCCCCTCGGCCCCCCAATCGTCGGAACCCCAATGTCGTCGGTCAGGTTCTCCGGCGATGCTCGATGATGGTGCCTCGGGCGAAAAAAAATGCGGTGCCAACACATGCCCGAGCCCAGCATGTGCTGTTGCAACCTTCGGTCCGATCCGATCTTAGACTGGGAATGAACTCCATATGCTTAGACTAGAAATTTACTCCGTATGCCTAAGTCAACCCATGAAACGAGCGTGCGGGCGCTCAGTCGGCCAGAGGGGCAGGATGCGCAAGCTGGGAATCGATCGGGTCCCCCTCTATATGCTAATGATGCTGCTACTGCAACCCTCAGTTCGGTCTGATTTTAGACTGGGAATGAACTGCGTATGCCTAAGTTAACCCATGAAACGAATGTGCGGGCGCTCAGTCGGCCAGAGGGGTAGGATACGCAAACCGGGGATCGACTGGGTCCCCCACTGCGTGCTGCCAATCCTGCTGTAGCAACCCTCAGTCCGGTCCAATCTTACACTAGGAATGAACTCCGTAATCCGAAGCCAAATGACGAAACGAACGAGCAGGCGGGCAGGCACTATGTCGGCCAGAAAGGCTGGAAGCGCAAGCCGTGGATCGATAGGGTGGTAGGTGGGTTTAGGCACATCTTCATATTTTTGCCATGCCAGAGCCATTTTTATGGCTTGTAAATTCATACAATGGTCCCTTAAGCCTTCATGTGAAGTTTCATGGCAAGACGACTCGTTTTCTATTTTTCATGATTTTTGAAACTTTTTACGGTTCAGGATTTTTTAAAATTTTTTCAAAAAGATTTTTGGCCCAAAACTTGGTAGACGTGATCCTTGTATTTTTATTGGCATGCACAAAAAAATTCAGCTAAAAACTTGAAGTGTACAAGATTTTGTGACAATTTGAAAAAAGTGTCCCTATTTCAAACACTTTAATGGCTACTAGCAGCAAACCTGTAAAATCTCAAATGCTCATTAAAGGGTTGTGAGTTCTGGAGGTTTGATGTGGGATAGGGGATGAATATAAGGGCCAAGTACAAGCAGCCATCGCACATCATGTGCGCACACTGCCCCCGGCCCCCCCAATCGTCGAAACCCCAATGCCGTCGGTCAGGTTCTTCGGCGATGCTCCGGCGATGGTGCCCCGGGCGAAGAAAAATGCGGCACTAGCACATGCCCAAGCCCAGCATATGCTGCCGTAACCCTTGGTCCAATCTGATCTTAGATTGGGAATGAACTCCGTATGCTTAGACTGGGAATGAACTCTGTATGCCTAAGTCAACCCACGAAATGAACGTGCGGGCGCCCAGTCGGCCAGAAGGGCAGGATGCACAAGCCGGGGATCGGCCGGGCTCCCTTCTACGTGCTACCGATCCTACTGTCATAACTCTTAGTTCGATCCAATCTTATACTAGGAATGAACTCCGTATGCCTAAGTTAATCGACGAAAAGAGCGGGTGGGCGGGTGGGCACTACGTCGGCCAAAGAGGCGGGATGCGCAAGCCGTGGATCGATATGGTGGTAGGTGGGTTTAGGCACATCTTCATATTTTTGCCATTCCAATGCCATTTTTATGGCTTGTAAATTCATACAATGGTCCCTTAAGCCTTCATGTGAAGCTTCATGGCAAGACGACTCGTTTTCTATATTTCATGATTTTTGAAACTTTTTGGGGTTCAGGATTTTTTAAAATTTTTTCAGAAGGAGTTTTGGCCCCAAACTTGGTAGACGTGATCCTTGTATTTTTTTTTTGGCATGCACAAAAACTTTCAGCTAAAAAGTCGAAGTGTACAAGATTTTGTGGCCATTTGAAAAAAATGTCCCCATTTCAGACACTTTAATGGCTACTGGTAGCAAACCCGTAAAATCTCAAATGCTCTTTAGGGGGGTGTGAGTTCTCGAGGTTTGATGAGGGATAGGGGGCCAATATAAGGCCCAAGTACCAACACCCATCGCACATCATGGGCGCACACCCCCCAGCCTCCCCCAATCGCTGGAACCCCAATGCCGTCGGTTAGGTTCTCTGGTGATGCTCCGACGATGGTGCACCGAGCGAAAAAAAAATGCTACACCAGCACATGCCCGAGCCCAGCATGTGCTACCGTAACCCTCGATCCAATCCGATCTTAGACTGGGAATGAACTCCGTATGCCTAAATCAACCCACGAAATGAGCGTGTGGGCGCTCAGTCGACCAAAAGGGCAGGATTTGCAAGCCACTGACCGACTGGGTCACCCTCTGCGTGCTATCGATCCTGCTGTCGCAACCCTCGGTCTGGTCTGATCTTAGACTAGGAAAGAACTCCGTATGCTTAAGTCAACCCATGAAACAAGCGTACGGGAGCTCAACCGGCCAGAGGGGCAGGATACGTAAATCGAGGAACGATCGGGTCCCCCTCTGCATGCTACCGATCTTGCTACCGCAGCCCTCGGTTCGGTCTGATCTTAGACTGGGAATGAACTTCGTATGCCTATGTCAACCCACGAAACGAGCGTGCGAGGGCTCAACCAGCCAGAGGGGTAGGTGCGCAAGCCGAGGATCGATCGGTTCCCCCTCTGCGTGCTGTCGATCCTACTGTCGCAACCCTCAGTCCGGTCCAATGTTACACTATGAATAAACTCCGTATGCCTAAGCCAAATGATGAAATGAGCGTGCGGGTCACCATGCTGGCCAGAGAGGCGGGATACGCAAGCCGTGGATCGATAGGGTGGTAGGTGGGTTTGGGCACATCTTCATATTTCTGTCATGCCAATGCCATTTTTATGGCTTGTAAATTCACACAATGGTCCCTTAAGCCTTCATGTGAAGTTTCATGGCAAGACGACTCATTTTTTATTTTTCAAGATTTTCGAAACTTTTTACGGTTTGAGATTTTTAAAAATTTTTCATATGGAGTTTTGGCCCAAAGTTGGTAGACATGATCCTTGTATTTTTGTTGGCATGCAAAAAAAAAATTCAGCTAAAAACTTGAAGTGTACAAGATTTTGTGACGATTTGAAAAAAGTATCCACATTTTAGACACTTTAATGGCTATTGGCAGCAAACCTGTAAAATCTCAAATGCTCTTTAAGGGGGTGTGAGTTCTTGAGGTTTGATGAAGGATAGGGGGCCAATATAAGGGCCAAGTACTAGCACCCATCGTACATCATGTGCAGACACCCCCCTTCCCCCCAATCGTTGGAACCCCAATGCCGTCGGTCAGGTTCGCCGACGATGCTCCCGCGATGGTGGCCCGGGCAAAAAAAATGCGGCACCAGTGCATGCCTGAGCCCAGCATGTGCTGCCGTAATCCTCGGTCTAATTCGATCTTAGACTGGGAATGAACTCCGTATACTGAGACTAGGAATGAACTTCGTATGCTTAACTCAACCCATGAAACGAGCGTACGTGCACTCAGCCAGTCGGAGGGGTAGGATGCGCAAGTCAGGGATCGACCGGGTCCCCCTCTGCGTGCTGTCGATCTTGCTGCTGCAACCCTCAGTCTAGTCTGATCTTAGACTAGGAATGAACTCCGTGTGCCTAAGCCAACCGATGAAACGAGCAGGCAGGCGGGAACTACACTGGCCAAAGAGGCGGCATGCGCAAGCCGTGGATCGATAGGGTGGTTGGTTGGTTTAGGCACATCTTCATATTTCTGCCATGCCAATGCCATTTTTATGGCTTGTAAATTCATACAATGGTCCCTTAAGCCTTCATGTGAAGTTTTATGGCAAGACGACTCGTTTTTTATTTTTCACGATTTTCAAAACTTTTTACGATTCAGGATTTTTTGAAATTTTTTCAAAAGGATTTTTGGACCCAAACTTGGTAGACATGATCCTTGTATTTTTTTTGGCATGCACAAAAAAATTCAGCTAAAAACTCAAAGTGTACAAGATTTTGTGACCATTTGAAAAAAGTGTCCCCATTTCAGACACTTTAATGGCTACTGGCAGCAAACCTGTAAATTTTCAAATGCTCTTTAAGAGGGTGTGAGTTCTTGAGGTTTGATGAGGGATAGGGGGCCAATATAAGGGCCAAGTACCAGCACCCATTGCACTTCATGTGCGCACAACCCTCGACCCCCTAATC
The DNA here is from genome assembly GCF_047325235.1 of Durio zibethinus. NCBI lineage: Eukaryota > Viridiplantae > Streptophyta > Magnoliopsida > Malvales > Malvaceae > Durio > Durio zibethinus. Next base: position 19,828,556 of record NC_143165.1, read on the forward strand.
GTCAGAACCCCAATGCCGTCGGTCAGGTTCTCCGACGATGCTCCGACGATGGTGCCCCGAGCGAAAAAAATGTGGCACCAGCACATGCCCGAGCCCAGCATGTGCTGTCGTAATCCTCAGTTCGATCTGATCTTAGATCAGGAATGAACTCTGTATGCTTAGACTAGGAATGAACTCCGTATGCCTAAGTCATCCCACAAAATGAGCGTGCGTGTGTCACGGGCTCTAACCTTAGACTCAGAATTCATGTGGCCTTAGGCTTGGAATCTCCTCTTTTATGCCTAAGTCAACCTAAAACACAAGCGTACGGGTACTAGAACAACGGGAAGGGCTGATTACGCAAGTTAGAGAGAAACAGGATAAGAAGGCATAATTCTGGAAATGCTCTTGTATTCACTGAAACAGAAGTGTTTGATGGTGTACAAATGAGGGTGCAGCAGCCCTCTATTTATAGTTGAGGATCCAGCTACACTTAATGGCAATATCCCTAGAATAAAGGCTAAAATCAAGGGATTATATAGATTACAATCAATCAGGATGCTAACTCCTGATTTTCAGGGTCAACCAAATCTACCAGGATGCTCCTGCTGATCCTGCCTGCTTCCAGAAGCTTCCCTTGTGTGTCTAGCACCTTGGGCCCTTCTGGATGTGGTGCGGGCCGCTTGTATGCCAGGCCTTGGTCTCACGGGCTGGCCTGCAAGTTAGGCGGGCATTCTGAACTCGTTTGCTAGGCTTTGCGTGCAGATACCTGCCAACATGCCTGGTCTGCAGGACTCAACCTCTGGCTCGCCTGCTGGTGCACCTGATGTGCTTGGCATGCCTGCCCATGGTGTGACATTCTCCCCCACCTGATTACGCAATGCCCTCGTTGTGTCTTTTGCATGGTACTACCTGATCTGGTCCCTGAACTACCATAAGTCATCTGCTAGTTCCCAGTTCACCTCACTATTTGAAAGTCCCTTCCAGTGCACCAAGTACTCTTGTCTTGGCCGATAGTTCTTCCATTTCACCTCTCGGTTAGCTATGATGCTGTGAACCTCCTTCTCATATGAGGCCCTTGCTCCCAATGGCGCACACTTTGACTCTACCCATCCTGGATCTCCCTCATTCTCATAGAACGGCTTGAGCATGCTCACATGGAATACCGGGTGTACCCTTGGCTTAGGTGGCATATCCAGCTTGTAGGCAACCTTGCCTACCCTCTTGACTACTCGGAAAGGTCCCTCATACCTCCGGACTAGGCCTTTTTACAGCCCCCTATGTCGCACAATGGGATGCAGCTTCACCAACACCAAGTCTCTAACCTGGAACTGCACGTCCCGCCTATTCTGGTCTGCCCACTTCTTTGACCTCTTGGTCGCTTTGTGTAGACAAACTCTGGCTAAGTCAGTTTGCTCCTGCCATGCCTTGGCAAACTTGTATGCTGCTGGATTCGACCCTGTATAACCTGCAGCAATCGAACCGGGTGTTAGTGGTTGTTGCCCTGTCACAACCTCAAATGGGCTCTGGTTCGTTGCCTCGCTCCTTTGCAAGTTGTAGGAAAACTGTGCAATATCTAGCAGCTTTGGCCAGTCCCTTTGTATGGAACTCACATAGTGCCTAAGGTAGACCTCCAATAGTCCATTCACTCATTCTATCTGCCCATCGGTCTATGGATGCATGCTGGTGGAAAAGTTCAAGTCTGACCCCAACAGCTTGAACAACTCAGTCCAGAACCTGCCCGTGAAACGCTCGTCCCGATCACTAACAATGGTCCTCGGCACTCCCCAGTACTTAACCATGTTCTTCAGGAACAATCGAGCTGCCTCCTCGGCTAGGCACTCATTGGTTGTTGGAATGAAGATTCCATACTTGGAAAACCTGTCCACCACTACCATGATGCTTTCAAACCCTTCTGCTTTGGGTAGACCAACTATAAAGTCCAGAGAAACACTCTCCCATGGTCGCTCTAGCACTGGCAATGGCTCCAAGAGACCATCTGGTTTCTTGAGCTCCACTTTGTCTTGTTGGCACACAAGACAAGTCTTCACATAGGCCTCCACATCATCCCTCATGTGCGGCCAGTAGTACCGGTCCTCGATCAGTGCCAAGGTGCGGCTCACTCTGGGGTGTCCAGCCCACCTTGAATCATGGCATTCTTGCAAAACTTCCTTGCGGAGCTTCCCATGCTGTGGTACAAATAGTCTACTGCCCTTGGTGTACAACAAACCATCCTGTATCCAAAACCGCCTAGTCTTACCTTACTGGGCATACTCTATCAGAGCTTTGGCTGTAGGATCATGCGCAAGTCCCTCTTTGATGCACCACACCAGTGACCTCTCTGGTTGGCTAATGGCAGCAAGGTTAGCCTTCCTGCTCAAGGCGTCTACCACTAGGTTCGCCCGCCTCGGCTTGTACTCCATCTGAAAGTCAAATTTCGTAAGAAAATCTTGCCATCTCACCTGCTTGGGGGATAGCTTCTTCTGCGTGTAGAAGTAGTTGCTCACCACATTGTCCGTCCTCACCACGAACCTCGACCCCAACAGGTAATGGCACCAAGTGCGCAAGCAGTGCACCACTGTAGTCATCTCTTTCTCTTGGACCGTGTATTTACGTTCAGTCTCGTTCAGCTTTTTACACTCGAACGCAACTGGACGTCCCTCTTGCATCAACACGCCCCCTATGGCAAAGTCTGATGCATCCGTATGCACCTCATATGGCTTGGCATGGTCTGGCAAGGCCAAGACTGGCTCCTCGATCACAGCCCGCTTTAACCTATCAAAGGCTTCCTGGCACCCTACGTTCCACTCCCATGCTCTCCCTTTCTTGAGCAAGTCAGTCAATGGCATGGCTATTGCTGAGTGACCTTTGATGAAGTGCTTGTAGTAGTTAACCAGCCCAAGGAATGATCTCAACTCAGTGACCTTGGCTGGTGGTTACCACTCCAGGATGGCGTGTATCTTGCCTTCATCCATGCGTATCTAGCCACCTCCCACTATGTGCCCAAGGAACGGGATCTCCTACTGGGCGAATGAGCACTTCTCCTTCTTGACAAACAGCTTGTGCACCCGCAACACCTCGAACACCTGTCTCAAGTGGTCTACATGCTCTCCCAAAGTCTGGTTGTAGATCACAATGTCATCCAAATAAACCACAACAAACCGATCAAGGAATGACTGAAGTACCTTGTTCATAAGGGTGCAAAATGTTGCTGGGGCGTTCGTGAGTCCGAAAGGCATCACCAAGAACTCATACGAATCATATCGAGTGACACATGCTGTCTTTAGCTCATCTCCCTTCGCGATCCTGACTTGATAGTACCCAACTTCAAAACCAACTTGGTGAACCACCTTGCATTCCCAAGTTGGTCGAACAAGTCCGCAATGAGTGGGATGGGGTCTTGATGGTCAGCATGTTCAAAGCCTGGTAGTCTATGCACAGCTGTAACGACCCATCATGCTTGCACTAGAATAGAATCGGTGCACCATAGGGTGCCTTCGATGGCCTGATGAAGCCAGCATCAACTAACTCTTTGAGCTGCTTCCTCAACTCCTCCAACTCTGGTGGAGACATTCGGTAAGGGGCTCTGGCTGGTGGCTTGGCCTCGGACACCAGCTCGATCTTGTGGTCCACTTCTCTCTTAGGTGGTAGCTTGCTAGGCAGCTTTGTGGGCATCACATTATTAAAGGTCTTTAATACCTTTAGCACCTCTAAGGGTGACTCGGTCTCCTTCTCCCTTGGCTCATCATATTTCAGGGCTACCAAGAAGGTGTCTTCTTGTCTGCTTACCACCTTGGCAAATTGGATGGCTGACACAACCCGCGACCCAACTCCAAACCCTCTCCTCAATGACACTAGGCATTGGCACCGTGCATCCAAGATGCAAACACAATCGGTAAAAGGCACAAGGAGGGCGTTAATCCGAACAAGGAAATCCAACCTAATCATAAACTCATAGTCATCAAGGGGTATTACCTCTATGGTCTCCTTGCCTTTCCAGTCTCCAAGCTGTAACTCCACTCTCCGTGCTACTCCAATGGCTAGAACTTTTTTGGAGTTCATCATTTTAATGGTACCAGTCCCTTTCTGCACCTTCAGTCCGAGTTTCCGGGCTCCATCACCTGAAATAAAAAGATGTGAGGCACCTATGTCCACCAGTGCGCTCACCTTCTGACCCGTAACCATCAGATCCGTAACCATCAAGCCCTTTGGCTTGCGGCTCCCCTTACTCTAGACAGCACTGAGGACCAACGACCCAAGCTTTGCTGCTCCTGACTCTGGCTCTTCGTTAGACCCCTTGTCTATAGTAGCCAGCTTGCCCTTCTACGGGCAATTACGCACTATGTGGCTCCCTCCACATAGGTAGCATGCTAGTGGCTCTCGATCCCCCTTTGCTTTCCACTTGCCTACTGGTGGCTTCCTCTTGCCATCCTTGGTTGAACGGTCTCGCTCCCCATCCTTGGACTCTCGATCACGGTCTTTCTTCTTGGACTATTTCTTTCGATCCCTATCGTCCCTGCCCTTACCCTTGGGCTTAGAAGACTCAAACTTGTTCAGAGGCTTGAACTCTATCAAGGCCTCGGTTGTAGTCATGGCTTTAGCCAAGTCATGAACTCCCCTCCTTTGTAGCTCATGCTTCACCCACAGCTTCAACCCATCCATGAAAGCAAATAAGGCATACTTCTCACCTAGATCCGAGATCTATAGCATCAGTTCAGAGAATTTCTGGACATACTCCCTTATGTCCCCTTGCTGGCTAAGTTGGTGTAACTTTGCCCGCACCTCATCATCGGCATACTCCAGGTAAAATTGCTCTCTGAACTCCTTTTGGAACTCTGCCCAGGTTCCAATCTTGGCACTCCCACGCCTGACATTATCACACCTGCACCTCCACCACAATAAGGCTACATCAGTGAGATACATAGTAGCGGTGCTTACCTTTATCGCCTTATCTTGCATGCCCATGGCCTGGAAGTACTGCTCCATACCCCAAAGGTAGTTGTCTACTTCCTTAGCTACCCTAGTCCCCGTGAACTCCTTAGGCTTGGGGACATCCAATCTGGATTTGGACACTCTAACAAACATGCCATTCCCAATGGCAGTCTTACAAGCAACGAGCTCACTGGTAAGCTCCTCCATCCGCTGGTGCATGGCCTCCATGCCATCGCGCAGGGTCAGCATTTCAGCCTCCAAGGTCTGATTCTTTTGGGTGAACACGTCTAAGCCTTTGTTGAGAGCAGCTTGTAGCTCACTTTGGATCTCTTCCCCTATGGAGTCTAGCGATGCAATGTGAGTCTCTACCTCCTCAAGCTTCTCCCTCATGTCACCCATGGTCACCTCTACCTTGGCCAGCCTACCGTCCATGATAGACCAGATATCTCTAGAACTGGCTTTCCTCCCTCTTCCACATCCATGCTCCTGGGCCTCTGGTGGTTGGCTAGCAGCGTCACTTTCGGATGCCATCTCCACAATCATGATCAAACCTGCACAACACAAACACGCAGAATCAAACTTGCTCTGATACCAATTGTCACGGGCTCCGACCTTAGACTCAGAATCCGTGTGACCTTAGGCTTGGAATCTCCTCCTTTATGCCTAAGTTAGCCTAAAACACAAGCGTGCGGGCACTAGGACAATGGGAAGGGCTGATTACGCAAGTTAAAGAGAAACAGGATAAGAAGGCAGAATTCTGGAAATGCTCTTATATTCACTGAAATAGAAGTGTTTGATGGTGTACAAATGAGGGTGGAGCAGCCTTCTATTTATAGTTGAGGCTCCAGCTACACTTAATGGCAATATCCCTAGAATAAAGGCTAAAATCAAGGGATTATACAGATTACAATCAATCAGGATGCTAACTCTTGATTTTTAGGGTCAACCAAATCTGCCAGGATGCTCCTGCTGATCTTTCCTGCTTCCAGAAGCTTTCCTTATGTGTTTAGCACCTTGGGCCCTTTTGGATGTGGTGTGGGCAGCTTGTATGCCAGGCCTTGGTCTCACGGGCTGGCCTGCAAGTTGGACGGGCGTTCTGAACTCGTTTGCTAGGCTTTGTACATAGATACCTGCCAGCACGCCTGGTCTGTGGAACTCAACCTCTGGCTCGCCTGTTGGTACGCTTGATGTGCCTCGTGCGCCCGCCCACGGCATGACACGTGCGCTCAGTCAGCTAGAGGGGTAGGATGCGCAAGCCGGGGATCGATTGAGTCCCCCTCTGCGTGCTGCCGTTCCTGCTGCACCAACCCTCGGTTCGGTCCGATTTTAGACTGGGATATGCCTAAGCCAGCTGATGAAATGAGCGAGCGGGCAGGCACTACACTGGCCAGAGAGGTGGGATGCGCAAGCCATGGATCGATAGGGTGGTAGGTGGGTTTAGGCACATATTCATATTTCTGCCGTGCCAATGCCATTTTTATGGCTTGTAAATTTAGACAATGGTCCTTTAAGCCTTTATGTGAAGTTTCATGGCAAGATGACTCGTTTTTTATTTTTCACGATTTTCAAAACTTTTTGCGATTCAAGATTTTTCAAAATTTTTTCAGGAGTTTTGGCCCCAAAGTTGGTAGACGTGATCCTTGTATTTTTGTTGGCATGCACAAAAAAATTAAGCGAAAACTTGAAGTGTACAAGATTTTGTGACCATTTGAAAAAAGTGTCCCCATTTCAGGCACTTTAATGGCTACTGGCAGTAAACCTGTAAAATCTCAAATGCTTTTTAAGGGGGTGTGAGTTCTTGAGGTTTGATGAGGGATAGGGGGCCAATATAAGGGCCAAGTACCAGTACTCATCGCACATCATGTGCGCACACCCCCTTCCGACCCCTCCATTGCCGGAACCCTACTGCCGCTGGTCAAGTTCTCCGACGATGCTCCGACGATGGTGCCCTAGGCAAAGAAAAATGTGACACCAGCACATGCCCGAGCCTAGCATGTGCCGCCACAACCATCGTTCGGATTCGATCTTAGACTGGGAATGAACTCCGTATGCTTAGACTGGGAATGAACTCCGTATGCCTAAGTCAACCCACGAAATGAGCATGCGGGCGCTCAGTCGGCCAGAGGGGTAGGATACGCAAGCTGAGGATCGGTTGGGTCCCCCTCTGTGTGCTACGATCCTGTTGCCGCAACCCTCGGTCTTGTCCGATCTTAGACTGGGAAAGAACTCCGTATGCCTAAGCCAACCGACGAAACGAGCAGGCGAACGGGCATTACGTCGGCCAGAGAGGCGAGATGCGCAAGCCGTGGATCGGTAGGGTTGGTAAGTGGGTTTAGGCACATCTTCATATTTCTACCATGCCAATGATATTTTTATGCCTTGTAAATTCATACAATGGTCCCTTAAGCCTTCATGTGAAGTTTCATGGCAAGACGACTCATTTTCTATTTTTCATGATTTTTGAAACTTTTTGTGGTTCGAGATTTTTTTAAAATTTTTCCACAAGGAGTTTTGGCCCCAAACTTGGTGGACATCATTCTTGTATTTTTTTTGGCTTTCAAAAAAAAAATTCAGCTAAAAATTCAAAGTGTACAACATTTTGTGACCATTTGAAAAAAGTGTCCTCATTTCAGACACTGTAATGGCTACTGGCAGCAAACCTGTAAAATCTCAAGTGCTCTTTAAGGGGGTGTGAGTTCTCGAGGTTTGATGAGTGATAGGGGGCCAAAATAAGTGCCAAGTACTAGCACCCATCGCACATCATGTGCGCACACCCCCTGGGCCCCCCCAATCACCGAAACCCCAATGCCGCCAATTTGGTTCCCCGGTGATGCTCCGGCGATGGTGCTCCGGGCGAAAAGAAATGTGGCACCAGCACATGCCCGAGCCCAGCATGTGCTGTCGCAACCCTCGGTCTGGTCCGATCTTAGACTGGGAATGAACTCCGTATGCTTAGACTGGGAATGAACTCCGTATGCCTAAGTCAACCCACGAAACGAGCGTGCAGGCGCTCAGCTGGCCAGAGGGGTAGGATGCACAAGCTGGGGATCGACTAGGTCCCCCTCTGCATGCTGCCGATCCTGGTGCCACAACCCTCAGTCCAGTCCAATCATAGACTGGGAATGAACTCTGTATGCCTAAGCCAACCGATGAAACGAGCAGGCGGCCGGGCGGGCACTACGTTGGCCAGAGAGGCGGCATGCGCAAGCCGTGCATCAATAGGGTGGTAGGTGGGTTTAGGCACATCATCATATTTCTGCCATGCCAATGCCATTTTTATGGCTTGTAAATTCATACAATGGTCCACTGAGCCTTCATGTGAAGTTTCATGGCAAGACGACTTGTTTTCTATTTTTCACGATTTTTGAAACTTTTTACGGTTCGGGATTTTTTTAAATTTTTTCACATGGGTTTTTGGCCCCAAACTTAGTGGACATGATCCTTGTATTTTTTTTGGCATGTAAAAAAAAACTTCAGCTAAAAATTCGGAGTGTACAACATTTTGTGACCATTTGAAAAAAGTGTCCCCATTTCAGACACTTTAATGGCTACTGGCAGCAAACCTGTAAAATCTCAAATGCTCTTTAAGGGGGGGTGAGTTCTCAAGGTTTGATGAGGGATAGGGGGCCAATATAAGAGCCAAGTACCAGCACCCATCGCACATCATGTGTGCACGCGCCCCCGGCCCTCCCAATCACTGGAACCCCAATGCCGCTGGTCTGGTTCCTCGACGATGCTCCGGCGATGGTGCTCCGGGCAAAAAAAAATACGGCACCAGTACATGCTTGAGCTCAGCATGTGCTGCTGCAACCCTCGGTCCAATTCGATCTTAGACTAGGAATGAACACCGTATGCTTAGACTGGGAATGAACTCCGTATGCCAAAGTCAACCCACGAAATGAGCGTGCGGGCGCTCAGTCGGCCAGAGGGGCAAGATGCGCAAGCTGGGGATCGGCCGGGTCCCCCTCTACGTGTTGTTGATCCTGCTATTGCAACCTTTGGTCCAGTCCAATCTTAGACTGGGAATGAACTCCGTATGCCTAAGCCAACTAATGAAACGAGTGGGCGGACGGGTGGGCACTACACCGGCTAGAGAGGCGGTATGCGGAAGCCATGGAACGATAGGGTGGTAGGTGGGTTTAGGCACATCTTCATATTTCTGCCATGCCATTGCCATTTTTATGGCTTGTAAATTCACACAATGGTCCCTTGAGCCTTCATGTGAAGTTTCATGGCAAGACGACTCGTTTTCTATTTTTCACGATTTTCAAAACTTTTTACGGTTCAGAATTTTTTTAAATTTTTTCAGAAGGACTTTTGGCCCAAAACTTGGTAGACGTGATCCTTATATTTTTATTGTCATGCACAAAAAAATTCAGCTAAAAATTCGAAGCGTACAAGATTTTGTGACCATTTGAAAAAAGTGTCCAAATTTCAGACACTTTAATGGCTACTGGCAGCAAACCTGTAAAATCTCAAATGCTTTTTAAAGGGGTGTGAGTTCTCGAGGTTTGATGAGAGATAGGCAGCCAATATAAGGGCCAAGTACCAGCACCCATCACACATCATGTGCGCACATGCCCCCGGCCCTCCCAATCACTGGAACCCCAATGCCGCTGGTCTGGTTCCTCGGCGATGCTCCGACGATGGTGCTCCGGGCAAAAAAAAATACGGCACCAGTACATGCTTGAGCTCAGCATGTGCTGCTGCAACCCTCGGTCCAGTCCGATCTTAGACTAGGAATGAACACCGTATGCTTAGACTGGGAATGAACTCCGTATGCCTAAGTCAACCCACGAAACGAGCGTGCGGGCGCTCTGCCGGCCAGAGGGGCAGGATGCGCAAGCTGGGGATCGATCGGGTCCCCCTCTGTGTGTTGTTGATCCTGCTACTGCAACCTTCGGTCCAGTCCAATCTTAGACTGGGAATGAACTCCGTATGCCTAAGCCAACTAATGAAACAAGTGGGCGGACGGGCGGGCACTACGCCGGCCAGAAAGGCGGTATGTGGAAGCCATGGATCGATAGGGTGGTTGGTGGGTTTAGGCACATCTTCATATTTCTGCCATGCCAATGCCATTTTTATGGGTTGTAAAATCACACAATGGTCCCTTGAGCCTTCATGTGAAGTTTCATGGCAAGACGACTCGTTTTCTATTTTTCATGATTTTCAAAACTTTTTGCGGTTCAAAATTTTTTAAAATTTTTTCAGAAGGAGTTTTGGCCCCAAATTGGTAGACGTGATCCTTATATTTTTATTGTCATGCACAAAAAAATTCAGCTAAAAATTCGAAGTGTACAAGATTTTGTGACCATTTGAAAAAAGTGTCCAAATTTTAGACACTTTAATGGCTACTGGTAGCAATCCTGTAAAATCTCAAATGCTCTTTAAAGGGGTGTGAGTTCTCGAGGTTTGATGAGAGATAGGCGGCCAATATAAGGGTAAAGTACCAGCACCCATCACACATCATGTGCGCACACCCCCTGACCCTCCCAACCATCGAAACCCCAATGTCGCTAGTCAGGTTCTCCGGCGATGGTGCCCCAGGCGAAAAAAAATACGACACCAGCACATGCCCGAGCCCAGCATGTGCTACCGTAATCCTTGGTCTGATCCAATCTGAGACTGGGAATGAACCCCATATGCTTAGCCTGGGAATGAACTCCGTATGCCTAAGTCAACCCACGAAACGAGCGTACGGGCGCTCAACCAGCCAGAGGAGTAGGATGCGTAAGCCGGGGATCAGTCAGGTCCCCCTCTGTGTGCTGCCACAACCCTCAGTCCAGTCCGATCTTAGATCGGGAATGAACTTCGTATGCGTAAGCCAACCGACGAAATGAGTGGGCGGTTGGGCATTAAGTTGGCCATAGAGGCGGGATGTACAAGCCGTGGATCGATAGGGTGGTAGGTGGGTTTAGCACATCTTCATATTTCTGCCATGCCAATACAATTTTTATGGCTTGTAAATTCATACAATGGTCCCATAAGCCTTCACGTGCAATTTAATGGCAAGACGACTCATTTCTTATTTTTCATAATTTTTGAAACTTTTTGTGGTTCAGGATTTTTGAAAAATTTTTCAGAAGGATTTTTGGCCCCAAACTTGGTAGACGTGATCCTTGTATTTTTGTTGGCATGCACAAAAAAATTCAGCTAAAAACTCAAAGTGTACAAGATTTTGTGACCATTTGAAAAAAGTATCCCTATTTCAGACACTTTAATGGCTACTGGCAGCAAACCTGTAAAATCTCAAATGCTCTTTAAGGGGGTATGAGTTCTCGAGGTTTGATGATGGATAAGGGGCCAATATAAGGGCCAAGTACCAGCACCCATTGCACATCATGTGTGCACACCCCGCCAGCCCCCCCAATCGCCAGAACCGTAATGCCATCGGTCAGGTTCTCCGACGATGCTCCGACGATGGTGCCCCAGGTGAAAAAAAATACGGCACCAGCACATGCTCGAGGCCAGCATGTGCTGCCAATCCTCGGTCTGATGCGATCTTAGACTGGGAATGAATTCCGTGTGCTTAGACTGGGAATAAACTCTGCATGCCTAAGTCAACTCACGAAACGAGTGTGCGGGCGCTCAGCCGGCCAGAGGGGTAGAAAGCGCAAGCCGGGGATCGGTCGAGTCCCCCTGTACGTGCTGTCGATACTGCTATCGTAACCCTCAATCTGATTCGATCTTAGACTGGGAATGAACTCCGTATGCCTAAGCCAACCGACGAAACAAGTGGGCGGACGGGCACTACGACGGCCAGAGAGAAGGGATGTACAAGCCGTAGATCGATAGGGTGGTAAGTGGGTTTAGGCACATCTTCATATTTTTGCCATGCCAATGCCATTTTTATGGCTTGTAAATTCATACAATGGTCCCTTAAGCCTTCATGTGAAGTTTCATGGCAAGATGACTCATTTTTTATTTTTCATGATTTTTGAAACTTTTTACGGTTCATGATTTTTTAAAATTTTTTCAGAAGGATTTTTAACCCCAAACTTGGTAGATGTGATCCCTGTATTTCTTTTGGCATGCGCAAAAAAATTCAGCCAAAAAATCGAAGTGTACAAGATTTTGTGACCATTTGAAAAAAGTGTCCCTATTTCAGACACTATAATGGCTACCGGCAGCAAACTTTGTAAAATATCAAATGCTCTTTAAGAGGGTGTGAGTTCTTGAGGTTTGATGAGGGATAGGGGGCCAATATAAGGGCCAAGTACCAGCACCCATCCACATCATGTGCGCACACCCCCCCGACCCCCCCAATCGTCGGAACCCCAATGCCGTCGGTCAGGTTCTCCTGCGATGCTCCGGCGATGGTGCCCCGGGCAAAAAAAAAAGTGACACCAGCACATGCTCGGGCCTAGCATGTGCTGTCATAGTCCTCGGTATGATCCGATCTTAAACTAGGAATGAACTCTGTATGCTTAGACTGGGAATGAACTCTGTATGCCTAAGTCAACCCATGAAATAAGAGGGGCGGGATACGTAAGTCGGGGATCGATTGGGTCCCCCTCTACATGCTATCGATCTTGCTACCGTAACCCTCGGTCTGGTCTGATCTTAGGTTGGGAATGACCTTCGTGGGCCTAAGCCAATCGACGAAACGAGCGGACGGGCAGGCACTGCACTGGCTAGAGAGGCGGGATGTGCAAGCCATGGATCGATAGGTTGGTAGGTGGGTTTAGGCACATCTTCATGTTTTTTCTGTGCCAATGCCATTTTTATAGCTTGTAAATTCATATAATGGTCCCTTAAGCCTTCATGTGAAGTTTCATGGCAAGATGACTCGTTTTCTATTTTTCATGATTTTTGAATCTTTTTACGGTTTGAGATTTTTTAAAATTTTTTCAGAGGGAGTTTTGGCCCTAAGCTTGGTAGCCGTGATCCTTGTATTTTTGTTGGCGTGCACAAAAAAATTCAGCTAAAAACTCAAAGTGTACAAGATTTTGTGACCATTTCAAAAACGTGTCCCCATTTTAGACACTTTAATGGCTACTGGCAGCAAACCTGTAAAATCTCAAATGATCTTTAAAGGGGTGTGAGTTCTCAAGGTTTGATGAGGGATAGGGGGCCAATATAAGGGCCAAGTACTAGCACCCATCGCACATCAGGTGCGCACACCCCTCGGCCCCCCCAATGCCGGAAACCCAATGCCGCCGGTCAGGTTCTTCGACGATGCTCCGATGATGGTACCCTGGGCGAAGAAAAATACGGCACCAGCACATGCCCGAGCCCAGCATGTGCTGTCGTAACCCTCGGTCTGGTCTGATCTTAGATTGGGAATGAACTCCATATGCCTAAGTTGACCCACAAAACGAGCGTGCGGGCGCTCAGCCGGCCAGAGGGGCAGGATGCTCAAGCCGAGGATCAACCGGGTCCCCCTCTACATGCTGCCGATCCTGCTGCTGCAACCCTCTGTCTGGTCCAATCTTAGACCAGGAATGAACTCTGTATGCCTAAGCCAACCGAGGAAATGAGCGGGCGGGTGGGCGGACACTACGCCGACCAAAGATGTGGGATGCGCAAGTCGTGGATCGATAGGGTGGTAGGTGGGTTTAGGCACATCTTCATATTTCTGCCATGCCAATGCTATTTTTATGGCTTGTAAATTCATACAACGGTCCCTTAAGCCTTCATGTGAAGTTTCATGGCAAGACGACTCATTTTCTATTTTTCACGATTTTTGAAACTTTTTATGGTTTGAGATTTTTTAAAATTTTTCAGAAGGAGTTTTAGCCCCAAACTTGGTAGACGTGATCCTTGTATTTTTTTTGGCATGCATAAAAAAATTCAGCTAGAAACTCAAAGTGTACAAGATTTTGTGACCATTTGAAAAAAGTGTTCCCATCTTAGACACTTTAATGGCTACTGGCAGTAAACCTATAAAATCTTAAATGCTCTTTAAGGGGGTGTGACTTCTCGAGGTTTGATGAGGGATAGGGGGCCAATATAAGGGCCAAGTACCAGCTCCCATCGCACATCATGTGCTTACACCCCCCGGGCCCCCCCAATCGCCCGAACCCCAATGCCTCCGGTCAAGTTCTCCAGCGATGCTCCGACGATGGTGCCCTGAGTGAAGAAAAATGCAGCACCAGCACATGCTCAAGCCTAGCATGTGCTGCCGTAACCCTCGGTCCGGTCCTATCTTAGACTGTGAATGAACTCCATATGCTTAGACTGGGAATGAACTCCGTATGCCCAAGTCGACCTACGAAATGAGCGTGCGGGCGCTCAACCGGCCAGAGGGGCAGGATGCGCAAGCTGGGGATTGGTCGGGTCCCCCTCTACGTGCTACCAATCATGCTGCTGCTACTCTCAGCCCGGTCCGATCTTAGACTAAGAATGAACCCGGTATGCCTAAGCCAACCGACGAAACGAGCGGGCGGGCGGGCACTACGTCGGCCAGAGTAGCGGGATGCGCATGCCGTGGATCGATAAGGTGGTAGGTGGGTTGAGGCACATCTTCATTTTTTTGTCATGCCAATGTTATTTTCAGGGCTTGTAAATTCATATAATGGTACCTTAAGCCTTCATGTGAAGTTTCTTGGCAAGACGACTCGTTTTCTATTTTTCACGATTTTTGAAACTTTTTATGGTTCGGGATTTTTGAAAATTTTTTCAGAAGGAGTTTTGGCCCCAAACTTGGTAGACGTGATCCTTGTATTTTTTTTGGCATGCATAAAAAACTTCAGCTAAAAACTCGAAGTGTACAAGATTTTGTCACCATTCAAAAAAAGTGTCCCCATTTCAGACACTTTAATGGCTACTGGCAGTAAACCTGTAAAATCTCAAATGCTCTTTAAGGGGGTGTGAGTTCTCAAGGTTTGATGAGGGATAGGGGGCCAATATAAGGGCCAAGTACCAGCTCCCATCGCACATCATGTGCACACACCCCCCGACCCCCCAATCGTCGGAACCCCAATGCCGTCGGTTAGGGTCTTCGGTGATGCTCCGACGATGGAGCCCCGGGCGAAGAAAAATGCTACACCAGCATATGCCCGAGCCCAGCATGTGCTGTCACAACCCTCGGTCTAGTTTGATCTTAGACTGGGAATGAACTCCGCATGCTTAGACTGGAATGAACTCTGTATGCCTAAGTCAACCCATGAAACGAGCGTGCGGGCGCTCAGCCGGCCAGAGGGGCAGGATGCGAAAGTCGGGGATCGATCGGGTCCCCCTTTACGTGTTGCCGATCCTGCTGCCACAACCATCAGTCCGGTCCGATCTTAGACTGGTAATGAACTCCATATGCCTAAGCCAACCGACAAAACGAGCGGACGGGCGGGCACTACGCCGACCAAAGAGACGAGATGCGCAAGCTGTGGATCGATAGGGTGGTAGGTGGCTTTAGGCACATCTTCATATTTCTATCATGTCAAAGCCATTTTTATGGCTTGTAAATTCATATAATGGTCCCTTAAGCCTTCATGTGATGTTTCATGGCAAGACGACACGTTTTCTATTTTTTACGATTTTTAAAATTTTTACGGTTTGGGATTTTTTTAAATTTTTTTCAGAAGGAGTTTTGGCCCCAAACTTGGTAGACATGATCCTTGTATTTTTGCTGGCATGCACAGGAAATTCAGCTAAAAACTCGAAGTGTACATGATTTTGTGACCATTTGAAAAAAGTGTCCCCATTTCAAACACTTTAATGGCTACTGGCAGCAAACTTATAAAATCTCAAATGCTCTTTAAGAGGGTGTGAGTTCTCGAGGTTTGATGAGGGATAGAGGGCCAATGTAAGGGCCAAGTACCAGTACCCATCACACATCATGTGCGCACACCCCCTCGGCCCCCCAATCACCGGAACCCTATTGCCGCCGGTCAGGTTCTCCGGCGATGGTGCCCCGGGTGAAGAAAAATACGGAACTAGCAAATGCCCTAGCCCAGCATGTGCTACCGCAACCCTTAGTCCGGTCTGATCTTAGACTGGGAATGAAATCCATATGCTTAGACTGAGAATGAACTCTGTATGCTTAAGTCAACCCATAAAATGAGCGTGCAGACGCTCAGCCGGCCAGAGGAGCAGGATGCACAAGCTGAGGATCGACTGGGTCCCCTTTTACGTGCTACCGATCCTGCTGTCGCAACCCTTGATCCGATCCGATCTTAGACTAGAATGAACTCCGTATGCCTAAGCCAACCGACAAAACGAGCGGACGGCCAGGTGGGCACTATGCCGGCCAGAGAGGCGGGATGCGCAAGCTATGGATCGATAGGGTGGCAGGTGGGTTTAGGCACATCTTCATATTTCTGCCATGCCAATGCCATTTTTATGGCTTGTAAATTCATACACTGGTCCCTTAAGCCTTCTTGTGAAGTTTCACGGCAAGGTGACTCGTTTTCTTTTTTTCATGATTTTTGAAACTTTTTAACGTTTGGGATTTTTTTAAATTTTTTCAGAAGGAGTTTTGGCCCCCAACCATTGTAGACGTGATCCTTGTACTTTGTTGGCATGCACAAAAAAATTCATCTAAAAACTCGAAGTGTACAAGATTTTGTGAAGATTTGAAAAAAGTGTCCCCATTTCGAACACTTTAATGGCTACTAGCAGCAAACTTGTAAAATCTCAAATGGTCTTTAAGGGGGTGTGAGTTCTCAAGGTTTGATAAGGGATACGGGGAATATAAGGGCCAAGTACCAACACCCATTGCACATCATGTACGCACACCCCCTGGCCGGTCAGAGAGGCGGGATGCGTAAGCCATGGATCGATAGGGTGGTAGGTGGGTTTAGGCACATCTTCATATTTTTGCCATTCCAATGCCATTTTTATGGCTTGTAAATTCATACAATGGTCCCTTAAGCCTTCATGTGAAGTTTCATGGCAAGATGACTTGTTTTCTATTTTTCACGATTTTTGAAACTTTTTACGGTTCAAGATTTTTTTAAATTTTTTGAGATGGAGTTTTGGTCCCAAACTTGGTAGACGTGATCCTTTTATTTTTTTTTTGGCATGCATAAAAAAATTCAGCTAAAAACTCGAAGTGTACAAGATTTTGTGATCATTTGAAAAAAGTGTCCCCATTTCAGACACTTTACTGGCTACTGGCAGCAAACCTGTAAAATCTCAAATGCTCTTTAAGGGGGTGTAAGTTCTTGAGGTTTGATAAGGGATAGAGGGCCAATATAAGGGCCAAGTACCAGTACCCATCGCACATCATGTGCGCACACCCCCCGACCCCCCCAATCGCTGGAACCCCAATGCCGTCGGTCAGGTTCTCCAGTGATGCTCCGGTGATGGCCCTCCGGGCGAAGAAAAATACGTCACCAGCACATGCCCGAGCCTAGCATGTGCTACCGCAACCCTCGGTCTGGTCCGATTCTAGACTAGGAATGAACTCCATATGCTTAGACTAGGAATGAACTCTGTATGCCTAAGTCAACACATGGAACGAGTGTGCGGGCGCTCAGTTAGCCAGAGGGGCAGGATACGCAAGCCGGGGATCAGTCAAGTCTCCCTTTCTGTGCTGTCGATCCTACTACTATAACCCTTGGTCCAGGCCTATCTTAGACTAGGAATGAACTCCATATGACTAAGCCAACCGATGAAACGAGTAGGTGGGCACTACGCCGGCCAGAGAGGCAGGATATGCAAGCCGTGGATCGATAGGGTGGTAGGTGGGTTTAGGCACATCTTCATATTTCTACCATGCCAATGCCATTTTTATGGCTTGTAAATTCATATAATGGTCCCTTAAGCCTTCATGTGGAGTTTCATGGCAAGATGACTCATTTTTTTATTTTTCATGATTTTCAAAACTTTCTACGGTTCGAGATTTTTTAAAATTTTTTCAGATGGAGTGTTGGCCCCAAACTTGGTAGACGTGATTCTTGTATTTTTGTTGGCTTGCACAAAACAATTCAGCTAAAAACACGAAGTGTACAAGATTTTGTGACCATTTGAAAAAAGTGTCCCCATTTTAGACATTTTAATGGCTACTGGCAGCAAACCTGTAAAATCTCAAATTCTCTTTAAAGGGGTGTGAGTTCTCGAGGTTTGATGAGGGTAGGGGGCCAATATAAAGGCCAAGTACCAGCACCCATCGCACATCATGTGCACACACCCCTCCCGCCCCCAAAATCGTCGGAACCCCAATGCCGTCGATCAGGTTCTCTGGCGATGCTCCGACGATGGTGCCCTGGGTGAAGAGAAATATGGCACCAGCACATGCTCGAGCCCAGCATGTGCTACCGTAACCCTCGGTCCGATTCGTTCTTAGACTGGGAATGAACTCCGTATGCTTAGACTGGAAATGAACTCCGTATGCCTAAGTCAACCCACGAAACGAGCATGTGGGCGCTTAGCCGGCCAGAGGGGCAGGATGCGTAAGCTGGGGTTCAGTTGGGTCCCCCTTTACGTTCTGCCACAACCCTCAGTCCGGTCTGATCTTAGATTACGAATGAAACTGTATATGCCTAAGCCAACCGACGAAACGAGCAGGCGGGCACTACGTCGGCCAGAGACGCGAGATGCGCAAGCTGTGGAACGATAGGGTGGTAGGTGGGTTTAGGCACATCTTCATGTTTCTGCATGCCAATGCCATTTTTAAGGCCTGTAAATTCATACAATAGTCCCTTAAGCCTTCATGTGAAGTTTCATGGCAAGACGACTTGTTTTCTATTTTTCATGATTTTTGAACCTTTCTGTAGTTCGGGATTTTTTAAAATTTTTTCAGAAGGAGTTTTGGCCCCAAACTTGCTAGACGTGATCCTTGTATTTTTGTTGGCATGCACAAAATAATTCAGCTAAAAAATCAAAGTGTACAAGATTTTGTGACAATTTGAAAAAAGTGTCCCCATTCTAGACACTTTAATGGCTACTGGCAGCAAACCTATAAAATCTCAAATACACTTTAAGGGGGTGTGAGTTCTCGAGGTTTGATGAGGGATAGGGGGCCAATATAAGGGCCAAGTACCAGTGTCCATCGCACATCATGTGCTCGCACCACCCCCACCCCCCAATCATCGGAACCCCAATGTCGCCGGTCAGGTTCTTCGGTGATGCACCGACGATGGTTGCCTCAGGCGAAGAAAAATGCGGCACCAGCACATGCCCGAGCCCAACATGTGTTGTTGTAACCCTCGGTCCGGTCTGATCATAGACTGGGAATGAACTCCATATGCTTAGACTAGGAATGAACTTGGTATGCCTAAGTCAACCCACGGAATGACCATGCAGGCACTCAATCGGCCAGAGGGGTAGGATGCGCAAGCCGAGGATCGATCGGGTCCACCTCTGTGTGGTGTTGATCCTACTACCGCCACCCTCGGTCTGATCCAATCTTAGACTGGGAATGAACTTCGTATGCCTAAACCAACCGATAAAGCGAGCGGGCGGGCAGGCACTACGTCGGCCAGAGAGGCGGGATGTGCAAGTCGTGGATCGATAGGGTGGTAGGTGGGTTTAGGCACATCTTCATATTTTTGCCATATCAATGCCACTTTTATGGCTTGTAAATTCGTACAATGGTCCCTTAAAATGGTCCCTTAAGCCTTCATGTGAAGTTTAATGGCAAGACGACTCGTTTT
The DNA here is from genome assembly GCF_047325235.1 of Durio zibethinus. NCBI lineage: Eukaryota > Viridiplantae > Streptophyta > Magnoliopsida > Malvales > Malvaceae > Durio > Durio zibethinus. Next base: position 19,848,004 of record NC_143165.1, read on the forward strand.
TTATTTTTCATGATTTTTAAAACCTTTCGCGATTCAAGATTTTTTAAAATGTTTCCAGAAGGAGTTTTGGCCCCAAACTTGGTAGATGTGATCCTTGTACTCTTTTTGGCATGCACAAAAAAATCCAGCTAAAAACTCGAAGTGTACAAGATTTTGTGACCATTTGAAAAAAGTATCCCCATTTTAGACACTTTAATGGCTACGGGCAGCAAACCTATAAAATCTCAAATGCTCTTTAAGGGGGTGTGAGTTCTCAAGGTTTGATGATGGATAGGGGGCCAATATAAGGGCCAAGTACCAGCACCCATTGCACATCATGTGCGCTCACCCCCCCAACCCCCAATCGTCGGAACCTCAATGCCGCCGGTCAGGTTCTCCGGCCATGCTCTGACGATAGTGACTCAGGTGAAAAAAAATATGGCACCAGCACATGCCAGAGCCCAGCATGTGCTACCACAACCATCGGTCCGGTCCGATGTTAGATTGGGAATGAACTCCATATGCCTAAGTCAACCCACGAAACGAGCGTGCAGGCACTCAACCGACCAAAGGGGTAAGATGTGCAAGTTGGGGATCGGTCGGGTCCCCCTCAGTCTGGTCTGATCTTAGACTGGGAATGAACTTCGTATTCCTAAGCCAACCGATGAAACGAGTGGGCGGGTAGGTGCTACGTCGGCCAGAGAGGTAGGATACGCAATCCTTATTTCAGACACTTTAATGGCTACTGGCAGTAAACTTATAAAATCTCAAATGCTCTTTAAAGGGTGTGAGTTCTCGAGGTTTGATGAGTGATAGGGGGCCAATATAAGAGCCAAGCACTAGCACCCATTGCACATCAAGTGTGCACACCCCGCCGGCCCCCCAATCGTTGGAACCCTAATGCCACCGATCAGGTTCTTCGGTGATGTTCTGGTGATGGTGCCTCGGGCGAAGAAAAATGTGGCTCCAGCACATGCCTGAGCCCAGCATGTGCTGCCGTAACCCTCGGTTCGGTCTGATCTTCGAATGGAATGAACTCCGTATGCTTAGACTGGGAATGAACTACGTATGCCTAAGTCAACCCACGAAATGAACGTGTGAGCACTCAGTCGGCTAGAGGGGCAGGATGCGCAAGCCGGGGATCAGTCGGGTCCCCTTCTGTGTGCTGTCAATCCTGCTACCACAACCCTTGATCTGATCCAATCTTAGACTGGGAATGAACTCCGTAGCCTAAGCCAACCGACGAAATGAGCGGGCGGGTGGGCGGGCAAGACGTCGGCCAGAGAGGCGGGATGCGTAAGCCATGGATCGATAGGGTGGTGGGTCGGTTTAGGCACATCTTCAAATTTTTGCCCTGCCAATGCCATTTTTATGGCTTGTAAATTCATACAATGGTCCCATAAGCCTTCATGTGAAGTTTCATGCCAAGACGACTCGTTTTCTATTTTTCATGATTTCTGAAACTTTTTACGGGTCGAGATTTTTTAAAATTTTTTCAAAAAGAGTTTTGGCTCTGAACTTGGTAGATGTGATCCTTGTATTTTTTTTGGCGTGCACAAAAAAATTCACCTAAAAATTCACATAAAATCTCGAACTGTACAAAATTTTGTGACCATTTGAAAAAAGTCTCCCCGTTTCAGGCACTTTAATGGCTACTTACAGCAAACCTGTAAAATCTCAAATGCTCTTTAAGGGGGTGTGAGTTCTCGAGGTTTGATGAGAGATAGGGGGCCAATATAAGGGCCAAGTACCAGCACCCATCGCACATCATGGGTGCACACCCCCCCGGCCCTTCCAATCTTCGGAACCCCAATACTGTCGATCGGGTTCTCCAACGATGCTCCGGTGATGGTGCCCCGGGTGAAAAAAAATGTGGCACCAGCACATGCCCGAGCCCAGCATGTGCTGCCACCACCCTCGGTCCGATCCGATCTTAGATTGGGAATGAACTCCATATGCCAAAGTCAACCCATGAAACGAGTGTGCGAGCGCTTAGCTGGCCAGAGGGGCAGGATGCGCAAGCCAGACATCGGTCGGGTCACCCTCTACGTGCTATCGATCCTGCTACCGTAACCCTCAGTCTGGTCTGATCTTAGATTGGGAATGAACTCTGTATGCCTAAGCCAACTGACGAAAAAAGCGGGCAAGCGGGCACTACGCTAACCAGAGAAGAGGGATGCGCAAGCCGTGGATCGATAGGGTGGTAGGTGGGTTTAGGCACATCTTCATATTTCTGTCATGCCAATGCCATTTTTACGGCTTGTAAATTCTTACAATGGTCCCTTAAGCCTTCATGTGAAGTTTCATGGAAAGAGGAATCATTTTCTATTTTTCACGATTTTCAAAACTTTTTGTGGTTCGAGATTTTTTAAAATTTTTTTCGAAGCAGTATTGGCCCCAAACTTGGTAGACGTGATCCTTTTTTTTTTGGCATGCATAAAAAAATTTTGCTAGAAACTCGAAGTGTACAAGATTTTGTGGCCATTTGAAAAAGCTGTCCCTATTTCAGACACTTTAATGGCTATTGGCAGTAAACCTGTAAAATCTCAAATGCTTTTTAAGGGGGTGTGAGTTCTCGAGGTTTGATAAGGGATAGGGGGCCAATATAAGGGCCAGGATCAGCACCCGTCGCACATCATGTACGCACACCCCCCGGCCCCCCCAATCGTTGGAACCCCAATGCCGTTGGACAGGTTCTCCGACGATGCTCCGGTGATGGTGCCTCGAGCGAAGAAAAATGTGGCACCAGCACATGCCCGAGCCCAACATGTCCTGCTACAACCCTCGGTCCAGTCCGATCTTAGACTGGGAATGAACTTCGTATGCTTAGACTGAGAATCAACTCCGTATTGCTAAGTCAACCCACGAAACAAGCGTACGGGCGCTCAGCCGGCTAGAGGGGCAGGATGCATAAGCCGGGGATCGATCGGGTCCCTCTCTATGTGCTGTTGATCCTACTATTGCAACCCTCGATCCAGTCTGATCTTAGACTGAGAATGAACTCTGTATGCCTAAGCCAACCGATGAAACGAGCGGGTAGACGGGCACTATACCAGCCAGAGAGGCGGGATGCGCAAGCCGTGGATCGATAGGGTGGTAGGTGGGTTTAGGCACATCTTCATATTTCTGCCATGCCAATGCCATTTTTATGGCTTGTAAATTCATACAATGGTCCCTTGAGCCTTCATGTGAAGTTTCATGGCAAGACGACTCGTTTTCTATTTTTCATGATTTTTGAAACTTTTTGCGGTTTGGGATTTTTTAATATTTTTCAGAAGGTGTTTTTGCCCCAAACTTGGTAGTTGTGATCCTTGTATTTTTTTTGGCATGCACAAAAAAATTCAGCTAAAGACTCGATGTGTACAAGATTTTGTACCATTTGAAAAAAGTGTCCACATTTCAGATAGTTTAATGGCTACTGGCAGCAAGCCTGTAAAATCTCAAATTCTCCTTAAGGGGGTGTGAGTTCTCGAGGTTTGATGAGGGATAGGGGGCCAATATAAGGGCCAAGTACCAGCACCCATCGCACATCACATGCGCACACCCCCCAAGCCCCCCAATCGTCGGAACCCTAATGCCGCCGGTCAGGTTCTTCGGTGATGCTCCGGCAATAGTCCCTGGGCGAAAAAAATGCGGGACCAGTACATGCCCGAGCCCAGCATGTGCTGCTGCAATCTTGGGTTCAATCGATCTTAGACTGGGAATGAACTCCGTATGCTTAGACTGGGAATTAACTCCGTATGCCTAAGTCAACCCACGAAACGAGAGTGCGGGCGCTCGGCCGACCACAGTAGTAGGATGCGCAAGCCGGGGATCGATCGAGTCCCCCTCTGTGTGCTACCGATCCTGCTATTCTAACCCATGGTCCAATCTGATCTTAGACTGGGAATGAACTTCGTATGCCTAAACTAACCGACAAAACGAGTGGGCGTACGGGCACCACACCGGCTAGAGAGGCGGGATGCGCAAGCCATGGATCGATAGGGTGGTAGGTGGGTTTGGGCACATCTTCATATTTCTGTCATGCCAATGCCTTTTTTATGGCTTGTAAATTCATACAATGGTCCGTTAAGCCTTCTTGTGAAGTTTCATGGCAAGACGACTCGTTTTCTATTTTTCACAATTTTTAAAACTTTTTACGGTTCGGGATTTTTTAAAATTTTTTCAGAAGGCGTTTTGGCCCAAAACTTGGTAGACATGATCCTTGTATTTTTGTTGGTACACACAAAAACATTCAGCTAAAAACTCAAAGTGTACAAGATTTTGTGATCATTTGAAAAAAGTGTCCACATTTCAGACACTTTAATGGCTACTGGCAGCAAACCTGTAAAATCTCAAACGCTCTTTAAGGGGGTGTGAGTTCTCAAGGTTTGGTGAGGGATAGGGGGCCAATATAAGGGCCAGGTACCAGCACTCGTCGCACATCATGTACGTACACCCCCCGACCCCCCCAATCGTCGAAACCCCAATGCCGTCGATCAGGTTCTCCGACGATGCTCCGACGATGGTGCCCCGGGCAAAGAAAAATACGGCACCAGCACATGCTCGACCCCAGCATGTGCTGCCGTAATCCTCGGTTTGATCTGATCTTAGACTGGGAATGAACTCCGTATGCCTAAGTCAACCCACGAAACGAGCATGCGGGCGCTCAATCGACCAGAAGGGGAGGATGCGTAAGCCGTGTATCGATCGGGTCTGCCTTCACATGCTGCCGATCCTACTGCTACTACCCACGGTCTGGTCTAATCTTGGACTAAGAATGAACTCCGTATGCCTAAGCTAACCGACAAAATGAGCGGGCGTGTAGGCACTACACTGGCCAGAGAGGCGGGATGCACAAGCCGTGGATCGATAGGGTGGTAGGTGGGTTTAGGGACATCTTCATATTTCTACCTTGCCAATGCCATTTTTATGGCTTGTAAATTCATACAATGGTCCCTAAAGCCTTCATGTGAAGTCACATGGCAAGACGACTCATTTTCTATTTTTCATGATTTTTGAAACTTTTTGCTGTTCAGGATTTTTTTTAATTTTTTCAGAAGGAGTTTCTACCCAAAACTTGGTAGACGTGATCCTTTTATTTTTGTTGGCATGCACAAAAAAATTCAGCTAAAAACTCGAAGTGTACAAGATTTTGTGACCATTTGAAAAAAGTGTCCCCATTTTAGACACTTTAATGGCTACTGGCAGCAAAGCTGTAAAATCTCGAATGCTTTTTAAGCGGGTGTGAGTTCTCAAGGTTTGATGAGGGATAGGGGGCCAATATAAGGGCCAAGTACCAGTACCCAGCTCACATCATGTGCGCAAACCCCCCGGCCCCCCAATCGTCAGAACCCCAATGTCGTCGATCAAGTTCTCTGGCGATGCTCCGGCGATGGTGCCCTGGGAAAAAAAAGATGCGGCACCAGCACATGCCCGAGCCCAGCATGTGCTACCGCAATCTTTGGTCTGATCCGATCTTAGACTGGGAATGAACTCTGTATGCTTAGACTAGAATGAACTTCGTATGCCTAAGTCAACCCACGAAACGAGCGTGCAGGCGCTCAGCCGGCCAGAAGGGCAGGATGCGAAAGTCGAGGATCGATCGGGTCCCCCTCTGTGTCCTACCGATCCTACTACAGCAACCCTCAGTCTGATCCAATCTTAGACTGGTAATGAACTCCGTATGCCTAAACCGACTAACGAAACGAGCGGGCGGGCGGGCACTACGCCAGCCAGAGAGACGGGATGCGCAATCCATGGATCGATAGGGTGGTAGGTGGGTTTAGGCACATCTTCTTATTTCTATTGGGCCAATGCCATTTTTATGGCTTGTAAATTCATACAATGGCCCTTAATGCTTCATATGAAGTTTCATGGCAAGACGACTCGTTTTCTATTTTTCACAATTTTTGAAACTTTATGCGGTTCGGGATTTTTTAAAATTTTTTCAGAAGGAGTTTTGGCCCCAAACTTGGTAGACATGATCCTTGTATTTTTGGTGGCAAGCATAAAAAAATTCAACTAAAAACTCGAAGTGTACAAGATTTTTTGGCCATTTAAAAAAAATGTCCCAATTTCAGACACTTTAATGGCTACAGGCAGCAAACCTGTAAAATCTCAAATGCTCTTTAAGGGGGTGTGAGTTGTCGAAGTTTGACAAGGGATAGGGGGCCAATATAAGGGCCAAGTACCAGCACCCATCGCACATCATGTGCGCACACCTCCCGGTCCCCCCCAATCGTTGAAACCCTAATACCGCTGGTCGGGTTCTCCGATGATGCTCTAACGATGGTGCCTTGGGCAAAAAAAATGTGGCACCAGCACATACCTGAGCCCAGCATATGCTGTCGCAACCCTCGATCTGATCTGATCTTAGACTAAGAATGAACTCCATATGCTTAGACTGGGAATGAACTCTGTATGCCTAGGTCAACCCACGAAATGAGCGGACGGGCGGGCACTACACCGGCCAAAGAGACAGGATGCACAAGCTGTGGATCGATAGGGTGGTAGGTGGGTTTAGGCACATCTTCATATTTCTGCCATGCCAATGCCATTTTTATGGCTTGTTAATTCATACAATGGTCCCTTAAGCCTTCATGTGAAGTTTCATGGCAAGATGACTCGTTTTTTATTTTTCATTATTTTTGAAACTTGTTATGGTTCAAGATTTTTAAAACTTTTTTCAGAACGAGTTTTGGTACCAAACTTGGTAGATGTGATCCCTGTATTTTTTTTGGCATGCACAAAAAAATTCAGCTAAAAACTCTAAGTGTACAAGATTTTGTGACCATTTGAGAAAGCGTCCTTATTTCAGACACTTTCATGGCTACTGGTAGCAAACCTGTAAAATCTCAAATGCTCCTTAAGGGGGTGTGAGTTCTCGAGGTTTGATGAGGGATAGGGGGCCAATATAAGGGCCAAGTACCAGCTCCCATCGCACATCATGTGCGCACACCCCCTCGGCCCCCCAATCATCGGAACCCCAATACCGTCGATCAAGTTTTTCGACGATGCTCCGACGATGGTGCCCCGATCGAAGAAAAATGCGGCACCAGGAAATGCCCGAGCCCAGCATGTGCTACCGTAACCCTCGGTCCTGTCCAATGCTAGACTGGGAATGAACTTTGTATGCTTAGACTCAAAATGAACTCTGTATGCCTAAGTCAACCCATGAAACGAGCGTGCGAGCACTCAACCGGCCAGAGGGGCAGGATGCGCCAGTCGGGGATCGGTCGGGTCCCATCTTAGACTGAGAATGAACTCTGTATGCCTATGCTGACCGACGAAACGAGCGGGTGGGCAGGCGGGCACAACGTCGACCAGAGAGGCGGGATGCGCAAGCCGTGGATCCATAGGGTGGTAGGTGGGTTTAGGCACATCATCATATTTCTGCCATGCCAATGCCATTTTTATGGCTTGTAAATATAAACAATGGTCCTTTAAGCCTTCCTGTCAAGTTTCATGGCAAGACGACTCGTTTTCTATTTTTCATGATTTCTTAAACTTTTTGGGGTTTGGGATTTTTTAAAATTTTTTCAAAAGGAGTTTTGGCCCCAAACTTGGTATACGTGATTCTTGTACTTTTCTTGGCATGCACAAAAAAATTCAGCTAAAAACTCGAAGTGTACAAGATTTTGTGACCATTTGAAAAAAGTGTCCCCATTTCAGACACTTTAATGGCTACTGGCAGCAAACCTGTAAAATCTCAAATGCTCTTTAAGGGGGTGTGAGTTCTTGAGGTTTGATGAGGGATAGGGGGCCAATATAAGGGCCAATTACCAGCACCCATCACACATCATGTGCGCACACCCCCCGACCCTCCCAATCGTCGGAACACCAATGTCGCTGGTCAGTTTCTCCGTCGATGGTGCCCTGGGCGAAGAAAAATACGGCACCAGCACATGCTCGAGCCCAGTATGTGCTACCGTAACCCTCAGTCTGGTCTGATCTTAGACTGAGAATGAACTTCGTATGCCTAAGTCAACCCACGAAACGAGCGTGCGGGCGCTCAGCTGGCTAGTGGGGCAGGACGCATAAGCTGGGGATCGACCGGGTCTCTCTCTACGTGCTACCGATCCTGCTACCATAACCCTCAATTTGGTCTGATCTTAGACTGGGAATGAACTCCGTATGCCTAAGCTAACCGATGAAACGAGCGGGCGGGTGGGCCCTACGTCGACCAAAGAGACGGGATGCACAAGCCGTGGATCGATAGGGTGGTAGGTGGGTTTAAGCACATCTTCATATTTTTTCCATGCCAATGCCATTTTTATGGCTTGGAAATTCATAAAATGGTCCCTTAAGCCTTCATGTGAATTTTCATGGCAAGACGACTCGTTTTCTATTTTTCATGATTTTTGAAACTTTTTGCGGTTTGGTTTTTTTAAAATTTTTTTAGAAGGCGTTTTGCCCCCAAACTTGGTAGACGTGATCCTTTTATTTTTGTTGGCATGCAAAAAAAAATTCAGCTAGAAACTCGAAGTGTGCAAGATTTTGTGACCATTTGAAAAAAATGTCCACATTTCAAACACTTTAATGGCTACTGGCAGCAAACCTATAAAATCTCGAATGCTCTTTAAGGGGGTGTGAGTTCTCGAGGTTTGATGAGGGATAGGGGGCCAATATAAGGGCCAAGAACCAGCACCCATCACGCATCATGTGTGCACACCCCTCCGGCCCCTCCCAATCGCTGGAACCCCAATACCGTCGGTCAGGTTCTCCGTCGATGGTGCCCCGGACGAAGAAAAATGTGACACCAACACATGCCCAAGCCCAGTATGTGCTGTCAGAACCCTCGATCCGGTCTGGTCTTATACTGGGAATGAACTTTGTATGCCTAGATTGGGAATGAACTCCGTATGCCTAAGTCAACCTATGAAATGAGCGTGCGGGCGCTCAGCCGACCAGAGGGGCAGGATGCACAAGCCGGGGATCGGTCGGGTCCCCCTCTGCATGTGACCGATCCTGCTACCGCAACCCTCGGTCCAGTCTAATGTTAGACTGGGAATGAACTCCGTATGCCTAAGGCAATCGATGAAACGAGCGGGCGGGCGGGTGGGCACTACGTCGGCCAGAGAGATGGGATGCGCAAGCCATGGATCGATAGGGTGGTAGGTGGGTTTAGGCACATTTTCATATTTTTGCAATACCAATGCCATTTTTATAGCTTGTAAATTCATACAACGGTCCCTTAAGCCTTCATGTGAAGTTTCATGGCAAGACGACTCGTTTTCTATTTTTCATGATTTTTGAAACTTTTTGCGGTTCGAGATTTTCTAAAAATTTTTTAGAAGGCGTTTTGGCCCCAAACTTGGTACACGTGATCCTTGTATTTTTGTTGGCATGCATAAAAAAATTCAGCTAAGAACTCGAAGTGTACAAGATTTTGGGACCAATTGAAAAAAATGTCCCCATTTCAAACACTTTAATGGCTACTGGCAACAAACCTGTAAAATCTCAAATGCTCTTTAAGGGGTGTGAGTTCTCCAGGTTTGATGAGGGATAGGGGGCCAATATAAGCACCAAGTACCAGCACCCATTGCACAACATATGCGCACACCCCCTCGGCCCCCCAATCGTCAGAACCTCGACGCCACCAGTCGGGTTCTCCGGTGATGCCCCGACGATTGTGCCCCGGGAGAAGAAAAATGCGGCACCAGCACATGCCTGAGCCCAGCATGTGCTACCGCAACCCTCGATCCGATCCAATCTTAGACTGGGAATGAACTCTGCATGCTTAGACTAGGAATGAACTCCGTATGCCTAAGTCAACCCACGAAACGAGCGTGCGGGCGCTCAACCGGCCAGAGGGGTAGGATGCGTAAGCCGAGGATCGGTCAGATCCCACTTTACATGCTACAGATCCTGCTACCATAACCCTTGATCTGGTCTAATCTTAGACTAGGAATGAACTCTGTATGCTTAAGCCAACCGATGAAACGAGCGGGCGGACGGGTGGGCACTACACCGGCCAGAGAGGCGGGATGCGCAAGCCATGGATCGATAGGGTGGTAGGTGGGTTTAGGCACATCTTCATGTTCCTGCCATGCCAATGCCATTTTTATGGCTTGTAAATTCATACAATGGTCCGTTAAGCCTTCATGTGAAGTTTCATGGCAAGACGACTCGTTTTTTATTTTTCACGATTTTTGAAACTTTTTACGGTTCAAGATTTTTTTAAAATTTTCAAAAGGAGTTTTGGCCCCAAACTTGGTAGACATGATCCTTGTATTTTTGTTGCCATGCATAAAAACATTCAGCTAAAAACTCAAAGTCCACAAGATTTTGTGACCATTTGAAAACAATGTCCCCATTTCAGACACTTTAATGGCTACTGGCAGCAAACCTGTAAAATCTGAAATTCTCTTTAAGGGGGTGTGAGTTGTTGAGGTTTGATGATGGATAGGGAGCCATTATAAGGGCCAAGTACCAGCACCCATCGCACATCATGTGAACTCAACCCCCCCGGCCCCCCAATCATTGGAACCCCAATACTGTCGGTCAGGTTCTCTGGCGATGCTCCCTCGATGGTGCCCTGAGCGAAGAAAAATGCGGCACCAGCGCATGCCCGAGCCCAGCATGTGATGCCGTAACCCTTGATCCGGTCCGATCATAGACTGGGAATGAATTTCGTATGCTTAGACTGGGAATGAACTCCGTATGCCTAAGTCAACCCACGAAATAAGCGTGCGTGCGCTCAGCCGGCCAGAGGGGTAGGATGTGCAACCCGAGGATCGGTCGAGTCCCCCTCTGCGTGCTGTCGATCGTGCTGCCACAACCCTCGGTCCAGTCTGATCCTAGACTGGGAATGAACTCAGCATTCCTAAGCCAACCGATGAAACGAGTGGGCGGGCGGGCAGGCACTACGTCGGCCAGAGAGGCGGGATGCGCAAGCCGTAGATCGATAGGGTGGTAGGTGGGTTTGGGCACATCTTCATATTCCTGCCATGCCAATGCCATTTTTATGGCTTGTAAATTCATACAATGGTCCCTTAAGCCTTCATGTGAAGTTTCATTGCAAGACGACTCGTTTTTTATTTTTCATGATTTTTGAAACTTTTTACAGTTCGAGATTTTTTAAAATTTTTTCAAAAGGAGTTTTGGTCCCAAACTTGGTAGACGTGATCCTTGTATTTTTTTTTGGCATGCACAAAAACATTCAGCTAAAAACTCAAAGTGGACAAGATTTTGTGACCCTTTGAAAACAGTGTCCCCATTTCAGACACTTTAATAGCTACTAGTAGCAAACCTGTAAAATCTGAAATGCTCTTTAAGGGGGTGTGAGTTGTCAAGGTTTGATGATGGATAGGGGGCCAATATAAGGGCCAAGTACCAGCATCCATCGCACATCATGTGCGCACAACCCCCTCGGCCCCCCCAATCGCCAGAACCCCAATACCGCCGGTCAGGTTCTCCGACGATAGTGCACCGGGCGAAAAACAATTTGGCACCAGTACATGCCCAAGCCCAGCATGTGCTACCGCAACCCTTGATCCGATCCGATCTTAGACTGGGAATGAACTCCGTATGCTTAGAGTGGGAATGAACTCCGTATGCCTAAGTAAACCCACGAAATGAGCGTGCGGGCACTCAATCGGCCAGAGGGGCAGGATGTGCAGCCAGGGATCGGTCAAGTCCCCCTCTACGTGCTATCGATCCTACTACCGCAACCCTCGATCCAGTCCAATCTAAGACTATGAATGAACTTCGTATGCCTAAGTCAACCCACGAAACGAGCGTGCGGGTGTTCAGCCGGCCAGAGGGGCAGGATGCGCAAGTCGAGGATCGACTAGGTCCCCTCTACTTGTGGCCGATCCTACTGCCGCAACCCTCGGTCCATTTTGATCTTAGACTGGGACTCCGTGTGCCTAAGCCAACCGATGAAACGAGTGGGTGGACGGACGGGCATTACGCCGGTTAGAAAGGCGGGATGCGTAAGCCGTGGATCGATAGAGTGGTAGGTGGGTTTAGGCACATCTTTATATTTCTACCATGCGAATGCCATTTTTATGGATTGTAAATTCATACAATGGTCCCTTAAGCCTTCATGTGAAGTTTCATGGCAAGATGACTCACTTTCTATTTTTCACAATTTTTGAGATTTTTTACGGTTTGATATTTGTAAAAATTTTTTCAGAAGGAGTTTTGGCCCCAAACTTGGTAGACGTGATCATTGTATTTTTGTCGGCATGCATAAAGCAATTCAGATAAAAACTCAAAGTGTACAAGATTTTGTGACCATTTGAAAAAAGTGTCCCCATTTAAGACACTTTAATGGCTACTGGCAGCAAACCTGTAAAATCTCATATGCTATTTAAGGGGCTGTGAGTTCTTGAGGTTTAATGAGGGATAGGGGGCCAATATAAGGGCCAAGTACCAGCACCCATCGCACATCATGTGTGCACACCCCCCCGGCCCCCCAATAACTGGAAACCCAATGCCGTCGGTCAAGTTCTCCAGTGATGCTCCGACGATGGTGCACCGAGCAAAAAAAAATATGGCACCAGCACAAGCCCAAGCCCAGCATCTACTCCCGTAACCCTCGGTCCGGTCCAATCTTAGACTGGGAATGAACTCTGTATGCTTAGACTGGGAATGAACTCCGTATGCCTAAGTTAACTCACGAAACGAGCGTGTAGGCCATCAGCCGGCCAGAGGGGCAGGATGCGCAATCCGGGGATCGATCGGGTCCCCCTCTGCGAGCTACCGATCCTGCTGCCGCAACCCTTGGTCCGGTCCAATCGTAGACTAGGAATGAACTCCGTATGCCTAAGCCAACCAATGAAACGAGCGAGCGGGCGGGCACTACGTCGGCCAGATAGGCAAGGTGCGCAAGCCGTGGATCGATAGGGTGGTGGGTGGGTTTAGGCACATCTTCATATTTCTACCATGCCATTGTAATTTTTATAGCTTGTAAATTCATACAATGGTCCCTTAAGCCTTCATGTGAAGTTTCAAGGCCAGAGGACTCGTTTTTTATTTTTCACAATTTTTGAAACTTTTTGCAGTGAAGGATTTTTTATAATTTTTTCAGAAGGAGTTTTGGCCCCAAACTTGGTGGACGTGATCCTTGTATTTTTTTCGGCATGCACAAAAAAATTCAGCTAAAAACTCGAAGTGTACAAGATTTTGTGACCATTTGAAAAAAGTTTCACCATTTCAGACACTTTAAGGGCTGCTGGCAGCAAATCTGTAAAATCTCAAATGCTCTTTAAGGGGGTGTGGGTTCTCCTGGTTTGATGAGGGATAGGGGGCCAATATAAGGGCCAAGTACCAGCACCCATCGCACATCATGTGGGCACACCCCCTGGCCCCCCAATCGCCCGAACCCTAATGCCGTCGGTCAGGTTCCCCGGCGATGCTTTGGTGATGGTGCACCGGGTGAAAAAAAAATGTGGCACCAGCACATGCCAGAGCCTAGCATGTGCTGCCGCAACCCTCATTCTGGTCCAATCTTAGACTGGGAATGAACTCCGTATGCTTAGACTGGGAATGAACTCCGTATGCCTAAGTCAACCCACGAAACGAGCGTGCGGGCACTCAGCCGGCCAGAGGGGCAGGATGCACAAGTCGAGGATCGGGCGAGTTCCTCTCTATGTGCTGCTGATCTTGCTTCCACAACCTTCACTCCGGTTCGATCTTAGACTGGGAATGAACTTCGTATGCTTATCCATCTGACAAAACGAGCAGGCGGGCAGGCACTACACCGGCCAGAGAGACGAGATGTGCAAGTCGTGGATCGATAGGGTGGTAGGTGAGTTTAGGCATATCTTCATATTTTTGCCATGCCAATGCCATTTTTATGGCATGTAAATTCATACAATGGTCCCTTAAGCCTTCTTGTGAAGTTTCATGGCAAGACGACTCGGTTTCTATTTTTCACGATTTTCAAAACTTTTTACGGTTTAGGATTTTTTAAAATATTTTCGGAAGGAGTTTTGGCCCCATGGTAGACGTGATCCTTGTATTTTTGTTGGCATGCACAAAAAAATTCAGCTAAAAACTCAAAGTGTACAAGATTTTCTGACCATTTGAAAAAAGTGTCCCCATTTCAGACACTTTAATGGCTACTGACAGCAAACCTGTAAAATCTCAAATGCTCTTTAAGGGGGTGTGAGTTCTCGAGGTTTGATAAGGGATAGGGGGCCAATATAAGGGTCGGGTACCAGCACCCATCACACATCATGTGTGCACACCCTCTCGGCCCCCCCCAATCGTCGGAACCCCAATACCGTCGGTCGGGTTCTCTGACGATGGTCCGACGATGGTGCCCCAGGCGAAGAAAAATACGGCACCAGCACAAGCTCGAGCCCAGTATGTGCTACTGTAACCCTCGGTCCGGTCCGATCTTAGACTGGGAATGAACTCCGTATGCTTAGATTGGGAATGAACTCCGTATGCCTAAGTCAACCCACGAAACGAGCGTCCAGGCGCTCAGTCGACCAGAAGGGCAGGATGCGCAAGCCGAGGATCGGTCGGGTCCCCCTCTGTGAGCTACCTATTCTGCTATCGCAACCATCGGTCCGATCCAATCTTAGACTGGGAATGAACTCCGTATGCCTAAGTCAACCCACGAAACGAGTGTGCGGGCACTAAACCGGCCAAAGGGGTAGGATGTTCAAGCCGGGGATCAGTCGAGTCCCCCTCTGCGCGCTGTCGATCCTGCTGCCGTAACCCACGGTCCAGTCTGATCTTAGACAAGGAATGAACTCTGTATGCCTAAGCCAACCGACGAAACGAGCGGACGGGTGGGCACAACGTCGGCCAGAGAGGCGGGATGTGCAAGCCGTGGATCGATAGGGTGGTAGGTGGGTTTAGGCACATCTTCATATTTCTACCACGCCAATCCCATTTTTATGCCTTGTAAATTCATACAATTGTCCCTTAAGCCTTCATGTGCAGTTTCATGGCAAGATGGCTCGTTTTCTATTTTTCATGATTTTCAAAACTTTTTGCGATTCGAGCTTTTTTAAAATTTTTTCAGAAGGAGTTTTGGCCCCAAACTTGGTAGACCTGATCCTTGTATTTTTGTTGGCATGCACAAAAAAATTCAGCTAAAACATCGAGGTGTACAAGATTTTGTGACCATTTGAAAAAAGTGTCCACATTTCAGACACTTTAATGGCTACTGGCAACAATCCTGTAAAATCTCAAGTGTTCTTTAAGGGGGTGTGAGTTCTCGAGATTTGATGAGAGATAGGGGGCCAATATATGGGCCAAGTACCAGCACCCAAGCACATCATGTGCGCACACCCCCCGGCCCCCCTAATCGTTGGAACCCCAATACCATCGGTCAGGTTCTCCGATGATGCTCCGAAGATGGTGCCCCAAGCGAAAAAAAATGTGGCACCAACAAATGCTCAAGCCCAGCATGTGCTGTCGCAATCCTCGATCTGATCCAATCTTAGACTAGGAATGAACTGCGTATGCTCAGACTGGGAATGAACTCCATATGCCTAAGTAGACCCACGAAATGAGCGTGTGGGCGCTCAACCGACTAGAGGGGTAGGATGCACAAGCCGGAGATCAATCGGGTCCCCCTCTGCGTGCTGTCGATCCTGCTACCACAACCCTTGGTCCGATCTGATCTTAGACTTGGAATGAACTCCGTATGCCTAAGCCAACTGATGAAACGAGCGAGCGGGCGGGCACTACACCGCCCAGAGAGGCGGTATGCGCAGGCCATGGATCGATAGGGTGGTAGGTGGGTTTAGGCACATCTTCATATTTTTTCCATGTCAATGTCATTTTTATGGCTTGTAAATTCATACAATGGTCCCTTAAGCCTTCATTTTAAGTTTCATGGCAAGACGACTCAATTTCTATTTTTCACAATTTTCAAAACTTTTTATGGTTCGGGATTTTTTAAAATTTTTTCAGAAGGAGTTTTGGTGCCAAACTTAATAGACGTGATCCTTGTATTTTTGTTGGCATGGACAAAAAAATTTAGCTAAAAACTCGAAGTGTACAAGATTTTGTGACCATTTGAAAAAAGTGTCCCCATTTTATACACTTTAATTGCTACTGGCAGCAAACCCGTAAAATCTCAAATGCTCTTTAAGGGGGTACGAGTTCTCATGGTTTGATGAGGGATAGGGGGCCAAAATAAGGGCCAAGTACCAGCACCCATCTCACATCATGTGCACACACCCCCTGGCCCCCCCAATCATTGGAACCCTAATGCCGTAGGTCAGGTTCTCCGATGATGCTCCAACGATGGTGTCCCGGGCGAAAAAAAATACGGCACCAGCACAAGCTCAACCCAGCATGTGCTGCCACAATCCTCGATCTGATCCAATCTTAGACTGGGAATGAACTTTGTATGCTTAGGTTGGGAATGAACTTCGTATGCCTAAGTCAACCCACCAAACGAGGGTGCGGGCACTCAGCTGACTAGAGAGGTAGGATGCGCAAGCCAGGGATCGACCGGGTCCTCATCTGTATGCTGTCGATCCTGCAGCTGCAACCCTCAGTCTGATCCAATCTTAGACTGGGAATGAACTCCGTATGCCTAAGCCAACCGATGAAATGAGCGAGTGGGCGGGCACTACGCCGACCAGAAAGGCGGGATGCGCAAGACGTGGATCGATAGGGTGGTAGGTGGGTTTTAGCACATCTTCATATTTCTGCCATGCCAATGCCATTTTTATGGCTTGTAAATTCATACAATGGTCCCTTAAGCCTTCTTGTGAAGTTTCATGGCAACACGACTCGTTTTCTATTTTTCACGATTTTTGAAACTTTTTGCGGTTCGGGAATTTTTTAAATTTTTTCACAAGGAGTTTTGGCCCCAAACTTGGTAGACATGATCCTTGTATTTTTATTGGCACGCACAAAAAAATTCAGCTAAAAATTCAAAGTGTACAAGATTTTGTGACCATTTGAAAAAAATGTCCCCATTTCAAACACTTTAATGGCTACTGGCAGCAAACCTGTAAAATCTCAAATGCTCTTTAAGGGGGTCTTAGTTCTCGAGGTTTGATGAGGGATAGGGGGCCAATATAAGGGCCAAGTACCAGCACCCATTGCACATCATGTGCGCACACCCCCCGGCCCCCCCAATCTCCGGAACTCTAATGCCGTCGTTCAGGTTCTTTGACGATGCTCCAACGATGATGCCTTGGGTGAAGAGAAATACGGGCCAGCACATGCCCGAGCCTAGCATGTGCTGCTGAAACCCTCGGTCTGGTCCGATCCTAGACTGGTAATGAACTCTATATGCTTAGACTCGAAATGAACTCCGTATGCCTAAGTCAACCCATGAAATGAGCGTGCGGACGCTCAGCCGGCCAGAGGGGTAAGATGCGCAAGCTAGGGATCGACCGGGTCCCCCTCTGTGTGGTGCCGATCCTGTTTCCATAACCCTCGGTCTGATCCGATCTTAGACTGGGAACGAACTACATATGCCTAAGCCAACCGACGAAGCAAGCGAGCGGGCAGGCACTACACCGGCCAGAGAGGCGGGATGCGCAAGCCATGGATCGATAGGGTGGTAGGTGGGTTTAGGCACATCTTCATATTTCTACCATGCTAATGCCATTTTTATGGCTTGTAAATTCATACAATGGTCCCTTAAGCCTTCAAGTGAAGTTTCATGGCAAGACGACTCATTTTCTATATTTCACGATTTTTGAAACTTTTTGGGGTTCAAGATTTTTTAAAATTTTTTCAGAAGGTGTTTTGGCCACAAACTTGGTAGACGTGATCCTTGTAGTTTTTTTGGCATGCATAAAAAAATTCAGCTAAAAACTCAAAGTGTACAAGATTTTGTGACCATTTGAAAAAAGTGTCCCTATTTTAGACACTTTAATGGCTACTGGCAGCAAACCTGTAAAATCTCAAATGCTCTTTAAGGGGGTGTGAGTTCTCGAGGTTTGATGAGAGATAGGGGGCTAATATATGGGCCAAGTACCAGCACCCATCACACATCATGTGCGCACATCCCCCGGCCCCCCCAATCGTCGGAACCCTAGTGCTACCGGTCAGGTTCTCCAGCGATGGTCCGACGATGGTGTCCTGGGCAAAGAAAAATGTTGCCCCAGCACATGCTCGAGCCCAGCATGTGCTGTCGTAACCCTCGATCCGGTCCGATCTTAGACTGGGAATGAACTCCGTATGCCTAAGTCAACCCATGAAACGAGCGTGCGGGCGCTCAGCCGGCCAGAGGGGTAGGATGCGCAAGCCGGGGATTCTGCTACCACAACCCTCGATCTAATTCAATCTTAGTCTGGGAATTAACTCTGTATGCCTAAGCCAACTAATGAAACGAGCGGGCGGGCAGGCACTACGCCGGCCAGAAAGACGGGATGTGTAAGTTGTGGATCGATAGGGTGGTAGGTGGGTTTAGGCACATCTTCATATTTCTGCTGGGCCAATGCCATTTTTCTGGCTTGTAAATTCATACAATGGCCCTTAAGGCTTCATGTGAAGTTTCATGGCAAGATGACTCGTTTTCTATTTTTCACAATTTTTGAAACTTTTTGTGGTTCGAGATTTTTTAAAATTTTTTCAGAAGGTGTTTTGGCCCCAAACTTGGTAGACATGATCCTTGTAGTTTTGTTGGCATGCATAAAACAATTCAGCTAAAAACTCAAAGTGTACAAGATTTTGTGACCATTTGAAAAAAGTGTCCCCATTTTAGACACTTTAATGACTACTGGCAGCAAACCTGTAAAATCTCAAATGCTCTTTAAGGGGGTGTGAGTTCTCGAGGTTTGATGAGGGATAGGGGGCTAATATAAGGGCCAAGTACCAGCACCCATCACACATCATGTGCGCACACCCCCTCGACCCCCCAATCGTCGAAACCCCAGTGCTGTCGGTCAGGTTCTCCGATGATGCTCCTGTGATGGTGCCCTGGGCAAAGAAAAATGTGGCACCAGCACATGCCCGAGCGCAGCATGTGCTGTTGCAACCCTCGATCCGATCCAATCTTAGACTGGGAATGAACTCCGTATGCCTAAGTCAACCCACGAAACGAGCGGGCGGGCGCTCAGTCGGCCAGAAGGGTAGGATGCGCAAGCTGGGGATCGATCGGGTCCTCCTCTACGTACTGTCAATTCTGCTGCCACAACCCTCGATCTAATTTGATCTTAGACTGGGAATTAACTCTGTATGCCTAAGCGAACCGATAAAACGAGCGGGCGGACGGGCACTACGCCGGCCAAAGAGGCAGGATGTGCAAGCTGTGGATCGATAGGGTGGTAGGTGGGTTTAGGTGCATCTTCATATTTTTGCCCTGCCAATGCCATTTTGATGGCTTTTAAATTCATGCAATGGTCCCTTAAGCTTTCATGTGAAGTTTCATGGCAAGACGACTCGTTTTCTGTTTTTCATGATTTTTGAAACTTTTCGTGGTTCGGGATTTTTTAAAATTTTTTCAGAAGGCGCTTTCGCCCCAAACTTCGTAGACATGATCCTTGTTTTTTTGTTGGCATGCACAAAACAATTCAGCTAAAAACTCCAAGTGTACAAGATTTTGGGACCATTTGAAAAAAGTGTCCCCATTTTAGACACTTTAATGGCAAACCTGTATAATCTCAAATGCTCTTTAAGGGGGTGTGAGTTCTCAAGGTTTGATGAGGGATAGGGGGCCAATATGAGGGCCACATACCAGCACCCATCGTAGATCATGTGCGCACACCCCCAGCCCCCCCGATTATCGGAAGCCCAGTGCCGTCGGTCAGGTTCTCCAACGATGCTCCGGTGATGGTGCCCTGGGCGAAGAAAAATGCGGCACCAGTACATGGCTGAGCCCAGCATGTGCTGTCGCAACCATTGGTTCGATCCGATCTTAGACTGGGAATGAACTCTATATACTTAGACTAGGAATAAACTTTGTATGCCTAAGCCAACCAATAAAATGAGAGGGCGGGCGGGCACTATGCCGACCGAGAGACGGGACGCGCAAGCTGTGGATTGATAGGGTGGTAGGCAGGTTTAGGCGCATCTTCATATTTCTACTGTGCCAATGCCATTTTTATGGCTTGTAAATTCATACAATGGTCCCTTAAGCCTTCGTGTGAAGTTTCATGGCAAGACGACTCATTTTCTATTTTTCACAAATTTTGAAACTTTTTATGGTTTGGGATTTTTTTAAATTTTTTCAAAAGGATTTTTGGCCCCGAACTTGGTAGACGCGATACTTGTATTTTTGTTGGCATAAACAAAAAAATTCAGCTAAAAACTCGAAGTGTACAAGATTTTGGGACCATTTGAAAAAAGTGTCCTCATTTCAGACACTTTAATGGCTACTGGCAGCAAACCTGTAAAATCTCAAATGCTCTTTAACAGGGTGTGAGTTCTTAAGGTTTGATGAGGGATAGGGGGCCAATATAAGGGCCAAGTACCAGCACCCATCGCACATAATGTGCGCATGTCACGGGCTCCGACCTTAGACTCAGAATCTGTGCGGCCTTTGGCTTGGAATCTCATCCTTTATGCCTAAGTCAGCCTAAAACACAAGCGTGCAGGCACTAGAACAATGGGAAGGGCTGATTATGCAAGTTAAACAGAAACAGGATGAAAAAGGTAGAATGCTGGAATATGCTGTGTATTCACTAAAATAAAAGTGTTTGATGGAGTACAAATGAGGGTAGAGCAGCCCTCTATTTATAGTTGAGGCTCCAGCTACACTTAATAGCACTATCCCTAGAATAAAGGCTAAAATCAAGGGATTATATAGATTACAATCAATCAGGATGATAACTCCTAATTTTCATGGTCAACCAAATCTGCCAGGATGCTCCTGTTGATCCTGCATGCTTCCAGAAGCTTCCCTTGCGTGTCCAACACCTTAGGCCCTTTTGGATGTGGTGCGGGTAGCTTGTATGCCAGACCTTGGTCTCACGGGCTAGCCTACAAGTTGGGCGGGCATTTTGAACTCGTTTGCTAGGCTTTGCCCGTAGATACCTTCCAATACGCTTGGTCTGTAGGCCTCAACCTCTGGCTCACCTACTGGTGCGCCTGATGTGCCTGGCGCGCCCACCCAGGGCGTGACACGCACACCGCCCTCGACCCCCCTAATCGCCAGAACCCCAATGTCGTTGATCAGGTTCTCCAACGATGCTCCGAAGATGGTGCCCCGGGAGAAGAAAAATACGGCACCAGCACATGCTCGAGCCCAGAATGTGCTACCGTAACCCTCGGTCCAGTCCGATCTTAGACTGGGAACGAACTCCGTATGCTTAGAGTAGGAATGAACTCCGTATGCCTAAGACAACCCATGAAACGAGCGTGCGGGTGCTCAGTTGACCAGAGGGGTAGGATGCGCAAACAGGGGATCGATCGAGTCCCCCTCTGCGTGCTACCGATCCTATTGCCGTAACCCTTGGTCCGGTCTGATCTTAGATTGGGAATGAACTCCGTATGCCTAAGCCAACCGATGAAACGAGCGGGCAGGCGGACGAGCGGGCACTACGTCGGCCAGAGAGGCGGGATGCGTAAGCCGTGGATCGATAGGGTGGTAGGTGGGTTTAGGCACATCTTCATATTTCTACCATGCCAATGCCATTTTTATGGCTTGTAAATTCATACAATGGTCCCTTAAGCCTTCATGTGAAGTTTCATGGCAAGATGAGTCATTTTCTATTTTTCATGATTTTCAAAACTTTTTTTGGTTCGAGACTTTTTAAAATTTTTTCATAAGTAGTTTTGGCAACAAGCTTGGTAGACGTGATCCTTGTATTTTTTTTGGCATGCACAAAAAAATTCAGCTAAAAACTCGAAGTGTACAAGATTTTGTGACCATTTGAAAAAAGTGTACCCATTTCAGACACTTTAATGGCTACTGGTAGCAAACCTGTAAAATCTCAAATGCTTTTTAAAGGGGTGTGAGTTCTCGAGGTTTGATGAGGGATAGGGGGCCAATATAAGGGCCAAGTACAGCACCCATCACACATAATGTGCGCACACCCCCCGACCCTCCCTAATCGTCGGAACCCCAATGCCGTCGGTCAGGTTCTCCGATGATGCTCCGGCGTTAGTGCCCCGGGCAAAAAAAAATACGGCACTAGCACATGCTCGAGCCCAGTATGTGCTGTCGTAACCCTCAATTCGATCCGATCTTAGACTGGGAATGAACTCCGTATGCCTATGTCAACCCATGAAACGAGCGCGCGGGTGCTCAGCTGGCCAGAGGGGCAGGATGCACAAGCCTAGGATCGATCGGGTCCCCCTCTAAATGCGGCTGGTCCAACTGTTGCAACCCTCAATCCGGTCTGATCTTAGACTAGGAATGAACACCATATGCTTAGACTGGGAATGAATTTCGTATACCTAAGTCAACCCACGAGACGAGTGTACAGGCGCTCAGTTGGCCAAAGGGGCAGGATGCACAAGTCGGAGATCGATCGGGTCCCCCTCTGTGTGCTGTCGATCCTGCTACTACAGCCCTCAGTCCTATCCGATCTTAGACTGGGAATGAACTCCGTATGCCAAAGTCAACCGACGAAACGAGCATGCGTGCGGGCACTATGCCGGCCAAAGAGATGGGATGCGCAAGCCGTGGATCGATAGGGTGGTAGGTACGTTTAGGCACATCTTCATATTTTTTCCTTGCCAATGCCATTTTTATGGCCTGTAAATTCATACAATGGTCCCTTGAGCCTTCATGTGAAGTTTCATGGCAAGACGACTCGTTTTCTATTTTTCACAATTTTCAAAACTTTTTACGGTTCAGGATTTTTTAAACTTTTTTTTGAAAGAGTTTTGGCCCCAAACTTGGTAGACATGATCCTTGTATTTTTGTTGGCATGCACAAAAAAATTCAGCCAAAAAGTCAAAATGTACAAGATTTTGTGACCATTTGAAAAAAGTGTCCCCATTTCAGACACTTTAATTGCTACTAGCAGCAAACCCAGAAAATCTCAAATGCTCTTTAAGGGGGTGTGAGTTCTTGAGGTTTGATGAGGGATAGGGGGCCAATATAAGGGCCAAATACCAGCACCCATCACACATCATGTGCGCACACCCCCGGCCCCCCTAATCGTCGGAACCCCAATGCCGTCAGTCAGGTTCTTCAACAATGCTCCGTCAATGGTGCCCCGAGCGAAAAATATGCGGCACCAGTACATGATCGAGCCTAGCATGTGCTGTCTCAATCCTTGATCCAATCCAATCTTAGAATGGGAATGAACTCCGTATGCCTAGACTGGGAATGAACTCCGTATGCCTAAGTCAACCCATGAAACGAGCATGTGGGCACCTAGCCGGCCAGAGGGGCAGCATGCGCAAGTAGGGGATCGATCAGGTCCCCCTCTGTGTGCTGTCAATCCTGCTGTGGCAACCCTCGGTTCGATCTGATCTTAGATTGGGAATGAACTCCGTATACATAAGCCAACCGATGAAATGAGCGGGCGGGCGGGCACTACGCCGACAAGAGAGGCGGGATGCGAATGCCTTGTATCGATAGGGTGGTAGGTGGGTTTAGGCACATCTTCATATTTTTCCTGTGCCAATGCCATTTTATGGCTTGTAAATTCATACAATGGTCCCTTAAGCCTTCATGTGAAGTTTCATTGCAAGACGAGTTGTTTTCTATTTTTCACGATTTTCTAAACCTTTTACGGTTTGAGATTTTTTAAAATTTTTTCAGAAGCAGTTTTTGCCCCAAACTTGGTAGACATGATCCCTGTATTCTTTTTGGCAAGCACAAAAAAATTCAGCTAAAAACTCGAAGAGTATAAGATTTTGTGACTATTTCAAAAAAGTGTACCCATTTTAAACACTTTAATTGCTACTGGTAACAAACCTGTATAATCTCAAATGCTTTTTAAAGGGGTGTGAGTTCTCGAGGTTTGATGAATGATAGGGGGCCAATATAAGGGCCAAGTACCAGCACCCATCACACATAATGTGCGCACACCCCCCGGCCCTCCCTAATCGTCGAAACCCCAATGTCGTCGGTCAAATTCTCTGACGATGGTGCCCCAGGCAAAAAAAATGCAGCACCAGCACATGCTCGAGCCCAGCATGTGTTGTTGCAATGCTCGGTCTGATCTGATCTTAGACTAGGAATGAACTCTGTATGCTTAGAATGGGAATGAACTCCGTATGCCTAAGTAAACCCATGAAACGAGCACGAGGGTGCTCAGCTGGCCAGAGGGGCAGGATGCACAAGCCGAGGATCGGTCGAGTCCCCCTCTAGGTGCGATCGGTCCTGCTGTCGCAACCCTCAGTCTGGTCTGATCTTAGACTAGGAATGAACTCCATATGCTTAGACTGAGAATGAATTTAGTATGCCTAAGTCAACCCACGAGACGAGTGTACGGGTGCTCAGCCGGCCAAAGGGACAGGATGCACAAGCTGGGGATCGATTGGGTCCCCCTCTATGTGCTACCGATGCTGCTACCGCAACCCTCGATCCTATCAGATCTTAGACTGGGAATGAAATTCGTATGCCAAAACCAACCATTGAAACGAACGGACGGGCGGGCACTACACCGGCCAAAGAGGGGGATGCGCAAGCTGTGGATCGATAGGGTGGTAGGTGGGTTTAGGCACATCTTCATATTTTTGCCTTGCCAATGCCATTTTTATGGCTTGTAAATTCATACAATGGTCCCTTAAGCCTTCATGTGAAGTTTCATGGCAAGATGACTTGTTTTCTATTTTTCACTTTTCAAAACTTTTTACGGTTTGGGATTTTTTAAAATTTTTTAAGAAGGAGTTTTGGCCCCAAACTTGCTAGACATGATCCTTGTATTTTTGTTGGCATGCAAAAAAATATTCAGCTAAAAAGTCGAAGTGTACAAGATTTTGTGACCATTCGAAAAAAGTGTTCCAATTTCAGACACTTTAATTGCTACTGGCAGCAAACCTATAAAATCTCAAATGCTCTTTAAGGGGGTGTGAGTCCTCGAGGTTTGATGAGAGATAGGGGGCCAATATAAGGGCCAAGTACCAGCACCCATCGCACATCATGTGCGCATACCCCTCGGCCCCTCCAATCACCGGAACCCCAATACTATCGGTTAAGTTTTTCGACGATGCTCCGACGATGGTGCCCCGATCGAAAAATATGCGGCACCAGCACATGCTCGAGCCCAACATGTGCTATCGCAATCCTTGATTCGATCCGATCTTAGAATGGGAATGAACTCCGTATGCTTAGACTGGGAATGAACTCCGTATGCCTAAGTCAACCCATGAAACGAGCATGCGGGCGCCTAGCCAACCAGAGGGGCAGGATGCGCAAGTCAAGGATCGATCGGGTCCTCCTCTGCATGCTGCCGATCCTGCTGTGGCAACCCTCGATCCAGTCCAATCTTAGATTGGGAATGAACTCCGTATGCATAAGCCAACCGATGAAACGAGCGGGCGGGCGGGCACTACACCGACCAGAGAGATGGGATGCGCAAGCCGTGGATCGATAGGGTGGTAGGTGGGTTTAGGCACATCTTCATATTTTTGCCGTGCCAATGCAATTTTATGGCTTGTAAATTCATACAATGGTCCCTTAAGCCTTCATGTGAAGTTTCATGGCAAGACGAGTCATTTTCTATTTTTCACAATTTTCAAAACTTTTTACGGTTCGGGATTTTTTAAAATTTTTTCAGAAGTAGTTTTGGCCCCAAACTAGGTAGACGTGATCCTTGTATTTTTGTTGGCAAGCACAAAAAAATTCAGCTAAAAACTCGAAGAGTACAAGATTTTGTGACCATTTGAAAAAAGTGTCCCCATTTCAAACACTTTAATAGCTACTGCAGCAAACCTGTAAAATCTCAAATGCTCTTTAAGGGGGGGTGAGTTCTGAAGGATTGATGAGGGATCGGGGGCCAATATAAGGGCCTAGTACCAGCACCCATCACAGATCATGTGCGCACACCCCCCTGGCCCCCCCATTGGCCGAAACCCAAATGCCGCCGGTTAGGTTCCCCGACGCTGCTCTGGTGCTGGTGCACCGGGAGAGAAAAAATGCCGCACCAGCACATGCCCGAGCCCAGCATGTGTTGTCGCAACCCTCAGTCTGGTCTGATCTTAGACTGGGAATGAACTCCATATGCTTAGGCTGGGAATGAACTCCATATGCCTAAGTCAACCTATGAAACGAGCGTACGGGCGCTCAGCCTGCCAGAGGGGCAGGATGCACAAGCCAGGGATCGACCGGGTCCCCCTCTACGTGATGCTGATCCTGCTGCTACAACCCTCGATCCAAGCAGATCTTAGACTGGGAATGAACTCAGTAAACCTAAGCCAATCGACGAAACGAGCGGACGGGCGGGCACTACTCCGGCCAGAGAGGCGGGGTGCGCAAGCCGTGGATCGATAGGGTGGCAGGTGGGTTTAGGCACATCTTCATATTTCTATCATGCCAATGCCATTTTTATGGCTTGTAAATTCATACAATGGTCCCTTAAGCCTTCATGTGAAGTTTCATGGAAAGACGACTCGTTTTCTATTTTTCACGATTTTTAAAACTTTTTGCGGTTCGAGATTTTTTAAAATTTTTTCAAAAGGAGTTTTGGCCCCAAACTTTGTAGACATGATCCTTGTATTTTTGTTGGCATGCAAAAAAAAATTCAGCTACAAACTCGAAGTGTACAAGATTTTGTGACCATTGGAAAAAAGTGTCCCCATTTCAAACACTTTAATGGCTACAGGCAGCAAACCAGTAAAGCTCAAATGCTCTTTAAGGGGGTGTGAGTTCTCAAGGTTTGATGAGGGATAGGGGACCAATATAAGGGCCAAGTTCCAGCACCTATCACACATCATGTGCATACCCCCCGGCCCCCCCAATCGTCAGAACCCCAATACCGTCAGTCAGGTTCTCCGGTGATTCTCCGACGATGGTGCCCTGGGCGAAAAAAAATGCGGCACCAGCACATGCTCGAGCCCAGTATGTGCTACCACAATCCTGGGTCTGATCTGATCTTAGACTGGGAACTAACTCCGTATGCTTAGACTGGGAATGAACTCCGTATGCCTAAGTCAACCCACGAAACGAGCGTGCGGGCGCTCAGCTAGCTAGAGGGGCAGGATGCGCAAGCCGAGGATCGGTCGGGTCCCCCTCTACATGCTATCGATCCTACTACTGTAACCCTCGGTCTGGTCTGATCTTAGACTAAGAATGAACTCCGTATACCTAAGCCAACTGACGAAACGAACGGGCGGGCGGGCGGGCACTACGTCGGCTAGAGAGGCGCGATGCGTAAGCCGTGGATTAATATGGTGGTAGGTGGGTTTAGGCACATTTGCATATATCTGCCATGCCAATGCCATTTTTATGGCCTGTAAATTCATACAATGGTCCCTTAAGCTTTAATGTGAAATTTCATGGCAAGACGACTCGTTTTCTATTTTTCATGATTTTTGAAACTTTTTACGGTTCGAGATTTTTTAAAATTTTTTCAAAAGGAGTTTTGGCCCCAAACTTGGTAGATGTGATCTTTTATTTTTGTTGGCATGCACAAAAAAATTCAGCTAAAAACTCGAAGTGTACAAGATTTTGTGACCATTTGAAAAAAGTGTCCACATTTCAGACACTTTAATGGCTACTGGCAGCAAACTTGTAAAATCTCAAATGCTCTTTAAGGGGGTGTGAGTACTCAAGGTTTGACGAGGGATAGGGGACCAATATAAGGGCCAAGTGCCAGCACCCATCGCACATCATGTGCGCACCCCCAGGCCCCCCAATCGTCAGAACCCCAATATCGTCAATCAGGTTCTCCGGTGATGCTCCGATAATGGTGCCCTGGGCGAAAAAAAATACGGCACCAACACTTGTTCGAGCCCAGTATGTACTGCCACAATCCTGGGTCTGATCCGATCTTAGACTGGGAATGAACTTCGTATGCCTAAGTCAACCCACGAAACGAGCGTGTGGGCACTCAGCCAGCCAGAGGGGCAGGATGCACAAGCCGGGGATCGGTCGGGTCCCCCTCTGCATGCTGCCGATCTTGCTACCACAACCCTCGGTCCGGTCTGATCTTAGACTGGGAATGAACTCCGTATGCCTAAGCCAACCGAAGAAACGAACGGGCGGGTGGGTGGGCATTACGCCGGCCAGAGAGGCGCAATGCGCAAGCCATGGATCGATATGGTGGTAGGTGGGTTTAGGCACATCTGCATATATCTGCCATGCCAATGCCATTTTTATGGCTTGTAAATTCATACAATGGTCCCTTAAGCCTTCATGTGAAATTTCATGGCAAGACGACTCGTTTTCTATTTTTCATGATTTTTGAAACTTTTTACGGTTCGGGATTTTTTAAAATTTTTTCAAAAGGAGTTTTGGCCCCAAACTTGGTAGACGTGATCTTTTATTTTTCTTGGCATGCACAAAAAAATTCAGCTAAAAACTCGAAGTGAACAAGATTTTGTGACCATTTGAAAAAAGTGTCCACATTTCAGACACTTTAATGGCTACTGGCAGCAAACCTGTAAAATCTCAAATGCTGTTTAAGGGGGTGTGAGTTCTCGAGGTTTGGTGAGGGATAGGGGGCCAATATAAGGGCCAAGTACCAGCACCCATCGCACATCATGTGCGCACACCGCCCCCCGACCCGCCCAATCGCCGGAACCCCAATGCCACCGGTCAGGTTCTCCTGCGATGCTCCGACGATGGTGCCCCGGGTGAAAATAAATACGGCACCAGCACATGCCCGAGCCCAGCATGTGCTACCACAATCCTCGGTCTGATCCAATCTTAGACGGGGAATGAACTCCATATGCCTAAGTCAACCCACAAAATGAGCGTGCGGGCGCTCAGTTGCCAGAGGGGCAGGATGTGCAAGCCGAGGATCGATCGGGCCCCCATCTGTAAGCTACCGATCTTGCCGCTGCAACCCTTGGTCTGGTCCAATCTTAGACTAGGAATGAACTCTGTATGCCTAAGCCAACCGACGAAACGAGCTGGCGGGTGGGCACTACGGCGGCCAGAGAGGCGGGATGCGCAAACCATGGATCGATATGGTGGTAGGTGGGTTTAGGCACATCTTCATATTTCTGCCCTGCCAATGCCATTTTTATGGCTTGTAAATTTATACAATGTTCCCTTAAGCCTTCATGTGAAGTTTCATGGAAAGACGACTCGTTTTCTATTTTTCATGATTTTCAAAATGTTTTACGATTTGAGATTTTTTAAAATTTTTTCAGAAGGAGTTTTGGCCCCAAACTTGGTAGATGTGATCCTTTTATTTTTTTTGGCAAGCACAAAAAAATTCAGCTAAAAACTCGATGTGTACAAGATTTTGTGACCATTTGAAAAAAGTGTCCCCATTTCAGACACTTTAATGGCTACTGGCAGCAAACCTGTAAAATCTCAAATGCTCTTTAAGGGGGTGTGAGTTCTCAAGATTTGATGAGGGATAGGGGGCCAATATAAGGGCCAAGTACCAGCAGCCATCACACATCATGTGCGCACACCCCACCCGGCCCCCCCAATTGTCGAAACCCAAATACCGCTGGTGAGGTTCTCCGACGATGGTGCCCTGGGTGAAGAGAAATGCGGCACCAGCACATGCCCAACCCCAGCATGTGCTGCTGCAACCCTTGATCTGGTCCAATCTTAGACTGGGAATGAACTCCGTATCCTTAGACTAGGAATGAACTCCGTATGCCTAAGTCAACCCACGAAACGAGCGTGCAGGCGCTCAGCCGGTCAGAGGGGCAGGATGCGCAAGTCAGGGATCGGTCGGGTCCCCTTTTGCGTGCTGTCGATCCTGCTGCTGCAACCCTTGGTCCAGTTCGATCTTAGACTAGGAATGAACTCCGTGTGCCTAAGCCAACCGATGAAACGAGCGGGCGGGTGGGCATTATGTCGGCCAGAGAGACGGGATGCGTAAGCCGTGGATCGATAGGGTGGTAGGTGTGTTTAGGAACATCTTCATATTTCCGCCATGCCAATGCCATTTTTATGGCCTGTAAATTCATACAAAGGTCCCTTAAGCCTTCATGTGAAGTTTCATGGCAAGACGACTCGTTTTCTATTTTTCATGATTTTTAAAACTTTTTGGGGTTCGAGATTTTTTAAACTTTTTTTGAAAGGAGTTTTGGCCCAAACTTGGCAGACATGATCCTTGTATTTTTGTTGGCATGCACAAAAAAATTCAGCTAAAACCTCGATGTGTACAAGATTTTGTGACCATTTGAAAAAAGTGTCCCCATTTTAGACACTTTAATGGCTACTGGCAGCAAACCTGTAAAATCTCAAATGCTCTTTAGAGGGGTGTGAGTTCTCAAGGTTTGATGAGGGATAGGGGGCCAATATAAGGGCCAAGTACCAGCACCCATCGCACATCATGTGCGCACACCCCCCGGCCCCCCCAATCGCCGGAACCCTAATGCCGTCGATCAGGTTCTCCGATGATGGTGCACCGGGAGAAAAAAATATGGCACCAGCACATTTCGGTCTGATCTTAGACTGGGAATGAACTCCTTATGCTTAGTCTAGGAATGAACTCTGTATGCCTAAGTCAACCCATAAAACAAGCGTGCGGGTGATTAGCCAGCCAGAGGGGCAGGATGCGTAACCCGGGGATCGGTCGGATTTCCCTCTGTGAGCTACCAATCCTGTTGCCGTAACCCTTGGTCTGGTCCGTTCATAGACTAGGATTGAACTCCATATGCCTAAGCTAACCGATGAAACGAGCGGGCAGGCGGGCACTACGCCGACCAGAGAGACGAGATATGCAAGTCATGGATCGATAGGGTGGTAGGTGGGTTTAGGCACATCTTCATATTTCTGTCATGCCAATGCCATTTTTATGGCTTGTAAATTCATACAATGGCCCCTTAAGCTTTCTTGTGAAGTTTCATGGCAAGACGACTTGTTTTCTATTTTTCATGATTTTTGAAACTTTTTACGCTTCGAAATTTTTCAAAATTTTTTCAGAAGGAGTTTTGGCCCCGAACATGGTAGACGTGATCCTTGTATTTTGGTTGGCATGCACAAAAAAATTTAGCTAAAAACTAGAAGTGTACAAGATTTTGTGACCATTTGAAAAAAGTGTCCCCATTTGAGACACTTTAATTGCTACTGGCAGCAAACCTTTGAAATCTCAAATGCTCTTTAAGGGGGTGTGAGTTCTCGAGGTTTGATGAGGGATAGGGGGCCAATATAAGGGCCAAGTACCAGCACCCATCACACATCATGTGCGCACACCCCCCGGCCCCGCAATCGTCGATACCCCAATGCCGCCGGTCAAGTTCTCCGGTGATACTCCGATGATGGTGCCCCGGGTGAAGAAAAATGCGGCACCAACACATGCTCGAGCCCAGCATGTGCTACCGCAACCCTCGGTCCGGTCTGATCTTAGATTGGGAATGAACTCCGTATGCTTAGACTAGGAATGAACTCCGTATGTCTGAGTTAACCCACGAAACGAGCGTGCGGGTGCTCAGCCGGCCAGAGGGGCAGGATGCGCAAGCCGGGCATCGACCGGGTCCCCCTCTACGTGTTACTGATCCTACTGCCACAACACTCAGTTCGGTCTGATCTTAGACTGGGACTGAACTCCGTATACCTAAGCTAATTGACGAAACGAACGGGTGGGCAGGCACTACGCCGGCCACAGAGGCGGGATGCGCAAGCCATGGATCGATAGGGTGGTAGGTGGGTTTAGACACATCCTCATATTTCTGCCATTCCAATGCCATTTTTATGGCTTGTAAATTCATACAATGGTCCCTTAAGCCTTCATTTGAAGTTTCATGGCAAGACGACTCGTTTTTTATTTTTCACGATTTTTAAAACCTTTTACGGTTCGGTATTTTAAAAAAATTTTTCAGCAGGAGTTTTGGCCCCAAACTTGGTAGACGTGATCCTTGTATTTTTGTTGGCATGCACAAAAAAATTCAGCTAAAAACTCGAAGTGTACAAGATTTTGTGACCATTGGAAAAAAGTGTCCCCATTTTAGACACTTTAATGGCTACTAGCAGCAAACCTGTAAAATCTCAAATACTCTTTAAGGGGGTGTGAGTTCTCATGGTTTGATGAGGGATAAGGGGCCATTATAAGGGTCAAGTACCAGCACCCATCGCACATCATGTGCGCACACCCCCCTCGGCCCCCCCAATCACCGGAACGCCAATGTCGCCGGTCAGGTTCTTCGGTGATGGTGCCCCAGGTGAAGAAAAATACGGCATCAGCACAAGCCCAAGCCCAGCTTTTCTGCCGTAACCCTCAGTTCGGTCCGATCTTAGACTGGGAATCAACTCCGTATGCTTAGACTGAGAATGAACTCCGTATGCCTAAGTCAACACATGAAATGAGCGTGCGGGCGCTCATCCGGCCAAAGGGGCAGGATACGTAAGGCGAGGATCGACCAGGTCCCCCTCTACGTGTTATCTATCCTGCTGTCGTAACCCTCAGTCCAGTTTGATCTTAGACTGGGAATGAACTCCGTATGCCTAAGCCAACCGACGAAATGAGTGGTCGGGCAGGCATTACGCTAGCTAGAGAGGCGGGATGCGCAAGCCATGGATCGATAGGGTGGTATGTGGGTTTAGGCACATCTTCATATTTCTGCCATGCCAATGCCATTTTTATGGCTTGTAAATTCATACAATGGTCCCTTAAGCCTTCATGTGAAGTTTCATGGCAAGACGACTTGTTTTTTATTTTTCATGATTTTTGAAACTTTTCGTGGTTCTAGATTTTTTAAAATTTTTTCAGAAGGAGTTTTGGTGCCAAACTTGGTAGAGGTGATCCTTGTATTTTTGTTGGCATGCACATAAAAATTCAGCTAAAAACTCAAAGTGTACAAGATTTTGTGACCATTTGAAAAAAGTGTCCCCATTTCAGACACTTTACTGGCTACTGGCAGCAAACCTGTAAAATCTCAAATGCTCTTTAAGAGGGTGTGAGTATTCGAGGTTTGATGAGGGATAGGGGGCTAATATAAGCTCCAAGTACCAGCACCCATTGCACATCAAGTGTGCACACCCCCCGGCCCCCCAATCGCCGAAACCTCAATACTGCCGATCAGGTTCTCCGGTGATGCTCCAGGGATGGTGCCCCGGGCGAAGAAAAATGCGGCACCAGCACATGCCTGAGCCTAGCATGTGCTGTCGTAACCCTCGGTCTGGTCCGATCTTAGATTGGGAATGAACTTCGTATGCCTAAGTCAACCCACGAAACGAGCATGCGGGTGCTCAGCTAACTAGAGGGGCAGGATGCACAAGTCGGGGATCGGCCGGGTCCCCCTCTGCGTGCTACCGATCCTACTGTCGCAACCCTCAGTCCAATCTGATATTAGACTACAAACGAACTCCGTATGCTTAGACTGGGAATGAACTCCGTATGCCTAAGTCAACCCACAAAACGAGCGTACGGGCGCTCAGTCGGCTAGAGGGGCGAGATGTGCAAGTCAAGGATCGATCGGGTCCCCCTCTACATGCTACCGATCCTACTATCGTAACCCTCAATTCAGTCCAATCTTAGATTGGGAATGAACTCCGTATGCCTAAGCTAACCAACGAAACGAGTGGGCGGGCAGCACTACATCGACCGAGAGGCGGGATATGCAAGTTGTGGATCGATAGGGTGGTAGGTGGGTTTAGGCACATCTTCATATATCTGCCATGCCAATGCCATTTTTATGGCTTTTAAATTCATACAATGGTCCTTTAAGCCTTCAAGTGAAATTTCATGGCAAGACAACTCATTTTCTATTTTTTACGATTTTTAAAACTTTTTACTGTTCATGATTTTTTAAAATTTTTTCAGAAAGAGTTTTTGACCCAAACTTTGTAGACGTGATCCTTGTAATTTTGTTGGCATGCACAAAAAAATTCAACAGAAAACTCGAAGTGTACAAGAATTTGTGACCTTTTGAAAAAAATGTCCCCATTTCAAACACTTTAAAGGCTACTGGCAGTAAACCTGTAAAATCTCAAATGCTCTTTAAGGGAGTGTGACTTCTTACCGTTTGATGAGGGATCGGGGGCCAATATAAGGGCATAGTACCAGCACCATCACAGATCATGTCCACACACCCCCTGGCCGCCCCAATCGTCGGAACCCCAATGCCGTCGATCAGCTTCTCCGACGATGCTCCAGCGATGGTGCCCCGGGTGAAGAAAAAAGTGGCACCAGCACATGCCCGAGCCTAGCATGTGCTGTCGCAACCCTCAATTCGGTCCGATCTTAGATTGGGAATGAACTCCGTATGCTTAGACTGTGAATGAACTCCGTATGCCTAAGTCAACCCACGAAACGAGCGTACGTGCGCTCAGCCGACCCGAGAGGCAGGATGCCTAAGCCGAGGATCAATCGGGTCCCCCTCTGCGTGCTGTCGATCCTGCTGCCGCAACCCTCAGTCCAGTTCGATCTTAGATTGGAAATTAACTCCATATGCTTAGACTGGGAATGAACTCCGTATGCCTAAGTCAACCGACGGAATGAGCGTGCGGGCGGTCAGTAAGCAGAGGGGCAGGATGCGCAAGCCAGAGATCGATCGGGTCCCCTTCTGCGTGCTGCCGATCCTACTATCATAACCCTTGGTTCTGTTGGATCTAAGACTGTAACGAACTCCGTATGCCTAAGCCAACCGATGAAACGAGTGGGCGGACGGGCACTACGCCGGCTAAAGAGGCGGGATGCGCAAGCCGTGGATCGATAGGGTGGTAGGTGGGTTTAGGCACATCTTCATATATCTTCCATGCCAATGCCATTCTTTTGGCTTGTAAATTAATACAATGGTCCCTTAAGCCTTCATGTGAAATTTCATGGCAAGACAACTCATTTTCTATTTTTCATGATTTTCAAAACTTTTTACGGTTCGAGATTTTTTAAAATTTTTTCAGAAGGATTTTTTGACCCAAACTCTGTAGATGTGAACCTTGTATTTTTGTTGGCATGCACAAAAATATTCAGCAGAAAACTCGAAGTGTACAAGATTTTGTGACCATTTGAAAAAAGTGTCCCCATTTCAAACACTTTAATGGCTACTGGCAGCAAACCTGTAAAATCTCAAATGCTCTTTAAGGGGTGTAAGTTCTCAAGTTTTGATGAGGGATCGGGGGCCAATATAAGGGCCTAGTACCAGCACCCATCACAGATCATGTGCGCACACCCCCCGACCGTCCCAATCGCTGGAACCCCAATGCCACCGGTCAGCTTCTCCGGTGATGCTCCGACGATGGTGCCCCGGGCGAAGAAAAATTCGGCACCAGTACATGCTCGAGCCCAGTATGTGCTGTCGTAACCCTCGATTCGGTCTGATCTTATACTGGGAATGAACTCCGTATGCCTAAGTCAACCTATGAAACGAGCATGTGGGCGCTCAGCCGGCCAGAAGGGTAGGATGTGCAAGCCGGGGATCGGTTGGGTCCCCTTCTGCATGCTGCCGATCCTGCTATGGCAACCCTCAATCTGGTCCAATCTTAGACTGGGAATGAACTCCGTATGCCTAAGCCAATTGACGAAATGAGCGGGCGGGCGGGCATTACGTCGGCTAGAGAGGCGGGATGTGTAAGCCGTGGATCGATACGGTGCTAGGTGGGTTTAGGTACATCTTCATATTTTTGCCATGCCAATGCCATTTTTATGGCTTGTAAATTCATACAATGGTTCCTTAAGCCTTCATGCGAAGTGTCATGGCAAGATGACCCGTTTTTTATTTTTTATGATTTTTGAAAATTTTTATGGTTCGAGATTTTTTAAAATTTTTTCAGAAGGTTTTTTGGTACCAACCTTGGTAGACGTGATCCTTGTATTTTTTTTGTCATGCACAAAAAAATTCAGCTAAAACCTCGAAGTGTACAAGATTTTGTGACCATTTGAAAAAAGTGTCCCCATTTCAAACACTTTAAAGGCTACTGGCAGCAAACCAGTAAAATCTCAAATGCTCTTTAAGGGGGTATGAGTTCTCAAGGTTTGATGAGAGATCGAGGGCCAATATAAGGGCCTAGAACCAGCACCCATCACAGATCATGTGCACACCCCCCCGGCCCCCCAATCGCTAGAGCCCCAATGCTGCCGGTCAGCTTCTCCGACGATGCTCCGATGATGGTGCCTCAGACGAAGAAAAATTTAGCACCAGCACATCCCCGAGCCCAGCATGTACTGTCACAACCCTCGATTCAGTCCGATCTTAGACTGGGAATGAACTTCGTATGCTTAGACTGGGAATGAACTTCGTATGCCTAAGTCAACCCACGAAACGAGCGTGCGGGCGCTCAACCGACTAGAGGGGCATGATGCATAAGCCGGGGATCGGTCAGGTCCTCCTCTGCATGCTGCTGATCTTGCTATCGCAACCCTTGATCCGGTCCAATCTTAGACTGGGAATGAACTCTGTATGCTTAAGCCAACCGACGAAACGAACGGGCAGGCGGGCACTACGTCGGCTAAAGAGGTGGGATGTGTAAGCCGTGGATCGATAGGGTGCTAGGTGGGTTTAGGTACATCTTCATATTTTTGCCATGCCAATGCCATTTTTATGGCTTGTAAATTCATACAATGGTCCCTTAAGCCTTCATGTGAAGTTTCATGGCAAGATGACTCGTTTTCTATTTTTCTTGATTTTTGAAAATTTTTATGGTTTAGGATTTTTTAAAATTTTTTCAGAGGGTTTTTTGGCACCAACCTTGGTATACGTGATCCTTGTATTTTTTTTGTCATTCACAAAAAAATTCAGCTTAAAAATTGAAGTGTACAAGATTTTGTGACCATTTGAAAAAAGTGTCCCTATTTCAAACACTTTAAAGGCTACTGGCAGCAAACCAGTAAAATCTCAAATGTTCTTTAAGGGGGTGTGAGTTCTCAAGGTTTGATGAGGGATCAGGGGCCAATATAAGGGCCTAGTACCAGAACCCATCACAGATCATGTGCGCACACCCCCCGGCCCCCCAATCGCTGGAGCCCCAATGCCGTCGGTCAACTTCTCTGACGATGCTCAGGCGATGGTGCCCCGGGCGAAGAAAAATTTGGCACCAGCACATCCTCGAGCCCAGCATGTGCTGTCACAACCCTCGATTCGATCCGATCTTAGACTGGGAATGAACTCCGTACGCTTAGACTGGGAATGAACTCCGTATGCCTAAGTCAACCCACGAAACGAGCGTGCGGGTGCTCAGCCGGCCAGAGGGCAGGATGCATAAGTCAGGGATCGATCGGGGCCCCCTCTGCATGCTGCTGATCTTGCTACCACAACCCTTGATCCAATCCAATCTTAGACTAGGATTGAACTCTGTATGCCTAAGCCAACCGACGAAATGAGCGGGCGGGTGGGCACTACGTCGGCCAGAGAGGTGGGATGTGTAAGCCGTGGATCAATAGGGTGCTAGGTGGGTTTAGGTACATCTTCATATTTTTGCCATGCCAATGCCATTTTTATGGCTTGTAAATTCATACAATGGTCCTTTAACCCTTCATGTGAAGTTTCATGGCGAGATGACTCGTTTTCTATTTTTCATGATTTTTGAAACTTTTTACGATTCGAGATTTTTTAAAATTTTTTCAGAAAGAGTTTTGGCACCAACCTTGGTAGATGTGATCCTTGTATTTTTTTTGTCATGCATAAAAAAATTCAGCTAAAATCTCGAAGTGTACAAGATTTTGTGACCATTTGAAAAAAGTGTCCCCATTTCGGACACTTTAATGGCTACTGGTAGCAAACCTGTAAAATCTGAAATGCTCTTTAAGGGGGTGTGAGTTCTCAAGGTTTGATGAGGGATAAGGGGCCAATATAAGGGCCAAGTACCAGCACCCATCGCACATCATGTGCGCACACCCCCCGACCCACCCAATCGTCGGAACCCCAATACCGTCGGTCGGGTTCTCCGACGATGCTCCGGCGATGGTGCCCTGGGTAAAAAAAAATGCAGCACCAGCACATGCTCGAGCCCAGCATGTGCCGTCGCAATCCTCAGTCTGATCTAATCTTAGACTGGGACTGAACTCTGTATGCTTAGACTGGGAATGAACTCTGTATGCCTAAGTCAACCCATGAAATGAGCGTGCAGGTGCTCAGCCGCCCAAAGGGGTAGGATGCGCAAGATGGGGATCGGTCGGGTCCCCCTCTACGTGCTGCTGATCCTGCTGTCACAACCCTCGGTCCGGTGTGATCTTAGACTGGGAATGAACTCTATATGCCTAAGCCAACCGACGAGACGAGCGGGCGGGCAGGCACAATGTCAGCCAAAGAGGCTGGATGCGCAAGCCATGTATCGATAGAGTGGTAGGTGGGTTTAGGCACATCTTCATATTTCTGCCTTGCGAATGCCATTTTTATGGCTTGTAAATTCGTACAATGGTCCCTTAAGCCTTCATGTGAAGTTTCATGGCAAGATGACTCGTTTTCTATTTTTCATGATTGTCGAAACTTTTTGCTGTTTCAAATTTTTAAAATTTTTTCAGAAGGAGTTTTGGCCTTAAACTTCGTAGAAGAGATCCTTGTATTTTTGTTGGCATGCGTAAAAAAAATTCAGCTAAAAACTCAAAGTGTACAATATTTTGTAACCATTTGAAAAAAGTGTCCCCATTTCAGACACTTTAATGGCTACTGGCAGCAAACCTGTAAAATCTCAAATGCTCTTTAAGGGGGGTATAAGTTCTCAAGGTTTGATTAGGGATAGGGGGCCAATATAAGGGCCAAGTACCAGAACCCATCACACATTAAGTGCACACACCCCTCGGCCCCCTTAATCATCAAAACCCTAATGCCGCCGGTCAGGTTCCCCAACGATGCTCCGTCGATGGTGCCCCGGGTGAAGAAAAATGTGGCACCAGCAATGCCCGAGCCCAGCATGTGCTATCACAACCCTCAGTTCGATCCGATCATAGAATGGGAATGAACTCCGTATGCTTAAAGGGGTGTGAGTTCTCAAGGTTTGATGAGGGATAGGGGGCTAATATAAGGGCTAAATATCAGCACCCATCGCACATCATGTGTGCATATCCCCCGACCCCCCAAATCGTTGGAACCCCAATGTCGTTGATCAGGTGCCCTGGGCGAAAAAAATATGGCACCAGCACATGCTCGAGCCCAGCATGTGCTACCGTAATCCTCGGTCCGATCCGATCTTAGACTAGGAATGAACTCCGTATGCCTAAGTCAACCGACGAAACGAACGTGCAGGCGTTCAACCAACTAGAGGGGTAGGATTCACAAGTTGGGGATCGATCAGGTCCCCCTCTGCATGTTGCCAATCCTGTTGCCGCAACCCTCGGTCCCGTCTGATCTTAGGCTGGGAATGAACTCCATATGCCTAAGCCATTCGACGAAACGAGCGAACGGGCGGGCATTATGCTGGCCAGAGAGGCGGGATGCGCAAGCCGTGGATCGATTTGGTGGTATGTGGATTTAGGCACATCTTCATATTTCTGTAGTGCCAATGCCATTTCTATGGCTTGTAAATTCATACAATGGTCCCTTAAGCCTTCATGTAAAGTTTCATGGCAAGATGACTCGTTTTCTATTTTTCACGATTTTTGAAACTTTTTGCGGTTTGGGATTTTTTAAAATTTTTTCAGAAGGGGTTTTGGCCCCAAACTTGGTAGACATCATCCTTGTATATTTGTTGGCATGCACAAAAAAATTCAGCTTAAAACTCGAAGTGTACAAGATTTTGTGACCATTTGAAAAAAGTGTTCTAATTTCAGACACTTTAATGGCGACTGGCAGGAAACCTGTAAAATCTCAAATGCTCTTTAAGGGGTGTGAGTTCTCGAGGTTTGATGAGGGATAGGGGGCCAATATAAGGCCCACGTACCAGCACCCAATGCACATCATGTGCGCACACACCCTCTGCCCCCCAATCGTCAGAACCCCAATGCCGCCAATCACGTTCTCCAGCGATGCACAGGCGATGGTACCCCGGACAAAGAAAAATGCGGCACCAGCACATGCTCGAGCATGGCATGTGCTATCGCAACCCTCGGTCTGGTCCGATCTTAGACTGAGAATGAACTCCCTATGCTTAGGCTGGGAATGAACTCCGTATGCCTAAGTCAACCCATGAAACGAGCGTGCGGGCGCTCAGCCAGCCAAAGGGGCAGGATGCGCAAGCTGGGGATCGACCGGGTCTCCATCTACGTGCTATTGATCCTGCTGCCGCAACCCTCGGTTCAGTTTGATCTTAGACTGGCAATGAACTCTGTATGCCTAAGCCAACTGACAAAACGAGCAGGCGGGAAGGCACTACGTCGACCAGAGAGGCGGGATACGCCGGCCAGAGAGGCGGGATGCGCAGGCCTTGAATTGATAGGGTGGTAGGTGGGTTTAGGCACATCTTCATATTTCTGCCATGCCAATGTAATTTTTATGGCTTGTAAATTCATACAATGGTCCCTTAAGCCTTCATGTGAATTTTCGTGGCAAGACGACTCCTTTTTTATTTTTCACGATTTTTGAAACTTTTTGTGGTTCGGGATTTTTTTAAATTTTTTCAGAAGGATTTTTGGCACCAAACTTGGTAGACGTGATCCATGTATTTTTGTTGGCTTGCACAAAAAATTTCAGCTAAAAACTCGAAGTGTATAAGATTTTGTGACCATTTGAAAAAAATGTCCTCATTTCAAACATTTTAATGGCTACTGGTAGCAAACCTGTAAAATCTCAAATGCTCTTTAAGGGGGTTTGAGTTCTCGAGGTTTGATGAGGGATAGGGGGCCAATATAAGGGCCAAGTACCAGCACCATCGCACATCATGTGCGCACACCCCCCGGGCCGACCAATCCCCGGAACCCCAATGCCTTCGGTTAGGTTCTCCGATGATGTTCCGACGATGGTGCCTCGAGCGAAAAAAAATACGACACCAGTACATGCCCGAGCCCAGCATGTGCTACCGTCACCCTCGGTCTGATCTGATCTTAGACTGGGAATGAGCTCCATATGCTTAGACTGGGAATGA
This sequence comes from Durio zibethinus, assembly GCF_047325235.1. Lineage (NCBI taxonomy): Eukaryota > Viridiplantae > Streptophyta > Magnoliopsida > Malvales > Malvaceae > Durio > Durio zibethinus. The sequence goes on from NC_143165.1 coordinate 19,888,766, forward strand.
ACTCTGTATGCCTAAGTCAACCCACGAAACGAGCGTACGGGCACTCGATTGGCCAGAGGGGTAGGATGCACAAGCCAGGGATTGGTCGGGTCCCCCTCTATGTGCTACCGATCCTGCGGCCACAACCCTCAGTCTGGTCTAATCTTAGATTGGGAATAAACTCCGTATGCCTAAGCCGACCGACAAAACCAATGGGCGGGCGGGCACTATGCCAGCCAGAGAGGCGGGATGCGCAAGCCGTGGATCGATAGGGTGGTAGGTTGGTTTAGGCACATATTCATATTTCTGCCATGCCAATGCCATTTTTATGGCTTGTAAATTCATACAATGGTCCCTTAAGCCTTCATCTGAAGTTTCATGGCGAGACGGCTCGTTTTCCATTTTTCATGATTTTTGAAACTTTTTACGGTTCGGGATTTTTTAAAACATTTTTAGGAGTTTTGGCCCCAAACTTGGTAGACGGGATCCTTGTATTTTTTTTGGCAAGCATAAAAAAATTCAGCTAAAAAGTCGAAGTGTACAAGATTTTGTGACCATTTGAAAAAAGTGTCCCCATTTTAGACACTTTAGTGGCTATTGGCAGCAAACCTGTAAAATCTCAAATGCTCTTTAAGGGGGTGTGAGTTCCCAAGATATGATGAGGGATAGGGGGCCAAAATAATGGCCAAGTACCAGCACCCATCGCACATCATGTGCGTAAACCCCCTCGGCCCCCCAATCGTCAGAACCCCAATGATGCCGGTCAGGTTCTCCGGTGATGGTGCCCCGAGTGAAGAAAAATGTGGCACCAGCACATGCCCGAGCCCAGCAAGTGCTGCTGCAACCCTCGGTCCGATCCGATCTTAGACTGGGATTGAACTCGATAGGCTTAGACTGGGAATGAACTCCGTATGCCTAAGTCAACCCAAACGAGCGTGTTGGCGTTCAGCCGATCAGAGGGGTAGGATGCACAAGCCAGGGATCGGTCGAGTCCCCTTCTGCGTGCTGTCGATCTTGCTGCCGTAACCCTCAGTTTGAATCAATCTTAGACTGGGAATAAACTCCGTATGCCTAAGCTAACCGATGAAACGACCGGGTGGGCAGGCATTACGTTGGCCAAAGATACGGCACGCGCAAGCCGTGTCTCGATAGGGTGGTAGGTGGGTTTATGCACATCTTCATATTTCTACCATGCCAATGCCATTTTTATGGCTTGTAAATTCATACAATGGTCCATTAAGCCTTCATGTGAAGTTTCATGGTAAGACGACTCATTTTCTATTTTTCATGATTTTTGAAATTTTTTGAGGTTCGGGATTTTGTAAAATTTTTTCAAAAGGATTTTTGCTCCTAAACTTGGTAGACATGATCCTTGTATTTTTTTTGGCATGCACAAAAAAATTCAGCTAAAAACTCAAAGTGTACAAGATTGGGAATGAACTCCGTATGCCTAAGCCAACCGACGAAACGAACGAGCGGGCGGGCACTACACCGGCCAGAGAGACGGGATCGTAAGCCGTGGATCGATAGGGTGGTAGGTGGCTTTAGGCACATCTTCATATGTCTGCAGTGTCAATGCCATTTTTATGGCTTGTAAATTCATGCAATGGTCCCTTAAGCCTTCATGTGAAGTTTCATGGCTAGACGACTCGTTTTCTATTTTTCATGATTTTTGAAACTTTTTATGGTTCGGGATTTTTTAAAAATTTTTTAGAAGGAGTTTTAGCCCCAAACTTGGTAGACGTGATCCTAGTATTTTTTTTGGCATGCACAAAAAAATTCAGCTAAAAACTCGAAGTGTACAATATTTTGTGACCATTTGAAAAAAGTGTTCCCATTTAAGACACTTTAATGGCTACTGGCTGCAAACCTGTAAAATCTCAAATGCACTTTAATGGGGTGTGACTTCTCAAGGTTTGATGAGTGATAGGGGGCCAATATAAGGGCCAAGAACCAACACCCATCGTATGTCATGTGCGCACACCCCCTCGGCCTGCCAATCGTCAGAATCGCAATGCCGCCGGTCAGGTTCTCCAGCGATGCTCAGACAATGGTGCCCCGGGCGAAGAAAAATGAGGCACCAGCACATGCCCGAGCCCAGCATGTGCTACTGTAACCCTCGATCCGGTCCGATCTTAGACTGGGAATGAACTCCGTATGCCTAAGTCAACCCATGAAACGAGCGTACAGGCGCTCAGTCTGTCAGAGGGGCAGGATGTGCAAGTCAGGGATCGGTTGGGTCCCCCTCTATGTGCTACCTGTCCTACTGCCACAACCCTCAATCCGGTCTAATCTTAGACTGGGAATGAACTCTTTATGCTTAAGCCAACCTACGAAAAGAGATGGTGGGTGGGCGGGCACTATGCCGGCTAGAGAGGCGGGATGCGCAAGCCGTGGATCGATAGGGTGGTAGGTGGGTTTAGGCACATCTTCATATGTCTGCCATGCCAATGCCATTTTTATGGCTTGTAAATTCATACAATGGTCCTTTAAGCCTTCATGTGAGGTTTCATGGCAAGATGACTCGTTTTCTATTTTTCATGATTTTTAAAACTTTTTGTGGTTCGAGATTTTTTAAAATTTTTTCAAAAGAAGTTTTTGCCCCAAACTTGGTAGATGTGATCCTTGTATTTATGTTGGCATGCAAAAAAAAATTCAGCTAAAAACTCAAAGTGTACAAGATTTTGTGACCATTTGAAAAAAGTGTCCCCATTTCAGACACTTTAATGGCTTCTGGTAGCAAACCTGCAAAATCTCAAACGCTCTTTAAGGGGGTGTGAGTTCTCGAGGTTTGATGAGGGATAGGGGGCCAATATAAGGGCCAAGTACCAGCACCCATCGCACATCATGTGCACACACCCCCCGGGCCCCCCAATCACTGAAACCCCAATGCCGCCGACCAGGTTCTCCGGTAATGCTCCGACGATGGTACCCCGAGCGAAGAAAAATGCGGCCCCAGTACATGCCCAAGCCCAGCATGTGCTACCGCAACCCTCGGTCCGGTCTAATCTTAGACTAGGAATGAACTTTATATGCTTAGACTGGGAATGAACTCCATATAACTAAGTTAACCCATGAAACGAGCGTGCGGGTGCCCAACCGACCATAGGGGCAGGATGTGCAAGCTGGGGATCGATCGGGTGCCCCTTTACGTGCTGCCGATCCTACTACAACAACCCTCAGTCTGATCTGATCTTAGACTGGGAATGAACTCCGTATGCCTAAGTCAACCCACGAAATGAGCGTGTGGGTGCCCAGCCGACCAGAGGGGCAGGATGCACAAGCCGGGGATCGATCGGGTCCCCCTCTGCGTGATGCCAATCCTGCTGCTGCAACCTTCAGTCCGGTCTAATCTTAGACTGGGAATGAACTCTGTATGCCTAAGCCAACCGACGAAACGAACGGGCGGGTGGGCGGGCACTACGTCGGCCAGAGACGCGGGATGCGCAAGTAATAGATCGATAGGGTGGCAAGTGGGTTTAGGCACATCTTCATATTTCTGCCAAGCCAATGCCATTTTTATGTCTTGTAAATTCATACAATGGTCCCTTAAGCCTTCATGTGAAGTTTCATGGCAAGATGACTCGTTTTCTATTTTTCATGATTTTTGAAACATTTTACGGTTTGGGATTTTTTAAAATTTTTTCAAAAGGAATTTTAGCCCCAAACTTGGTAGACATGATCCTTGTATTTTTGTTGGCTTGCACAAAACAATTCAGCTAAAAACTCAAAGTGTACAAGATTTTGTGACCATTTGAAAAAGTGTCCACTTTTCAAACACTTTAATGGCTAATGGCAGCAAACTTGTAAAATCCCAAATGCTTTTTAAGGAGGTGTGAGTTCTTAAAGTTTGATGAGGGATAGGGGGCCAATATAAGGGCCAAGTACCAGCACCCATCGCACATCATGTGCACACACCCCCCGGCCCCCCCAATCGTCAGAACCCCTATACCGTCGGTCAGGTTCTCCGGCGATACTCCGGTGATGGTGCCTCGAGCGAGAAAAATGTGGCACCAGCACATGCCTGAGCCCAGCATGTGCTGTCGCAACACTCGGTCTAATCCGATCTTAGACTGGGAATGAACTTCGTACGCTTAGACTGGGAATGAACTCTGTATGCCTAAGTCAATCCACGAAACGAGCGTGTGGGCATTCAGTCGACCAGAGGGGTAGGATGCGCTAGCTGAGAATCAGTCGGGTCCCCCTTTACGTGCTATCAATCCTGCTGTAGCAACCCTCCGTTTGGTTCGATCTTAGACTGGGAATGAACTCTGGATGCCTAAGCTGATCGATGAAACGAGTGGGTAGGTGGGCACCACGTCGGCCAGAGAGGCGGGATGCGCAAGCCATGGATCGATAGGGTGGTAGGTGGGTTTAGTCACATCTTCATATTTCTACCATGCCAATAACATTTTTATGGCTTGTAAATTCATACAATTGTCCCTTAAGCGTTCATGTGAAGTTTCATAGCAAGACGACTCGTTTTCTATTTTTCACGATTTTTGAAACTTTTTACAGTTCGGGATTTTTTAAATTTTTTTCAGAATTACCTTTGGCCCCAAACTAGTTGGCATGCAAAAAAAAAATTCAGCTAATAACTCGAAGTGTACAAGATTTTTTGACCATTTGAAAAAAGTGTCCCCATTTCAGACACTTTAATGGCTACTGGCAGCAAACCTGTAAAATCTCAAATGCTTTTTAAGGGGCATGAGTTCTCAAGGTTTGATGAGGGATAAGGGGCCAATATAAGGGCATGTCCCAGCACCCATCGCACATCATGTGCGCACACCCCCCGGGACACCCTAATCACCGGAACCCTAGTGCCGCCGGTTAGGTTCTTCGACGATGCTCCGATGATGGTGCCCCAAGCGAAGAAAAATGCGGCACCAGAACATGTTCGAGCCCAGCATGTGCTGTCGCAACCCTCGGTTCGGTCCAATCTTAGACTGGGAATTAACTCCATATGCTTAGATTGGGAATGAACTCCGTATGCCTAAGTCAACCCACGAAACGAGCGTGCGGGCACTCAGTCGGCTAGAGGGGTAAGATGCGCAAGTCGGGGATCGGGCGGGTCCCCTCTGCATGCTGTGAATCCTGCTGCCGTAACCCTCAGTCTGGTCTGATCTTAGACTGGGAATGAACTCCGTATGCCTAAGACTGGGAATGAACTACGCCGGTCAGAGAGACGGAAAGCGCAAGCCGTGGATCGATAGGGTGGTAGGTGGGTTTAGGCACATCCTCATATGTCTGCAGTGCCAATGCCATTTTTATAGCTTGTAAATTCATACAATGGTCCCTTAAGCCTTCGTGTGAAGTTTCATGGCTAGACGACTCGTTTTCTATTTTTCACGATTTTTGAAACTTTTTTTGGTTCGAGATTTTTTAAAATTTTTTTAGAATGATTTTTAGCCCCAAACTTGGTAGACGTGATCCTTGTATTTTTGTTGGCATGCACAAAAAAATTAAGGAAAAAAATTGAAGTGTACAAGATTTTGTGACCATTTCAAAAAAGTGTCCCCATTTCAGACACTTTAATGGCTACTGGCAGCAAACCTGTAAAATCTCAAATGCTCTTTAAGGGGGTGTGAGTTCTCAAGGTTTGATGAGGGATAGAGGGCCAATATAAGGGCCAAGTACCAACACCCATCACACATCATGTGCGCACACCCCCCGGCCCCTCAATCACCGGAAGCCCAATGCCGCCGGTCAGGTTCTCAGATGATGGTGCCCTGGGCGAAGAAAAATGCAGCACTAGCACATGCCCGAGCCCAACATGTGCTGCCACAATCCTCGGTCCGATCCAATCTTAGACTGGGAATGAACTCCATATGCTTAGACTAGGAATGAACTCCGTATGCCTAAGTCAACCCACGAAACGAGCGTGCAAGCGCTCAACCGGCCAGAGAGGCAGGTTGTGCAAGCCAGGGATCGACCGGGTCCCCCTCTGCATGCTGCCCATCTTGCTACCACAACCCTCGGTCTGGTATGATCTTAGACTAGGAATGAACTCCGTATGCCTAAGTCAAACCACAAAACAAGCGTACGGGTGCTCAGCCAGCCAGAGGGGCAGGATGCGCAAGCTAGGGATCGGACGGGTCCCCTTCTACGTGCTGCCGATCCTATTTTCGCAACCCTCGGTCCAGTCTGATCTTAGACTGGGAATGAACTCTGTATGCCTAGACCAATCGACAAAATGAGCAAGCGGGTGGGTGGGCACTACGTCAACCAAAAAGGCGGGATGCGCAAGCCGTGGATCGATAGGGTGGTAGGTAAGTTTCGGCACATCTTCATATTTTTGCCAAGCCAATGCCATTTTTATGGCTTGTAAATTCTTAAAATGGTCCCTTAAGCCTTCATGTAAAGTTTCATGGCAAAAAGACTCGTTTTCTATTTTTCATGATTTTTGAAACTTTTTACGATTCGAGATTTTTTATAATTTTTTCAAAAGGAGTTTTGGCCCCAAACTTGGTAGACATGATCCTTGTATTTTTGTTGGCATGCACAAAACAATTCAACTTAAAACTCGAAGTGTACAAGATTTTGTGACCATTTGAAAAAAGTGTCCTCATTTCAGACACTTTAATGGCTACTGGCAGCAAACCTGTAAAATCTCAAATGCACTTTAAGGGGGTGTGAGTTCTCGAGGTTTGATAAGGGATAGAGGGCCAATATAAGGGCCAAGTACCAGCACCCATTGCACATCATGTGCGCACACCCCCCGACCCCCTAATCGTCGGAACCCCAATGTCGTCGGTCAGGTTCTCCGACGATGCTCCGACGATGGTGCCCCAGGTGAAGAAAAATGCGGCACCAGCACATGCCCGAGCCTAGCATGTGCTACCATAATCCTCGGCCTGATCCGATCTTAGACTGGAATTAACTCTGTATGCTTAGACTGGGAATGAACTCCGTATGCCTAAGTCAACCTACGAAACGAGCGCGCAGGCACTCAGCCGGCCAGAGGGGCAGGATGCGTAAACCAAGGATCGGTCGGGTCCCCCTCTTCGTGCTGCTGATCCTGCTACCGCAACCATCGGTCTTGTTTGATCTTAGACTGAGAATGAACTCTATATGCCTAAGCCAACCGACGAAACGAGCGGCAGGGCGGGCACTGCACCGGCTAGAGAGACGGGATGCGTAAGCCGTGGATTGATAGGGTGGTAGGTTGGTTTAGGCAAATCTTCATATTTTTTCCATGAAATTGCCATTTTTATGGCTTGTAAAATCTTAAAATGGTCCCTTAAGCCTTCATGTGAAGTTTCATGGCAAAAAGACTCGTTTTCTATTTTTCACGATTTTTGAAACTTTTTGCGGTTTGAGATTTTTTATAATTTTTTAAGAAGGAGTTTTGGCCCCAAACTTGGTAGACATGATCCTTGTATTTTTATTGGCACGCACAAAACAATTCAGCTAAAAACTCGAAGGGTACAAGATTTTGTGACCATTTCAAAAAAGTGTCCCCATTTCAGACACTTTAATAGCTACTGACAGCAAACCTGTAAAATCTGAAATGCTCTTTAAGAGGGTGTGAGTTCTCGAGGTTTCATGAGGGATAGGGGGCCAATATAAGGGCCAAGTCCCAACACCCATCGCACATCATGTGCGCATACCCCCCGGCCCCCCAATCACCGGAAGCCCAATACCGTCGGTCAGGTTCTCCGGTGTGCTCCGACGATGGTGCCCCGTGTGAAGAAAAATGCAGCACCAGCACATGTTAGAGCCCAACATGTGCTGCCGCAACCCTCGATCCGGTCCGATCTTAAACTGGGAATGAACTCCGTATGCTTAGACTGGGAATAAACTCCGTGTGCCTAAGTCAACCCACGAAATGAGCGTGCAGGCGCTCAACCGGCCAGAGGGGTAGGATGCGCAAGCCGGGGATCGGTCGGGTCCCCTTCTGCGTGCTATCAATCCTACTATCGGAACCCTCGGTCTGGTCTGATCTTAGACTGGAAATGAACTTCGATGCCTAAGTCAACCCACGAAATGATTGTGCGGGCGCTCAGTCGACCAGAGTGGCAGGATGCGTAAGCCAGGGATCAGATGGGTCCCCCTCTACGTGCTACTGATCCTGCTACCGTAACCCTCATTCTGTTTTGATCTTAGACTGGGAATGAACTCCGTATGCCTAAGCCAACCGACGAAATGAGCAGGCGGGCACTAAACCGGCCAGAGAGATGGGATGCGCAAGTCGTGGATCGATAGGATGGTAGGTGGGTTTAGGCACATCTTCTTATTTCTGCCATGCCAATGCCATTTTTATGGCTTGTAAATTCTTACAATGGTCCCTTAAGCCTTCATGTGAAGTTTCATGGCAAGACGACTCGTTTTTTATTTCTCATGATTTTTGAAACTTTTTGCGGTTCGAGATTTTTTATAATTTTTTCAGAAGGTGTTTTGGCCCCAAACTTCATAGACATGATCCTTGTATTTTTTTTGGCATGCACAAAAAAATTCAGCTAAAAACTTGAAGTGTACAAGATTTTGTGACCATTTGAAAAAAGTGTCCCCATTTCAGACACTTTAATGGCTACTGGCAGCAAACTTATAAAATCTGAAATGCTCTTTAAGGGGTGTGAGCTCTCCAGGTTTGATGAGGGATGGGGGGCCAATATAAGGGCCAAGTACTAGCACCAATCGCACATCATATGCGCACATCCTTAGGCCCCCTAATCGTCGGAACCCAAATGCCGTCGGTCAGGTTCTGTAGTGATGCTCCGGCGATGGTGCCCCGGGCGAAGAAAAATGCGGTGCCAGCACATGCCTGAGCCTAGCATGTGCTACCGCAATCCTCAGTCTGATCCAATCTTAGACTAGGAATTAACTCCGTATGCTTAGACTGGGAATGAACTCCATATGCTTAAGTCAACCCACGAAACGAACGTGCAGGTGCTCAGCCGACCAGAGGGGCAGGATATGCAAGCCAGGGATCGGCTGAGTCCCCCTCTGCGTGCTTCCAATGCTACTACCGCAACCCTCGGTCCGATCCAATCTTAGACTTGGAATGAACTCCGTATGCCTATGCCAACCGACGAAACGAGCGGGCGGGCGGGCACTACGTCGGCCAGAGAGACGAGATGCGCAAGTCGTGGATCGATAGGGTGGTAGGTGGGTTTAGGCACAGCTTCATATTTTTGCCGTGCCAAAGCCATTTTTATGGCTTGTAAATTCGTACAATGGTCCCATAAGCCTTCATGTGAAGTTTCATGGCAAGACGACTCGTTTTCTATTTTTCACGATTTTTCAAACCTTTTACGGTTCGAGATTTTTTTAAATTTTTTTAGAAGGAATTTTGGCCCCAAACTTAGTAGACTTGATCCTTGTATTTTGTTGGCATGCACAAAAGAATTCAGCTAAAAACTTGAAGTGTATAAGATTTTGTGACCATTTGAAAAAAGTGTCCCCATTTCAGACACTTTAATGGCTACTAGCAGCAAACCTGTAAAATCTTAAATGCTCTTTAAGGGGGTTTGAGTTCTCAAGGTTTGATGAGGAATAGGGGGCCAATATAAGGGCCAAGTACTAGCACCCATCAGACAAAATGTGCGCACACCCCCTGGCTTCCCCCAATCGCTGGAACCCCAATGTCATCGATCAGGTTCTCTGGCGATGCTCCGACGATGGTGCCCCGAGCGAAGAAAAATGTGGCACCAGTGTCACACCCTAGACGGCAGTGCCAGGCACATCAGGTGCACCAGCAAGCGAGCCAGAGGTTGAGGCCCGCAGACCAAGCGTGCTGGCGGGTATCTGCGTGTAAAGCCTAGCAAACGAGTTCAGAACGCCCGCCTAACTTGCAGGCCAGCCCGTGAGACCAAGGCCTAGCATACAAGCTACCCACACCACATCCAGAGGGGCCCAAGGTGTTGGACACACAAAGGAAGCTTCTGGAAGCAGGCAGGATTAGCAGGAGCATCCTGGCAGATTTGGTTGACCCTGAAAATCAGGAGTTAGCATCCTGATTGATTGTAATCTATATAATCCCTTAATTTTAGCCTTTATTCTAGGGATATTGCCATTAAGTGTAGCTGGAGCCTCAACTATAAATAGAGGGCTGTTCCACCCTCATTGGTACACCATCAAACACTTCTGTTTCAATAATACACAGCATATTCCAACATTCTGCCTTGTTCATCCTATTTCTCTTTAACTTGCATAATCATCCCTTCCCATTGTTCTAGTGCCCGCACGCTTGTGTTTTAGGCTGACTTAGGCATAAAAGAGGAGATTCGAAGTCTAAGGCCACACGGATTTTGAGTTTAAGGTCGGAGCCCGTGACAGTTGGTATCAGAGCAAGTTCGATTCTACGTGTTTGTGTTGTGCAAGTTAGATCATGATTATGGAGATGGCATCCCAAAGTGACGCTGCTAACCAACAACCAGAGGCCCAGGAGCATGGGCGTGGAAGAGGGAGGAAAACCAGTTCTAGAGATATTTGGTCTACCATGGACGGTAGGCTGGCCAAGGTAAAGGTGACCATGGGCGACATGGGGGAGAAGTTTGAAGAGGTAGAGACTCACATTGCATCGCTAGACTCCATGGGGGAAGAGATCTAAAGTGAGCTACAAGCTGCTCTCAACAAAGGCTTGGACGTGGTCACCCGAAAGAATCAGACCTTGGAGGCTGAAGTGTTAACCTTACGCGATGGCATGGAGGCCATGCGCCAGTGGATGGAGGAGCTTACCAGTGAGCTCGTTGCTTGCAAGACTGCCATTAGGAATGGCATGTTTGCTGGAATGTCCAAATCTAGATTGGATGTCCCCAAGCCTAAGGAGTTCAAGGGGACTAGGGCGGCTAAGGAAGTAGACAACTACCTTTGGGGTATGGAACAGTACTTCCAGGCCATGGGCATGCAAGATGAAGTGATAAAGGTAAGCACTGCTGCTATGTATCTCACTGATGTAGCCTTATTGTGGTGGAGGTGTAGGTGTGATGATGTTAGGCATGGAAACTCCAAGATTGGAACCTGGGAAGAGTTTTAAAAGGAGTTCAGAGAGCAATTTTACTCAGAGTATGCCGATGATGAGGCGCGGGCAAAGTTACACTGGCTTAGCCAGCAAGGGGACATAAGGGAGTATGTCCAAAAATTCTCTGAACTGATGCTACAGATCTCAGATCTAGGCGAGAAGGATGCCTTATTTGCTTTCATGGATGGGCTGAAGCCATGGGTGAAGCATGAGCTACAAAGGAGGGGAGTTCATGACTTGGCTAAAGCCATAACTACAACCGAGGCCTTGATAGAATTCAAGCCTTTGAACAAGTTCGAGTCTTCCAAGCCCAAGGGTAAGGGTAAGGATGATAGGGACCGAAAAAAGCAGTCCAAGGGGAAGGACTGTGATCGAGAGTCCAAGGATGGAGACCGAGATCGTTCAACCAAGAATGGTGAGAGGAAGCCACTAGCAGGCAAGTGGAAAGCAAAGAGGGACCGAGAGCCACTAGCATGCTACCTATGTGGAGGGAGCCACATAGCGCATAATTACCCGTAAAAGGGTAAGCTGACTGCTGTAGACAAGGAGTCTGACGAGGAGCCAGAGTCAAGGGCAATAAAGCTTGGGTCGTTGGTGCTCAATGCTGTCCAAAGTAATGGGAACCGCAAGCCAAAGGGCTTGATGTTTACGGATCTAATGGTTGCGGGTCAGAAGGTGAGCGCACTGGTGGACACAGGTGCCTCACATCTTTTTATTTCAGGTGATGGAGCCTGAAAGCTCGGATTGAAGGTGCAAAAAAAGACTGGTACCATTAAAATGGTGAACTCCAAGGAAGTTCCAGCCATTGGAGTAGCACGGGGAGTGGAGTTGTAGCTTGGAAACTGGAAAGGCAAGGAGACCATAGAGGTAATACCCTTTGACGACTATGAGTTTGTGATTGGGTTGGATTTCCTTGTTCGGATTAACGCCCTCTTTGTGCCTTTTGCCAATTGCGTTTGCATCTTGGATGCACGGTGCCAATGCCTAGTGCCATTGAGAAGAGGGTCTGGAGTTGGGTCACAGGTGGTGTCAGCCATCCAATTTGCCAAAGTGGTAAGCAGACAAGAAGACACCTTCTTGGCAGCCTTGAAATATGATGAGCCAAGGGAGAAAGAGATCGAGTCACCCTTGGAGGTGCTAAAGGTGCTGAAAACCTTTAGTGATGTGATGCCCGCAAAGCTGCCTAGCAAGCTGCCACCTGGAGGTAGACCATAAGATTGAGCTGGTGTCTGAGGCCAAGCCATCAGCCAGAGCCCCTTACCGAATGTCTCCACTAGAGTTGGAGGAGTTGAAGAAGCAGCTCAAAGAGTTAGTTGATGCTGGCTTCATCAGGCCATCGAAGGCACCTTATGGTGCACTGATTGTATTCCAGCGCAAGCATGATGGGTCGTTACGGCTGTGCATAGACTACTGGGCTTTGAACAAGCTAACCATCAAGAATAAGTACCCCATCCCACTCATTGCGGACTTGTTCGACCAACTTGGGAGTGCAAGGTGGTTCACCAAGTTGGATTTGAGGTTGGGCTACTATCAAGTTAGGATCGCAGAGGGAGATGAGCCAAAGATAGCATGTGTCACTTGGTATGGTTCGTATGAGTTCTTGGTGATGCCTTACATACTCACGAATGCCCCAGCAACATTCTGTACCCTTATGAACAAGGTACTTCAATCATTCCTTGATCAGTTTGTTGTGGTTTATTTGGATGACATTGTGATCTACAGCCAGACTTTAGGAGAGCATGTAGACCACTTGAGATAGGTGTTCGAGGTGTTGTGGGTGCACAAGCTGTTTGTCAAGAGGGAGAAGTGCTCATTCGCCCAACAAGAGATCTCGTTCCTTAGCCACATAGTGGGAGGTGACAGGATACGCATGGATGAAGGCAAGATACACGCCATCCTGGAGTGGCAACCACCAGCCAAGGTCACTGAGTTGAGATCATTCCTTGGGCTGGTTAACTACTACAGGTGCTTCATCAAAGGTCACTCAGTAATAGCCATGCCATTGACTGACTTGTTCATGAAAGAGAGAGCATGGGAGTGGAGCACAGGGTGCCAAGAAGCCTTTAACAGGTTGAACCAAGCTATGATTGAGGAGCTAGTCTTGGCCTTGCTAGACCATGCCAAGCCGTATGAGGTGCATGCAGATGCATCAGACTTTGCCATAGGGGGCGTGTTGATGCAAGAGGGATGTCCAGTCACGTTCGAGAGTAGGAAGCTGAACGAGATTGAACGCAAGTACACGGTCCAAGAGAGGGAGATGACTACAGTGGTGCACTACTTCGCACTTAGTGCCATTACCTGTTGGGGTCGAGGTTCATGGTGAGGATGGACAATGTGGCGACCAGCTACTTCCAGACGCAAAAGAAGCTGCCCCTCAAGCAGGCGAGATGGTAAGATCTTCTTACGAAATTTGACTTTCAGATGGAGTACAAGCTGGAGCGGGTGAACCTAGTGGTAGATGCCCTGAGCGGGAAGGCTAACCTTGCTACCATTAGCCAACCAGAGGGGTCACTGGTGTCGCGTATCAAGGAGGGACTTGCGCATGATCCTACAGCCAAAGCTCTGATGGAGTACGCCCAGCAAGGTAAGACTAGGCAGTTTTGGATGCAAGATGGTTTGTTGTACACCAGGGGCAGTAGACTATTTATGTCGTAGCACAAAAAGCTCCGCAAGGAAGTTTTGCAAGAATGCCATGATTCAAGGTGGGCTGGACTCCCCGGAGTGAGCCGCACCTTGATGCTGATCGAGGACTAGTACTACTGGCCGCACATGAGGGATGATGTGGAGGCCTATGTGAAGACTTGTCTTGTGTGCCAATAGGACAAGGTGGAGCTCAAGAAACCAAGCGATCTCTTAGAGCCATTGCCAGTGCCAGAGCGACCATGGGAGAGTGTTTCTTTGGACTTTATAGTCAGTCTACCCAAAGGAAAAGGGTTTGGAAGCATCACGGTAGTGGTGGACAAGTTTTCCAAGTATGAAATCTTCATTCCAGCAACCAAGGAGTGCCCAGCCAAGGAGGCAGCTTGATTGTTCCTGACGAACATGGTTAAGTACTGGGGAGTGCCGAGGACCATTGTTAGTGATCGGGATGAACGTTTCACGGGCAGGTTCTGGACTGAGTTGTTCAAGCTGTTGGGGTCAGACTTGAACTTTTTCAGCAGCATGCATCCGCAGACTGATGGGCAAACAGAACGAGTGAATAGACTATTGAAGGTCTACCTCAGGCACTATGTGAGTGCCATACAAAGGGACTGGCCAAAGTTGCTAGATATTGCATAGTTTTCTTACAACTTACAAAGGAGCGAGGCAACGAACCAAAGCCCATTTGAGGTTGTGACAGGGTAACAACCACTAACACCTGGTTTGATTACTGCAGGTTATATAAGGCCAAATCCAGCAGCATACAAGTTTGCCAAGGCATGGCAGGAGCAAACTGACTTGGCCAGAGTTTGTCTACACAAGGCGGCCAAGAGGTCGAAGAAGTGGGCAGACCAGAATAGGCGGGACGTGCAGTTCCAGGTTGGAGACTTGGTGTTGGTGAAGCTGCATCCCATTGTGCACCACAGGGGGCTGCACAAAGGCCTAGTCTGGAGGTATGGGGGACCTTTTTGAGTAGTCAATTGGGTAGGCAAGGTTGCCTACAAGCTGGATATGCCACCCAAGCTGAAGGTACACCTGGTGTTCCTTGTGAGCATCCTCAAGCCATTCCATGAGGATGAGGGAGATCCAGGATGGGCAGAGTCAAAGCGTGCACCATTGGGAGCAAGGGCCTCATATGAGAAGGAGGTTCACAGCATCATAGCTAACTGGTAGGTGAGATGAAAGAACTATCGACCAAGACAAAAGTACTTGGTGCGCTGGAAGGGACTTCTAAATAGTGAGGCAAGCTGGGAACCAATAGATCACTTATGGCAGTTCGGGGACCAGATCAGGCAGTACCCTGCAGAAGACGCAACGAAGGCATTACGCAATCAGGTGGGGGAGAATGTCACACCCTGGACGGGCACGCCAGGCACATCAGGTGCACTAGCAGGTGAGCCAAAGGTATAGGCCCACAGACCAGGCGTGCTAGCGGGTATCTGCGTGTAAAGCCTAGCAAACGAGTTCAGAACCCCCGCCCAACTTGCAGGCCAGCTCATGAGACCAAGGCCTGGCATAAAAACTACCCGCACTACATCTAGAAGGGCCCAAGGTGTTGGACACGCAAAGGAAGCTTCTGAAAGCAGGCAGGATTAGCAGGAGCATCTTGGCAGATTTGGTTGACCCTGAAAATTAGGAGTTAGCATCTTGATTGATTGTAATCTGTATAATCCCTTGATTTTAGCTTTTATTCTAGGGATATTGCATTAAGTGTAGCTAGAGCCTCAACTATAAATAGAGGGCTTCTACACCCTCATTGGTACACCATCAAACACTTCTATTTCAGTGAATACACAGCATATTCTAGCATTCTGCCTTGTTCATCCCGTTTCTCTTTAACTTGCGTAATCAGCCCTTCTGATTGTTTTAGTGCTCGCACGTTTGTGTTTTAGGCTAACTTAGGCATAAAAGAGGAGATTCCAAGCCTAAGACCGCACGAATTTTGAGTCTAAGGTCAGAGCCCGTGATAGTGTCACGAACCTAAAGAAGAGTCCTGAATCCCACATCGAACATAATAGGAGGGTCCCTAGGGTATAAAAGGATTTACACCACCTCTGCCTTGTGAGGTGTCTTTTATAGGACAAAACTATGAGGCCAAGGGGGCCAGAGCGGACAATACCTCACAAGGGTATGAACCATGACGGTTAGGCTGATCTAGGACACCGAATGAGTGCATGCTCAGTTCTCGGAGCCATGCGGGTATGGAGCTTAAGTCTCGACCCAGACAAGTGGTATCAAAGCCAGCCATAAATCATTTGATCCATGCCAAGCACCTCGAGGGAGATAGACAGGGTGGCCAGCCTCCGTGACGAGGGTGTCACGAGGTTGGGTGCGAGAGAATGTCACAGACCTAAGGAAGAGTCTTGAATCCCACATCGAACATAATAGGAGGGTCCCTGGGGTATAAAAGTGTTTACACCACCTCTGCCTTGTGAGGCGTCTTTTGTAGGACAAAACCGTGAGGCCAAAGAAGCCAGAGCGGACAATACCTCACAAGGGTATGAATCATGGTGGTTAGGCTGATCTAGGATGCTGGATGAGTGTATGCCCGGGTCCTAGAGCCGTGTGGGTTCAGAGCTTAAGTCTCGACCCGTGACACCAGTACATGCTCGAGCCCAGCATGTGCTGTTGCAAGCCTCGGTTTGGTCTGATCTTAGACTGGGAATGAACTCCATATGCCTAAGTCCACCCATGAAACGAACGTGCTGGCACTCAGCCGGCCAGAGGGGCAGGATGTGCAAGTCGAGGATCGATCGGGTCCCCTTCTACGTGCTACCGTAACCCTCTATCTGATCTGATCTTGGACTGGGAATAAACCTCGTATGCCTAAGCCAATCGATGAAATGAGCGGGCGAGAGGGTGGGCACTACGCTGGCCAGAGAGAAAGGATACGCAAGCTACGGATCGATAAGGTGGTAGGTGGGTTTAGGCATATCTTCATATTTCTGCCATGCCAATGCCATTTTGATGGCTTGTAAATTCATACAATGGTCCCTTAAGCCTTCATGTGAAGTCTCATGGCAAGACGACTCGTTTTCTATTTTTCATGATTTTTGAAACTTTTTACGGTTTGAGATTTTTTAAAATTTTTTCAGAAGGAATTTTGGCCCCAAACTTGGTAGACGTGATCCTTGTTTTTTTGTTCACATGCACAAAAACATTCAGCTAAAAATTCGAAGTGTACAAGATTTTGTGACCATTTGAAAAAAGTGTCCCCATTTTAGACACTTTAATTGCTACTGGCAGCAAACCTGTAAAATCTCAAATAGTCTTTAAGGGGGTGTTAGTTCTCGAGGTTTGATAAGGGATAGGGTGCCAATATAAGGGCCAAGTACCAGCACCCATGGCACATCATGAGTGCACAACCCCCCGGCCCCTCCAATCATCGGAACCTCAATGTCGCTGGTAAAGTTCTCCAACGAAACTCTGGTGTGGTGCCCCGGGCGAAGAAAAATGTGACACCAGCACATGCCTGAGCCCAGCATCTGCTATCGTAACCCTCGGTCTGGTCTGATCTTAGACTGGGAATGAACTCTATATGCTTAGATTGGGAATGAACTTCGTATGCCTAAGTCAACCCATGAAACGAGCATGCAGGCGCTCAGCTGGCCAGAGGGGCAGGATGCTCAAGCCAGGGATCGACTGGGTCCCCTCTGCGTGCTGTCGAACCTGCTATTGTACCCTTCAATCCAATCTGATCTTAGACTGGGAATGAACGCCGTATGCCTAAGCCAACCGATGAAACGAATGGGCGGGCGGGCACTACGCCGACCAAAAAGGCGGGATGCGCAAACCGTAAATCGATAGGGTGGTAGGTGGGTTTAGGCACATCTTCATATTTCTACCATGCCAATGCCATGTGAAGTTTCATGGCAAGATGACTCATTTTTATTTTTCATGATTTTTGAAACTTTTTACGGTACGGGATTTTTTAAAATTTTTTCAGAAGGAGTTTTGGCCCCAAACTTGGTAGACGTGATCCTTGTATTTTTGTTTGCATGCACAAAAAAATTCAGTTAAAAACTCGAAGTGTACAAGATTTTGTAACCATTTGAAAAAAGTGTCCACATTTCAGACACTTTAATGGCTACTGGCAGCAAACTTGTAAAATCTCAAATGCTCTTTAAGGGGGTGTGAGTTCTTGAGGCTTGATGAGGGATAGGGGGCCAATATAAAGGCCATGTACTAGCACCCATCGCACATCATGTGCACACCCCCCCCGGCACCCCCAATCGTAGGAACCCCAATGCCGTCGATCAGGTTCTTTGGTGATGCTCCGGTGATGGTGCCCCTGGCGAAGAAAAATGAGGCAGCAGCACATGCCTGAGGCCAGCATGTGCTGTCACAACCCTCGGTCTGGTTTGATCTTAGACTAGGAATGAACTCCATATGCTTAGACTGGGAATGAACTCCGTATGCCTAAGTCAACCCATGAAATGAGCGTGCAGGCGCTCAGCCGGCCAGAGGGGCAGGATGCTCAAGCCGGGGATCGACTGGGTCCCCTCTGCGTGCTACCAAACCTACTACCATACCCCTCAATCTATTCTAATCTTAGACTGGGAATGAACGCTGTATGCCTAAGCCAACTGATGAAACGAATGGGCGGGCGGGCGGGCACTACGCTGGCCAGAGAGACGGGATGCGCAAGCCGTAGATTGATAGGGTGGTAGGTGGGTTTAGGCACATCTTCATATTTCTGCCATGCCAATGCCATTTTTATGGCTTGTAAATTCATACAATGGTCCCTTAAGCATTCATGTGAAGTTTCATGGCAACACGACTCATTTTCTATTTTTCATGATTTTTGAAACTCTTTGTGGTTCGATGTTTTTTAAAATTTTTTCAAAATGAGTTTTGGACCCAAACCTGGTAAACGTGATCCTTGTATTTTTGTTAGAATGCATAAAAAAATTCAGCTAAAAAATAAAAGAGTACAAGATTTTGTGACCATTTGAAAAAAGTGTCCCCATTTCAGATACTTTAATGGCTATTGGTAGCAGACCTGTAAAATCTCAAATGGTCTTTAAGGGGTTGTGAGTTCTCAAGGTTTGATGAGGGATAGGGGGCCAATATAAGAGCCAAGTACCGGCACCCATCGCACCTCATGTGCGCACACCCCCCGGCCCCCCAATCGCCGGAACCCCAATACTGTCGATCAGGTTCTCCGACGATGCTCCGACGATGGTGGCCCAGGAGAAGAAAAATGCGACACCAGCACATGCCCGAGCCCAGCATGTTCCGATCCGATCTTAGACTGGGAATGAACTCCATATGCTTAGACTGGGAATGAACTCTGTATGCCTAAGTCAACACATGAAACGAGCGTGCGTGCACTCAGCTGGACAGAGGGGCAGGATGCGCAAGTCGGGGATCGATCGGGTCCTCCTCTACATGCTGTTGATCTTGCTACCACGACCCTCAGTTCGATCCAATCTTAGACTGGGAATGAACTTCGTAAGCCAAAGCCAGTCGATGAAACGAGCGGGCAGATAGGCGGGCACTATGCCGGCCAGAGACGCAAGATGCGCAAGCCGTGGATCGATAGGGTGGTAGGTGGGATTAGGCACATCTTCATATTTCTGCGATGCCAATGCCATTTTTATGGCTGGTAAATTCATACAATGGTCCCTTAAGCCTTCATGTTAAGTTTCATGGCAAGACGACTCGTTTTCTATTTTTCACAATTTTCCAAACTTTTTAAGGTTCGAGATTTTTTAAAATTTTTTCAGAAGGAGTTTTGGCCCCAAACTTGGTAGACGTGATCCTTGTATTTTTTCTGGCATTCATAAAAACATTCAGCTAAAAACTCGAAGTGTACAAGATTTTGTGATGATTTGAAAAAACTGTCCCCATTTCAGACACTTTAATGGCTACTGGCAGCAAACCTATAAAATCTCAAATGCTCTTTAAGGGGGTGTGAGTTCTTGAGGTTTGATGAGGGATAGGGGCCAATATAAGGGCCAAGTACCAGCACCCATCGCACATCATGTGCGCACACCCCCCCGGCCCCCCAATCACCGGAACCCCAACGCCACCGGTCAGGTTCTCCAACGACGAACCGACGATGACGCCTTGAGCGAAAAAAATATGGCACTAGCGCATGCCAGAGCCCAGCATGTGCTACCACAACCCTCGGTCCGGTTCGATCTTAGACTGGGAATGAACTCCGTATGCCTAAGTCAACCCATGAAACAAGAGTGCGGGTGCCCAGCCAGCCAGAGGGGTAGGATACGCAAGCCGGGGATCGATCGTGTCCCCTTCTACGTGCTACCGATGCTGTTGTCGCAACCCTTGATCTGTTTTGATCTTAGACTGGGAATGAACTCCATATGCTTAAGTCAACCGATGAAACGAGCAGGCGGGCAGGCACTACGTCGGCCAGAGAGGCGGGATGCGTAAGCCGTGGATCGATAGGGTGGTAGGTGGGTTTAGGCACATCTTCATAGTTTTGCTGTGCCAATGCCATTTTTATTGCTTGTAAATTCATACAATGGTCCCTTAAGCCTTCATGTGAAGTTTCATGGCAAGACAACTCGTTTTCTATTTTTCATGATTTTTGAAACTTTTTATGGTTCAGGATTTTTTAAAATCTTTTCAAAAGGAGTTTTGGCCCCAAGCTTGGTAGACATGATCCTTGTATTTTTGTTGGCATGCACAAAAAAATTCAAGAAAAAACTCGAAGTGTACAAGATTTTGTGACCATTTGAAAAAAGTGTCCCTATTTCAGACACTTTAATGGCTACTGGCAGCAAACCTGCAAAATCTCAAATGCTTTTTAAGGGGGTGTGAGTTCTCGAGGTTTGATAAGGGATAGAAGGCCAATATGAGGGCCAAATACCAGCACCCATCACACATCATGTGCGCACACCCCCTGGCCCCCCCAATCGTCGAAACCCTAATGTCGCCGGCCAAGTTCTTCGATGATGCTCCAGCGATGGAGCCCTGGGCGATGAAAAATGCGGCACCAGCACATTCACGAGCCCAGCATGTGCTGTCGTAACCCTCGATCCGATCGATCTTAGATTGGGAATGAACTTCGTATGCTTAGACTGAGAATGAACTCCGCATGCCCAAGTTAACTCTTGAAACGTGCGTGTAGGCACTCAACCGGCTAGAGGTGCTCAACTGGGACCCCCTCTGCGTGCTGCTGATCCTGCTATCGTAACCCTCGATCTGGTTTGATCTTAGATTGGAAATGAGCTCTGTATGCCTAAGCCAACCGACGAAACGAACGAGCGAGCGGGCGAGCACGATGCCAGCCAGAGAGACAGGATGCGCAAGCCGTGGATCGATAGGGTGGTAGGTGGGTTTAGGCATATCTTCATATTTCTACCATGCCAATGCCATTTTTATGGCATGTAAATTCATACAACGATCCTTTAAGCCTTCATGTGAAGTTTCATGGCAAGACTACTCGTTCTCTATTTTTCACGATTTTCAGAACTCTTTACGGTTCGGGATTTTTTTAAATTTTTTTAGAAGGAGTTTTAGCCCCAAACTTGGTAGACATGATCCTTGTATTTTTATTGGCATGCACAAACAAATTCAGCTTAAAACTCGAAGCGTACAAGATTTTGTGACCATTTGAAAAAAGTGTCCCTATTTCAGACACTTTAATGGCTACTGGCAGCAAACCTGTAAAATCTGAAATGCTCCTTAAGGGGGTGTGAGTTCTAGAGGTTTGATGAGAGATAGGGGGCCAATATAAGGGCCAAGTACCAGCACCCATCGCACATCATGTGCTCACACTCCCCGGCCCCCCCAATCGTCAGAACCCCAATACTGTCGGTCAGGTTTTCCGACGATGCTCCCGCGATGGTGCCCCGGGCGAAGAAAAATGCCGCACCAACACATGCTCGAGCCCAGCATGTGCTGCTGTAACCCGCGGCCTGATCCGATCTTAGACTAGGAATGATCCTTGTATTTTTCTTGGCATGCATAAAAAAATTCAGCTAAAAACTCGTAGTGTACAAGATTTTGTGACCATTTGAAACAAGTATCCCCATTTCGGACACTTTATTGGCTACTGGCAGCAAACCTGTAAAATCTCAAATGCTCTTTAAGGGGGTGTGAGTTTTGGAGGTTTGATGAGGGATAGGGGGCCAATATAAGGGCCAAGTACCAGCACCCATCGCCCATCATGTGCGCACACCCCCTAGGCCCCCCAACTGTTGGAACCCCAGTGCCGTCGGTCAAGTTCTCCGGTGATGGTGCCCCAGGCGAAGAAAAATGTAGCACCAGCATATGCCTGAGCCCAGCATGTGCTACCACAACCCTTGATAGGGTCCGATCTTAGACTAGGAATGAACTCCGTATGCTTAGACTGGGAATGAACTCTGTATGCCTAAGTCAAACCACGAATTGAGCATGCGGGCGCTCAGTCGGCCAGAGAGGTAGGATGTGCAAGCCGGGGATCGATCGGGTCCCCCTTTACGCGCTGCCGATCTTGCTGCCACAACCTTCGGTTTGGTCCGATCTTAGACTGGGAATGAACTCCGTATGCCTAAGCCAACCGACGAAACGAGCGTGCGGGCGGGCGGGCACTATGTCGGCCAGAGAGGCGGGATGCGCAAGACATCGATTGATAAGATGGTAGGTGGCTTTAGGCACATCTTCATATTTCTGCCATGCCAATGCCATTTTTATGGCTTGTAAATTCATACAATGGTCCCTTAACACTTCATGTGAAGTTTCATGGCAAGATGACTCGTTTTCTATTTTTCATGATTTTTGAAACTTTTTGCGATATGGGATTTTTTAAAATTTTTTCAAAAGAAGTTTTGGCCCCAAACTTGGTAGACGTGATCCTTGTACTTTTTTTGGCATGCACAAAAAAATTCAACTAAAAACTCGAATTGTACAAGATTTGTGACCATTTGAAAAAAGTGTCCACATTTCAGACACTTTAATGGCTACTGGCAACAAACCTGTAAAATCTCAAATGCTCTTTAAGGGGGTGTGAGTTCTCGAGGTTTGATGAGGGATAGGGGGCCAATATAAGGGCTAAGTACCAGCACCCATCGCACATCATGTGTGCACACCCCTTCAGCCCCCCCAATTGCCGGAACCCTAGTGCCGCCAGTCAGGTTCTCCGACGATGGTGTCCTGAGCGAAGAAAAATGTGGCACCAGCACATGCCCAAGCCCAGCATGTACTACTGTAACCCTCGATCTGATACTGGGAATGAACACCATATGCTTAGATTGGGAATGAACTCCGTATTCTTAGACTGGGAATGAACACCATATGCCTAAGTCAACCCACGAAACGAGCGTACAGGCGCTCAGTCAGCCAGAGGGGTAGATGCGTATGTCAAGGATCGGTCGCGTCCCCCTCTATGTGCTGCCAATCTTGCTACCGCAACCCTCAGTCTGGTCCAATTTTAGATTGGGAATGAACTCCGTATGCCTAAGCCAACCGACAAAACGAGCGGGCGACGGGCACGACGTCGGCCAGAGGGGCGGGATGCGCAAGCCATGGATCGATAGGGTGGTAGGTGGGTTTAGGCACATCTTCATATTTCTGCCATGCCAATGCCATTTTTATGGCTTGTAAATTCATACAATGGTCCCTTAAGCCTTCATGTGAAGTTTCATGGCAAGACGACTCATTTTCTATTTTTCACGATTATGGAAACTTTATACGGTTTGGTATTTTTTAAAATTTTTTCAGAAGGCGTTTTGGCCCCAAACGTGGTAGACATGATCCTTGTATTTTTTTTTGGCATGCACAAAAAAATTCAGCTAAAAACTCAAAGCGTACAAGATTTTGTGACCATTTGAAAAAAGTGTCCCCATTTCAGACACTTTAATGGCTAATGGCAGCAAACCTGTAAAATCTCAAATGCTCTTTAAGGGGGTGTGAGTTCTCGAGGTTTGATGAGGGATAGGGGGCCAATATAAGGGTCAAGTACCAGCAACCATCGCACATCATGTGCGCACACCTCCCCCGGCCCCCCAATCGCTAGAACCCCAATGCCGTCGGTCAGGTTCTCTGGCGATGCTCCCGCGATGGTGCCCCGGGCGAAGAAAAATGCGGCACCAGCACATGCCCAAGCCCAGCATGTGCTGCCGCAACCCTCGGTCTAATCCAATCTTAGACTGGGAATGAACATCGTATGCTTAGACTGGGAATGAACTCCGTATGCCTAAGTCAACTCACGAAACGAGCATGCGGGTGCTCAGCCGGCCAGAGGGGTAGGATGTGCAAGCCGAGGATCGGTCGGGTCCCCCTCTGCATGCTACCGATCCTGCTGCCACAACCCTCAGTCTGGTCTGATCTTAGACTGGGAATGAACTCCGTATAACTAAGCCAGCTGACGAAACGAGTGGGCGGGCGGGCACTACGTCGACCAGAGAAACGGGATGTGCATGCTGTGGATCAATAGGGTGGTAGGTGGGTTTAGGCACATCTTCATATTTTTGCCATGCCAATGCCATTTTTATAGCTTGTAAATTCATACAATGGTCCCCTAGGCCTTCAGGTGAAGTTTCATGGCAAGACGACTCGTTTTCTATTTTTCATGATTTTTGAAACCTTTTGTAGTTCGGGATTTTTTTAAATTTTTTCAGAAGGAGTTTTGGCCCCAAACTTGGTAGACATGATCCTTGTATTTTTTTTGGCATGCACAAAAAAATTCAACAAAAAACTCGAAATGTACAAGATTTTGGGACAATTTGAAAAAAGTATCCCCATTTCAGACACTTTAATGGCTACTGGCAGCAAACCTGTAAAATCTCAAATGCTCTTTAAGGGGGTATGAGTTCTTGAGGTTTGATGAGAGATAGGGGGTCAATATAAGGGCCAAGTACCACCACCCATTGCACATCATGTGCACACACCCCCCGGCCCCTCCCAATCGTCAGAATCCCAATGCCGTCACTCAGGTTCTCCGACGATGCTCTGGCGATGGCGGCCCGGGCAAAGAAAAATGTGACACCAGCACATGTCTGAGCCTAGCATGTGCTGTGGCAACCCTCGATCCGGTCCAATCTTAGACTGGGAACAAACCCCGTATGCTAGACTGGGAATGAACTCCGTATGCCAAAGTCAACCCACGAAATGAACGTGTGGGCGCTCAGCCGGCCAGAGGGGCAGGATGTGCAAGCTGGGGATCGACCGGGTCCCCCTCTGTGTGCTGTTGATCCTGCTGCTGCAACCCTCGATTCGGTTCGATCTTAGTCTGGGAATGAACTCCGTATGCCTAAGCCAACTGATGAAACGAGCGGGCAATATGAGCCTTTGTTGAGAGCAGCTTGTAGCTCACTTTGGATCTCCTCCCCCATGGAGTCTAGCGATGCAATTTGAGTCTCTACCTCCTCAAGCTTCTCCCCCATGTCGCCCATGGTCACCTCCACCTTGGCCAGCCTATCGTCCATGGTAGACCAGATATCTCTAGAACTGGCTTTCTTCCCTCTTCCATGCCCATGCTCCTGGGCCTCTAGTTGTTGGTTAGCAGCGTCACTTTGGGATGCCATCTCCACAATCACGATCTAACCTGCACAACACAAACACGTAGAATCGAACTTGCTCTGATACCAACTATCATGGGCTTTGACCTTAGACTCAGAATCTATGTGGCCTTAGGCTTGGAATCTCCTCCTTTATGCCTAAGTCAGCCTAAAACACAAGCGTGCGGGCACTAGAACAATAGGAAGGGCTAATTACGCAAGTTAAAGAGAAACAGGATGAACAAGGTAGAATGTTGGAATATGCTGTGTATTCACTAAAACAGAAGTGTTTGATGGTGTACAAATGAGGGTGGAGCAGCCTTCTATTTATAGTTGAGGCTCCAACTACACTTAATGGCAATATCCTTAGAATAAAGGCTAAAATCAAGGAATTATACAGATTACAATCAATCAGGATGCTAACTCCAGATTTTCGTGGTCAACCAAATCTACCAGGATGCTCCTGCTGATCCTGCCTACTTTCAGAAGCTTCCCTTGCGTGTCTAGCACCTTGGGCCCTTCTGGATGTGGTGTGGGTAGCTTGTATGCCAGGCCTTGGTCCCATGGGCTAGCCTACAAGTTGGACGGGTGTTTTGAACTCGTTTGCTAGGTTTTTCGTGTAGATACCCGCTAGCACGCTTATTCTGTAGGCCTTAACCTCTGCCTCACCTACTGGTGCGTCGATGTGCTTGGCGTGCCCACCCAGGGAATGACACGCACACCCCCTCAGCCCCCCCAATCGCCGGAACCCCAATGTCATCGGTCAGGTTCTCCGACAACGCTCCGACCATGGTGCCCTGAGAGAAGAAAAATGTGGCACCAGCACAAGCCCGAGCCCAGGATGTGCTGTCGCAACCCTCGGCCTGGCTTGATCTTAGACTGGGAATGAACACCGTATGCTTAGACTAGGAATGAACTCCGTATGCCTAAGTCAACCCACAAAACGAGCGTACGGGCGCCCAGCAGGCTAGAAGGGTAGGATGTGCAAGCTTGGGATCGATCGAGTCCCCTTTTGCATGCTATCGATCCTGCTGCCGCAACCCTCGGTCTGATCTGATCTTAGACTGGGAATGAACTCCGTATGCCTAAGCCAACCGACAAAACAAGCGGGTGGGTGGGTGGGCGGGCACTACGTCGGCCAGAGAGACGAGATGCACAAGCGGTGGATCGATAGGGTGGTAGGTGGGTTTAGGCACATCTTCATATTTCTGCCATGCCAATGCCATTTTTATGGCTTGTAAATTCATACAATGGTCCCTTAAGTCTTCATGTGAAGTTTCATGGCAAGACAACTAGTTTTCTATTTTTCATGATTTTTGAAACTTTTTACAGTTCAGGATTTTTTAAAATTTTTTCAGAAGGATTTTTGGCCCCAAAATTGGTAGACATGATCCCTGTATTTTTGTTGGCAAGCAAAAACAAATTCAGCCAAAAAATCGAAGTGTACAAGATTTTGTGACCATTTGAAAAAAGTGTCCCCATTTCAGACACTTTAATGGCTACTGGCAGTAAACCTGTAAAATCTCAAATGCTCTTTAAGGGGGTGTGAGTTCTCAAGGTTTGATGAGGGATAGGGAGCCAATATAAGCACCAAGTACCAGCACCCATCGCACATCACGTGCGCACACCACCCCCGACCCCCCCAATCGTCGGAACCCCAACGCCGCCGGTCAGGTTCTCCGATGATGCTCCAGCGATGGTGACCCGGGCAAAGAAAAATGTGGCACCAGCATATGCCTGAGCCCAGCATGTGCTATCGCAACCCTCGATCCGGTCCGATCTTAGATTGGGAATGAACTTCGTATGCCTAAGTCAACCCATGAAACGAGCGTGCGGGCTCTCAGCTGGCCATAGGGGCAGAATGCGCAAGGAGGGGATCGACTGGGTCCCCCTCTACGTGCTGCCGATCCTACTATCGCAACCCTTAGTCTGGTTTGATCTTAGACTAGGAATGAACTCCGCATGCCTAAGCCAACTGACGAAAAGGGTGGGTGGGCGGGCACTACGTCGGCCAGAGAGGCGGGATGCGCAAGCCATGGATCGATAGGGTGGTATGTGGGTTTAGGCACATCTTCATATTTTTGAAATGCCAATGCCATTTTTATGGCTTGTAAATTCATAAAATGGTCACTTAAGCCTTCATGTGAAGTTTCATGGCAAGACGACTCGTTTTCTATTTTTCATTATTTTTGAAAGTTCTTACGGTTCGAGATTTTTTAAAATTTTTTCAGAAGGATTTTTGACCCCAAACTTGGTAGACGTGGTCCTTGTACTTTTGTTAGCATGCATAAAAAAATTCAGCTAAAAACTCAAAGTGTACAAGATTTTTGACCATTTCAAAAAAGTGTCCCCATTTCAGACACTTTAATGGCTACTGGCAGCAAACCTGTAAAATCTCAAATGCTCTTTAAGGGGGTGTGAGTTCTCAAGGTTTGATGAGGGATAGGGGGCCAATGTAAGGGCCAAGTACCAGCACCCATCGCACATCATGTGCGCACACCCCCGCCCCCCAATTGCCGAAACCCCAATGCTGCCAGTCAGGTTCCCCGATGATGCTGCCTCAGGCGAAGAAAAATGAGGCACCAGCACATGCTCGAGCCCAGCATGTGCTGCCGCAACCCTCGGTCCGATCCAATCTTAGACTGGGAATGAACTCTATATGCTTCGACTAGGAATGAACTCCATATGCCTAAGTCAACCCATGAAATTAGCATGCAGGCGCTCAGCCGGCCAGAGGGGCAGGATGCGTAAGTCGGGGATCGGTCGGGTCCCCCTGTGCGTGCTGCCGATCCTGCTGTTGCAACCTTCAGTCCGGTTCAATCTTAGACTAGGAATGAACTTCGTATGCCTAAGCCAACCGACGAAACGATCGGGTGGGCGGGCACTATGTAAGCCAGAGAGGCGGGATGTGCAAGCCATGGATCGGTAGGGTGGTAGGTGGGTTTAGGCACATCTTTAAATTTCTACCATGCCAATGCCATTTTTATGTCTTGTAAATTCATACAATGGTCCCTTAAGCCTTCATGTGAACTTTCATGGCAAGACGACTCGTTTTCTATTTTTCACGATTTTTGAAACCTTTTGCGGTTTGAGATTTTTTAAAAATTTTTCAGAAGGAGTTTTGACCCCAAACTTGGTAGACGTGATCCTTGTATTTTTTTTTGGCATGCATAAAAAAATTTAGCTAAAAACTCGAAGTGTACAAGATTTGGTGACCATTTGAAAAAAGTGTCCTCATTTCAGACACTTTAATGGCTATTGACAGCAAACCTGTAAAATCTCAAATGCTCTTTAAGGGGTGTGAGCTCATGAGGTTTGATGAGGGATAGGGGACCAATATAAGGGCCAAGTACCAGCACCCATCACACATCATGTGCGCACACCCCCCGGCCCCCCAATTATCGAAACCCAAATGCCGCTGGTCAGGTTCTCTGACGATGGTGCCTCGGGCGAAGAAAAATGTGGCACCAGCACATGCTCGACCCCAGCATGTGCTGTCGAAACCCTCAGTCTAGTCTGATCTTAGACTGGGAATGAACTCCGTATGCTTAGATTGGGAATGAACTCCGTATACCTAAGTCAACCCACGAAACGAGCGTGCGGGCGCTCAGCTAGCCAGAGGGGCAGGATGCCAAGCCGGGGATCGATCGGGTCCCCCTCTGCATGCTGCCAATCTTGCTACTGTAACCCTTGGTCCAGTCCAATCATAGACTGGGAATGAACTCCGTGTGCCTAAGCCAACCGACGAAACGAGCGGGGGCGCGGGCGGGCGCTACGCCGACCAGAGAGGTGGGATGCGCAAGCCGTGCATCGATAGGGTGGTAGGTGGGTTTAGGCACATCTTCATATTTTTACCATGCCAATGCCATTTTTATGGCTAGTAAATTCATACAGTGGTCCCTTAAGCCTTCATGTGAAGTTTCATGGCGAGACGACTCGTTTTCTATTTTTCATGATTTTTGAAACTTTTTACGGTTCAAGATTTTTTTAAATTTTTTCAAATGGCATTTTGGGCTTGAACTTGGTAGACGTGATCCTTGTATTTTTGTTGGCATGCACAAAAAAATTTAGCTAAAAACTCAAAGTGTACAAGATTTTGAGACCATTTGCAAAAAGTGTCCCCATTTATGACACTTTAATGGCTAATGGCAGCAAACCTTGTAAAATCTCAAATGCTCTTTAAGGGGGTGTGAGTTCTCGAGGTTTGATGAGGGATAGGGGGCCAATATAAGGGCCAAGTACTAGCACCCATCGCACATCATGTGCGCACACCCCCCCGAACCCCCTAATCGTCGGAACCCCAATGTCATCGATCAAGTTCTCTGGCGATGCTCCGGCAATGGTGCCCCGAGCGAAGAAAAATATGGCACCAGCACATGCTCGAGCCCAGCATGTGCTGCCATAACACCCAATCTGGTCCGATCTTAGACTGGGAATGAACTTCGTATGCTTAGACTAGGAATGAACTCTGTATGCCTAAGTCAACCCTCGAAACAAGTGTGCGAGCGCTCAGCCGGCCAGAAGGGCAGAATGCGCAAGCCGAGGATTGGTCGGGTCCCCCTCTATGTGCTGTCGATCCTACTACAGCAACCCTCAGTCCGGTCTGATCCAAGACTGGGAATGAACTCCATATGCCTAAGCCAACTGACGAAACGAGCGGGCAGGCGGGTGGGCACTACGTCCGCCAAAGAGGTGGGATGCGCAAGCCGTGGATCGATAGGGTGGTAGGTGGGTTTAGGCACATCTTCATATTTCTACCATGCCAATGCCATTTTTATGGCTTGTAAATTCATACAATGGTCCCTTAAGCCTTCATGTGAAGTTTCATGGCAAGATGACTCGTTTTCTATTTTTCATGATTTTTGAAACTTTTTGCCGTTCAGGATTTTTTAAAATTTTTTCAGAAGGAGTTTTGGCCCCAAACTTGGTAGACGTGATCCTTGTATTTTTTTGGCATGCACAAAAAACTTTAGCTAAAAACTTGAAGTGTACAAGATTTTATGACCCTTTGAAAAAAGTGTCTCCATTTCAGATACTTTAATGGCTACTGGCAGGAAACCTGTAAAATCTCAAATGCTCTTCAAGAGGGTGTGAGTTCTCGAGGTCTGATGAGGGATAGGGGGCCAATATAAGGGCCAAGTACCAGCACCCACCGCACTTCATGTGCGCACCCCCCCCGACCCCCCCAATCGTCGGAACCCTAATGCCGCCGGTTAGGTTCTCCGACGATGCTCTGACGATGGTGCCTCGAGCAAAGAAAAATGCAGCACCAGCACATGCCCGAGCCCAGCTTATGCTGTCGCAACCCTCGATACGGTCCGATCTTAGACTAGGAATGAACTCTGTATGCTTAGACTGGGAATGAACTACGTATGCCTAAGTCAACCCTCGAAACAAGCGTGCGGGTGCTCAACCAGCCAGAGGGGCAGGATGTGCAAGCCGAGGATCAGTCAGGTCCCCCTCTGCGTGCTGTCGATCCTGCTATCGCAACCCTCAATCCGATCTGATCTTAGACTAGGAATGAGATCCGTATGCCTAAGCCAAGCGACGAAACGAGCGATAAGGCGGGCGGGCACTATGCCGGCTAGAGAGGCGGGATGTGTAAGCCATGGATCGATAGGGTGGTAGGTGGGTTTAGGCACATCTTCATATTTCTGCCATGCCAATGCCATTTTTATGGCTTGTAAATTCTTACAATGGTCCCTTAAGCCTTCATGTGAAGTTTCATGGCAAGAGGACTCATTTTCTATTTTTCATAATTTTTAAAACTTTTTACGGTTCGAGATTTTTTAAAATTTTTTCAGAAGGAGTTTTGGCCCCAAACTTATTAGCCGTGATCCTTGTATTTTTTTTGGCATGCATAAAACAATTCAGCTAAAAACTCGAAGTGTACAAGATTTTATGACCATTTGAACAAAGTGTCCCCATTTCAGGCACTTTAATGGCTACTAGCAGCAAACCTGTAAAATCTCAAATGCTCTTCAAGGGGGTGTGAGTTCTCAAGGTTTGATGAGGGATAGGTGGCCAATATAAGGGCCAAATACCAGCACCCATCACACTTCTTGTGTGCACACCCCCCGGCCCCCCCAATTGTCGAAACCCCAATGCCGCCAGTCAGGTTCTCCGACGATGCTAGCTTGGGCGAAGAAAAATGTAGCACCAGCACATGCTCGAGCCCAGCTTGTGCTGTCGCAACCCTCAGTCCGATCTGATCTTAGACTGGGAATGAACTCTGTATGCTTAGACTGGGAATGAACTCCATATGCCTTAGTCAACCCATGAAATGAGCTTATAGGCGCTCAGCCTGTCAGAGGGGTAGGATGCTCAAGCCAGCGATCGATCGGGTCCCCCTTTGCATGCTGCCGCAACCCTTAGTTCAGTCTAATCTTAGACTGGGAATGAACTCCATATGCCTAAGCCAACCGACGAAACGAGTGGACGGGCAAGCACTAAGCCAGTCAAAGAGGCGAGATGCGCAAGCCGTGGAATGATAAGGTGGTAGGTGGGTTTAGATGCTTCTTCATATTTCTACCATGCCAATACTATTTTTATGGCTTGTAAATTCATACAATGGTCCCTATAGCCTTCATGTGAAGTTTCATGGCAAGACGACTCGTTTTCTGTTTTTCATGATTTTTAAAACTTTTTACGGCTCGAGATTTTTTAAAATCTTTTCAGAAGGAGTTTTGGCCCCAAACTAGGTAGACGTGATCCTTGTATTTTTGTTGGCATGCACAAAAAATTTCAGCTAAAAACTCGAAGTGTACAAGATTTTGTGACCATTTGAAAAAAGTGTCCCCATTTTAGATACTTTAATGGCTACTGGTAGCAAACTTATAAAATCTCAGATGCTCTTTAAGGGGGTGTGAGTTCTCGGGAGTTGATGAGGGATAGGGGGCCTCTATAAGGTCCAAGTACCAGTGCCCATTGCACATCATGTGCGCACACCCCCCGGCCCCCCCAATCGTCGAAACCTCAATTCCGCCGGTCAGGTTCTCCGATGATGCTCCGGCGATGGTGCCCCAGGTGAAGAAAAACGCGGCACCAGTACATGCCTGAGCCTAGCATGTGCTATCGCAACTCTCAGTTCGGTCTGATCTTAGACTGGGAATGACCTCTGTATGCTTAAACTGGGAATGACCTCCGTATGCTTAGACTGAGAATGAACTCTGTATGCCTAAGTTAACCCACGAAACAAGCGTGCGGGCCTTCAGCCGGCCAGAGGGGTAGGATGTGCAAGCCGAGAATCGACTGCGTCCCTCTCTATGTGCTATCGATCCTACTGTGGCAACCCTCGATCTGATCCGATCTTAGACTGGGAATGAACTCTATATGCCTAAGCCAAATGATGAATCGAGCAGACGAGCAGGCACTACGCCGGCAAGAAAGGCGGGATGCGCAAGCCATGGATCGATAGGGTGGTAGGTGCGTTTAGGCACATCTTCATATTTCTACCATGCCAATGCCTTTTTTATGGCTTGTAAATTCATACAATGGTCCCTTAAGCCTTCATGTGAAGTTTCATGGTAAGACGACTCGTTTTCTATTTTTCATGATTTTTGAAACTTTTTGCGATTCAAGATTTTTTAAAATTTTTTCAAAAGGATTTTTAGCCCCAACCTTGGTAGACGTGATCCTTGTATTTTTTTTGGCATGCACAAAAAAATTTAGCTAAAAACTCGAAGTGTACAAGATTTTGTGGCCATTTGAAAAAAGCGTCCCCATTTCAGACACTTTAATGGCTACTGGCAGCAAACTTGTAAAATCCCAAATGCTCTTTAAGGGGGTGTGAGTTCTCAAAGTTTGATGAGGGATAGAGGGCCAATATAAGGGCCAAGTGCCAGCACCCATTGCAAATCATGTGTGCACACCCCCAGCCCCCTAATCGTTGGAAACCCAATGCCATCGGTTAGGTTTTCCGGCGATGCTCCGGTGATGGTGCCCCGGGCGAAAAAATATGGCACCAGCACATGCTCGAGCCCAGCATGTGCTGTCGCAATCCTCGGTCCGATCCGATCTTAGACTGGGAATGAACTCTGTATGCCTAAGTCAACCCACGAAATGAGCTTGCGGGCGCTCAGTCAGCCAGAGGGGTAGGATGCGCAAGCCGGGGATCGGTCGGGTCCCCCTCTGCGTGCTACCGATCCTGCTGCCATGACCCTCAGTCTGGTCCAATCTTAGACTGGGAGTGAACTCCGTATACCTAAGCCAACCGACGAAATGAGGGAGCGGGCGGGCACTACGTCGGCCAGAGAGGCGGGATGTGCAAGCCGTGGATTGATAGGGTGCTAGGTGGGTTTAGGCACATCTTCATATTTCTGCCATGCCAATGCCATTTTTATGGCTTGTAACATCATACAATGGTCCCTTAAGCCTTCATCTGAACTTTCATGGCAAGACAACTCGTTTTCTATTTTTCACAATTTTTGAAACTTTTTACGGTTTGAGATTTTTTAAAATTTTTCCAAAAGAAGTTTTGGCCCCAAACTTGATAGACGTGATCCTTGTATTTTTGTTGGAATGCACAAAAAAATTCAGCTAAAAACTCGAAAGGTACAAGATTTTGTGACCATTTGAAAAAGTGTCACCATTTCAGACACTTTAATGGCTACTAGCAGAAAACCTGTAAAATCTCAAATGCTCTTTAAGAGGGTGTGAGTTCTTGAGGTTTGGTAAGGGATAGGGGGCCAATATAAGGGCCAAGTACCAGCACGCATCACGCATCTTGTGCGCACACCCCCCGACCCCCCCAATCGTCGAAACCCTAATGCCACCGATCAGGTTCTCCGACAATGCTCAGGCGATGATGCCTCGGGCAAAAAAAAATTCGGCACCAGCAAAAGCTCGAGCCTAGCATGTGCTGCTGCAATCCTCGGTCCAATCTGATCTTAGACTTGGAATGAACTCCGTATGCTTAGACTGGGAATAAACTCCGTATGCCTAAGTCAACCAACGAAACGAGCGTGCAGGCGCTCAGCCGGCCAAAGGGGTAGGATGCGCAAGCCGGGGATCGACCGAGTCCCCCTCTGCGTCCTGCTGATCCTGCTGCCATAACCCTTAGTCCGATCTGATCTTAGACTAGGAATGAACTTCGTATGCCTAAGCCAACCGATGAAACAAGCGAGCGAGCGGGCACTTCATCGACCAGAGAGGCAGGACATGCAAGCTGTGGATCAATAGGGTAGTAGGTGGGTTTAGGCGCATCTTCATATTTTTGCCATGACAATGCCATTTTTCTGGCATGTAAATTCATACAATGGTCCGTTGAGCCTTCATGTGAAGTTTCATGGCAAGACGACTCGTTTTCCATTTTTCACGATTTTTGAAACTTTTTACGGTTCGAGATTTTTTAAAATTTTTTCAGAAGGAGTTTTAGCCCCAAACTTGGTAGACATGATCCTTGTATTTTTGTTGGCATGCACAAAACAATTCAGCTAAAAACTTGAAGTGTACAAGATTTTGTGACCATTTGAAAAAAGTGTCCCCATTTCAGACACTTTAATGGCTACTGACAGCAAACCTGTAAAATCTCAAATGCTCTTTAAGGGGGTGTGAGTTTTCGAGGTTTGATGACGGATAGGGGGCCAATATAAGGGCCAAGTATCAGCACCCATCGCACATCATGTGCGACACCCCCAGCCCCCCCAATCGCCAGAACCCCAATACCGTCGATTAGGTTCTCCGGTGATGCTCCGGCGATGGTGCACCGGGCAAAAAAAATACAGCACCAGCACTTGCCCGAGCCCAGTATGTGCTACCACAACCCTCGGTCCGGTCTGATCTTAGACTGGAAATGAACTCCATATGCTTAGATTGGGAATGAACTCCGTATGCCTAAGTCAACCCACAAAATGAGCGTACGGGCGCTTAGTTGGCCTAAGGGGCAGGATGCGCAAGCCAAGGATCGATCGGGTCCCCCTTTGTATGCCGTCGATTCTTTTGTCACAACCCTCGGTTTGTTTCAATCTTAGACTGGGAATGAACTCTGTATGCCTAAGCCAACCTATGAAATGAGCGGGCTGGTGGGCACTACGTCGGCCAGAGAGGCGGGATGCGCAAGTGGTGCATCAATAGGGTGGTAGGTGGGTTTAGGCACATCTTCATATTTCTGCCATGCCAATGCCATTTTTATGGCTTGTAAATTCATATAATGGTCCCTTAAGCCTTCATGTGAAGTTTCATGTAAAGACGACTCATTTTCTATTTTTCACGATTTTTGAAACTTTTTACGGTTCGGGATTTTTTTAAATTTTTTCAGAAGGTGTTTTGGTCCCAAACTTGGTAGACGTGATCCTTGTATTTTTATTGGCATGCATAAAAGAATTCAGCTAAAAACTCGAAGTGTACAAGATTTTGTGACCATTTGAAAAAAGTGTCCCTATTTCAGACACTTTAATGGCTACTTGGCAGCAAACCTGTAAAATCTCAAATGCTCTTTAAGGGGGTGTGAGTTCTCAAGGTTTGATGAGGGATATGAGGCCAATATAAGGGCTAAGTACCAGCACCCATCGCACATCATGTGCGCACACCCCCACCCCCCCAATCGTCGGAACCCCAATGCCGCCGATCAGGTTCTCCAGCGATGCTCCGACGATGGTGCCCTGGGCGAAAAAAATGTGGCACCAGCACATGCCCGAGCCCAGCATGTGCTACCGTAACCCTTGGTCTGGTCTGATCTGAAACTGGGAATGAACTCCATATGCTTAGACTGGGAATGAACTCCATATGCCTAAGTCAACCCACGAAAGAAGCGTGCGGGCGCTCAATTGGCTAGAAGGGTAGATGCACAAGTCGGGGATCGGCCGGGTCCCCTTCTACAAGTGATCGATCCTGTTGTCATAACCGTCGGTCCGATCTGATCTTAGACTGGGAATAAACTCCATATGCCTAAGTCAACCCTCGAAACAAGCGTGTGGGTGCTCAGCCGGCTTGAGGGGTAGGATGCGTAAGCCGAGGATCGATTGGATCCCCTTCTATGTGCTGCCAATCCTGCTACTGCAACCCTCAGTCTGGTCTGATCTTAGATTGGGAATGAACTCCGAATGCCTAAGCCAAATGACGAAACGTGCGGTCGGGCGCTATGCCGGCCAGAGAGGAGGGATGCGCAAGCCTTGGATCGATAGGGTGGTAGGCAGGTTTAGGCACATCTTCATATTTTTGCCATGCCAATGCCATTTTTATGGCTTTTAAATTCATGCAATGGTCCCCTAAGCCTTCATGTCAAGTTTCATGGCAAGATGACTCATTTTCAATTTTTCATGATTTTCAAAACTTTTTACGGTTCGAGATTTTTTTAAATTTTTTCAGAAGGTTTTTTGGCCCCAAACTTGGTAGACGTGATCCTTGTATTTTTGTTGGCATGCACAAAAAAATTCAGCTAAAAACTCGAAGGGTACAAGATTTTTGTGACCATTTGAAAAAAGTGTCCCTATTTCAGACACTTTAATGGCTACTGGCAGCAAACCTGTAAAATCTCAAATGCTCTTTAAGGGGGTGTAAGTTCTTGAGGTTTGATGAGGGATAGGGGGCCAATATAAGGGCCAAGTACCAGCACGCATCGCACATAATGTGTGCACACCCCCCCGACCCCCCCAATCGCTGGAACCCCAATACCGTCGGTAAGGTTCTCCGACGATGCTCCGGTGATGGTGCCCTGGTCGAAAAAAATATGGCACCAGTACAAGCTCGAGCCCAGGATATGCTACTACAATCCTCAATCTGATCTGATCTTAGACTTGGAGTGAACTCCGTATGCCTAAGTTAACCCACGAAATGAACGTGCGGGCACTCAGTCGGGCAGAGGGGTCGGATGCACAAGCGAGGGATCAATCGGGTCCCCCTCTGCATGCTACCGATCCTACTGCAGCAACCCTCGGTCCGTTCTAATCATAGACTGGGAATGAACTCCGTATGCCTAAACCAACTGACGAAACAAGCGGACGGGCAGGCACTACATCGGCCAGAGAGGCGGGATGCGCAAATTGTGCAT
Organism: Durio zibethinus; assembly: GCF_047325235.1. Taxonomy (NCBI): domain Eukaryota; kingdom Viridiplantae; phylum Streptophyta; class Magnoliopsida; order Malvales; family Malvaceae; genus Durio; species Durio zibethinus. The sequence continues at coordinate 19,925,787 of NC_143165.1, forward strand.
CGATAGGGTGGTAGGTGGGTTTAGGCACATCTTCATATTTTTGCTTTTCCAATGCCATTTTTATGGTTGTAAATTCATAAAATGGTCCCTTAAGCCTTCATGTGAAGTTTCATGGCAAGACGACTCGTTTTCTATTTTTCATGATTTTTGAAACTTTTTACGGCTTAAGATTTTTTAAAATTTTTTCAGACAGTGTTTTGGCCCCAAACTAGGTAGACGTGATCCTTGTATTTTTATTGGCATGCACAAAAAACTTCAGCTAAAAACTCGAAGTGTACAAGATTTTGTGACCATTTGACAAAAGTGTCCCCATTTGAGACACTTTAATGTCTACTGACAGCAAACTTGTAAAATCTCAAATGCTCTTTAAGGGGGAGTGAGTTCTTGAGGTTTGATGAGGGATAGGGGGTAAATGGAAGGGCCAAGTACCTACACCCATCGCACATCATGTGCGCACACCCCCCCGGCCCTCTCAATCGTCGGAACTCTAATGTCGTCCGTCAGGTTCTCCGGTGATGCTCCGGCGATAGTGCCCCGGGCGAAGAAAAATGCGGCACCAATACATGCCCGAGCCTAGCATGCGCTGCCGTAACCCTCGGTCCAATCCGATCTTAGACTGGGAATGAACTCCGTATGCTTAGACTAGGAATGAACTCCGTATGGCTAAGTCTACCCACTAAACGAGCGTGCGGGCGCTCAGCCGGCCAGAGGGACAGATGCAAAAGCCGAGGATCGACCGGGTCCCCCTCTATGTGCTGCCAATCCTGCTACCACAACCCTCGGTCTGGTCTAATCTTAGACTGGGAATGAACTCCAAATGCCTAAGCCAACCGACAAAACGGGCGGGCACTACGTCGGCCAGAGAGGCGGGATGCACAAGCCGTGGATTGATAGGGTGGTAGGTGGGTTTAGGCACATCTTCATATTTTTTCCATGCCAATGCCATTTTTATGGCTTGTAAATTCATACAATGGTCCCTTAAGCCTTCATGTGAAGTTTCATGGCAAGACGACTCGTTTTCTATTTGTCATGATTTTTGAAACTTTTTTCGGTTGGGGATGTTTTAAAATTTTTTCAGAAGGAGTTTTGGCCCCAAACTTGTTAGACGTGATACTTTTATTTTTGTTAGCTTCCGCAAAAAAATTCAGCCAAAAACTCGAAGTGTACAAGATTTTGTTACCATTTGAAAAAGTGTCCCCATTTCAAACACTTTAATGGCTACTGGCAGCAAACCTATAAAATCTTAAATGCTCTTTAAGGGGGTGTGAGTTGTCGAGGTTTGATGAGGGATAGGGGGCCGATATAAGGGCCAAGTACCAGCACCCATTGCACATCATGTGCGCACACCCCTGACCCCCCCAATCATTGGAACCCTAATGCCACCGGTCAGGTTCTCCGGTGATGCTCCAGCGATGGTGCACTGGGCGAAAAAAAATGCGGCACCAGTACATGCCCGAGCCCAGCATGTGCTACCGTAACCCTCGATCCAGTCTGATCTTAGACTGGGAATGAACTCCGTATGCTTAGACTGGGAATGAAATCCGTATGCCTAAGTCAACTCACGAAACGAGCGTGCGGGTGCTCAACTGGCCAAAGGGGTATGATGCGTAAGCCGGGGAATGGCCAGGTCCCCCTCTGCATGCTGTCGATCCTGTTGCCACAACCCTTGATCTGGTCTGATCTTAGACTAGGAATGAACTGTGTATGCCTAAGCCAACCGACGAAACGAGTGGGCGGGCGGGCACTACGCCGACCAGAGAGGCGGGATGCGTAAGCCGTGGATCGATAGGGTGGTAGGTGGGTTTAGGCATATCTTCATATTTCTGCCATGCCAATGCCATTTTTATGGCTTGTAAATTCATACAACAGTCCCTTAAGCCTTCATGTGAAGTTTCATGGCAAGACGACTCGTTTTCTATTTTTCATAAATTTTGAAACTTTTTGTGGTTCGGGATTTTTTAAAATTTTTTTAGAATTAGTTTTGGTCCCAAACTTGGTAGACCTGATCCTTGTATTTTTTTTGGCACGCACAAAAAAATTCAGCCAAAAACTCGAAGTGTACAAGATTTTGTGACCACTTGAAAAAAGTGTCCCCATTTCAGACACTTTAATGGCTACTGGCAGCAAACCTGTAAAATCTCAAATGCTCTTTAAGGGGGTGTGAGTTCTCAAGATTTGATAAGGGATAGGGGGCCAATATAAGGGCCAAGTACCAGCACCCATTGCACATCATGTGCGCACATCCCCCCGCGGCCACCCAATCGCCTGAACCCTAATGCCACCGGTCAGGTTCTCCGGTGATGCTCCGACGATGGTGCCCGGGGTGAAGAAAAATGTGGCACCAGCACATGCCTGAGCCCAGCATGTACTGTCGCAACCCTCGGTCTGGTCCGATCTTTTTTTGGGAATGAACTCTGTATGCTTAGACTGGGAATGAGCTCCGTATGCCTAAGTCAACCCACGAAACGAGTGTGCGGGCTATCAGCCGACTAGAGGGGCAGGATGCGCAAGCCAGGGATCGGTTGGGTCTGCCTCTGTGTGCTGCCGATCCTACTGCCACAACCCTCGGTCTGGTCTGATCTTAGACTAGGAATGAACTCCGTATGGCGAAGCCAACCGACAAAACGAGCGGGCGGGCACTAAGCCGGCCAGAGAGGCGGGATGCGCAAGCCGTGGATCGATAGGGTGGTAGGTGGGTTTAGGCACATCTCCATATTTCTACCATGCCAATGCCATTTTTATGCCTTGTAAACTCATACAATGGTCCCTTAAGCCTTCATGTGAAGTTTCATGGCAAGGCAACTCGTTTTCTATTTTTCATGATTTTTAAAACTTTTTACGGTTCGAGATTTTTTAAAATTTTTTCAAAAGGATTTTTGGCCCCAAACTTGGTAGATGTGATCCTTTTATTTTTGTTGGCTTGCCTAAAAATATTCAGCTAAAAACTCGAAGTGTACAAGATTTTGTGACCATTTGAGAAAAGTGTCCCCATTTCAGACACTTTAATGGCTACTGGCAGCAAACCTGTAAAATCTCAAATGCTCTTTAAGAGGGTGTGAGTTCTCGAGGTTTGATAAGGGATAGGGGGCCAATATAAGGGCCAAGTACCAGCACCCATCGCACATCATGTGTGGACACCCCCACGGCCCCCCCAATCACCGGAACCCCAATGCCGCCTGTCAGGTTCTCCGACGATGCTCCGATGATGGTGCCTCAGGCAAAAAAAAATATGGCTCCAACAAATGCCTGAGCCCAGCATGTGCGGCTGCAACCCTTGGTCTGATCCAATCTTAGACTGGGAATGAACTTCTATGCCTAAGTCAACCCACCAAACGAGCGTACGGGCGCTCAGCCGGCCAGAGGGGCAAGATGTGCATGCCGGGGATTGACCCGGTCCCCCTTAGCGTACTATCGATCCTGCTGTCGCAACACTTGGTCTAGTCTGATCTTAGATTGGGAATGAACTGCGTTTGCCTAAGTTAACCCACGAAATGAGCGTGCGGGTGCTCAGTCGGCTAGAGGGGCAGGATGCGTAACCCGGGGATTGGTCGGGTCCACCTCTGCATGCTACTGATCCTATTGCCTCAACCCTCAGTCCAGTCTGATCTTAGATTGGTAATGAACTCCGTATGCCTAAGCCAAACGACGAAACGAGCGGGCAGGTGGGCACTACGCCGGCTAGAGAGGCAGGATGAAGCCGTGGATCGATAGGGTGGTAGGTAGGTTTAAGCACATCTTCATATTTCTATCGTGCCAATGCCATTTTTATGGGTTGTAAATTCATACAATGGTCCCTTAAGCCTTCGTGTGATGTTTCATGGCAAGACGACTCGTTTTGTATTTTTCATAATTTTTGAAACTTTTTGCAGTTCGGGAATTTTTAAAATTTTTTCAGAAGACATTTTGGCATCAAACTTGGTAGTTGTGATCCTTGTATTTTTGTTGGCATGCACAAAACAATTCAGCTAAAAACTCGAAGTGTACAAGATTTTTGTGACCATTTGAAAAAAGTGTCCACATTTCAGACACTTTAATGGCTACTGGCAGCAAACCTATAAAATCACAAAATGCTCTTTAAGGGGGTGTGAGTTGTCGAGGTTTGATGAGGGATAGGGGCCCAATATAAGGCCCAAGTACCAGCACTCATTGTACATCATGCGCGCACGCCCCGCCTCACCCCCCCAATCGTCGAAACCCCAGTGCCACCGATCAGGTTCTCTGACGATGCTCCGGTGATGATGCCCCGGGCAAAAAAAAATGTGGCACAAGCACATGCCTGAGCCCAAAATGTGCTGCTGCAACCCTCGGTCCGATCCGATCTTAGACTGGGATGAACTCCATATGCTTAGACTGGGAATGAACTCCGCATGCCTAAGTCAACCCACGAAACGAACGTGCGGGCGCTCAACCGACTAGAGGGGTAGGATGAGCAAGCTGGGGATCGACCGGGTCCCTCTCTACGTGCTGCCGATCCTGCTACCTCAACCGTTGGTTCGATCCGATCTTAGGCTGGAACTGAACTCCGTATGCCTAAGCCAACTGATGAAGCGAGCGAGCGGGCGGGCACTCCGTCGGCCAGAGAGGCGGGATGCGCAAGCCGTGGATCGATAGGGTGATAGGTGGGTTTAGGCACATCTTCATATTTCTATGGTGCCAATGCCATTTTTATGGCTTGTAAATTCATACAATGGTCGCTTAAGCCTTCATGTGAAGTTTCATGGCAAGACGACTCGTTTTCTATTTTTCACGATTTTTGAAACTTTTTACGGTTCGAGATTTTTTAAAATTTTTTTAGAAGGAGTTTTCATCCCAACTTGGTAGAGGTGATCCATGTATTTTTGTTAGCATGGACAAAAAAATTCAGCTAAAAACTCAAAGTGTACAAGATTTTGTGACCATTTGAAAAAAATGTCCCCATTTTAGACACTTTAATGGCTATTGGCAGCAAACCTGTAAAATCTCAAATGCTTTTTAAGGGGGTGTGAGTTCTCGAGGTTTGATGGGGGATAGGAGGCCAATATAAAGGCCAAGTACCCACACCCATCACACATCAAGTGTGCACACCCCCCCGGCCCCCCCAATCGCTAAAACCACAATGTCGTCGGTCAGGTTCTCCGGCGATGCTCCGGCGATGGTACCCCGGGCGAAGAAAAATATGGCACCAACACATGGCCTAGCCCAGAATGTGCTGTCGCAACCTTCGGTCTGGTCCAATCTCAGACTGGGAATGAACTCTGTATGCTTAGATTGGGAATGAACTCCGTATGCCTAAGTCAACACACGAAACGAGCGTGCGGGTGCTCAACTGGCCAGAGGGGCAGGATGCACAAGCTGGGGATCAGTCGAGTCCCCCTCTGTGTGCTGTCGATCTTGCTGCCGCAACCCTTGGTTTGTTTTGATCTTAGACTGGGAATGGACTCCGTATGCCTAAGTCACCCATGAAATGAGCGTGCGGGCGCTCAGTCGGACAGAAGGGCAGGATGCGCAAGCCGGGGATCGGTTGGGTCCCCCTTTGTGTGCTGCCAATCTTACTGCTGCAACCCTCAGTCCGATCCAATCTTAGACTGCGAATGAACTCTGTATGCCTAAACTAACCAATGAAACGAGCGGACGGGTGGGCACTACGACGGCCAGAGAGGCGGGATGCGTAAGCCGTCGATCGATAGGGTGGTAGGTGGGTTTAGGCGTATCTTCATATTTCTGCTATGCCAATGCCATTTTTATGGCTTGTAAATTCATATGATGGTCCCTTAAGCCATAATGTGAAGTTTCATGGCAAGATGACTCGTTTTCTATTTTTCATGATTTTCAAAACTTTTTGTGGTTCAAGATTTTTTAAAATTTTTTCACAAGGAGTTTTGGCCCCAAAAGTGGTAGACGTGATCCTTCTATTTTTGTTGGCATGCATAAAAAAATTGAGGATTTTGGGACCTTTTGAAAAAAGTGCCTCCATTTCAGACACTTTAATGGCTACTGGCAACAAACCTGTAAAATCTCAAATGCTATTTAAGGGGGTATGAGTTATCGAGGTTTGATGAGGGATAGGGGGCCAATATAAGGGCCAAGTACCAGCACACATCACACATCACACATCATGTGCACACACCCACCCCTGGCCCCCTTAATTGTCGGAACACCAATGCTGTCGGTCAGGTTCTCCGACGATGGTGCACTGGGCAAAAAAAAAGTGGCACCAACACATGCCCGAGCCCAGCATGTACTGCTGCAACCCGTGGTCCGATCTGATCTTAGACTAGGAATGAACTCCATATGCCTAAGCCAACCGACGAAAGGAGCAGACGGGCGGGCACTACACCGCCCAGAGAGGCAGATGCGAAAGCCATGGATCGATAGGGTGGTAGGTGAGTTTAGGCAGATCTTCATATTTTTGCTGTGCCAATGCAATTTTTATGGCCTGTAAATTTATACAATGGTCCTTTAAGCCATCATGTGAACTTTCATGGCAAGACGACTCGTTTTCTATTTTTCATGATTTTTGAAACTTTTTACTGTTCAAGATTTTTTTAAATTTTTTTAGAAGGATTTTTGGCCCTGAACTTGGTGGACGTGACCCTTGAATTTTTGTTGGCTTGCATAAAAACATTTAGCTAAAAACTTTAAGTGTACAAGATTTTGTGACCATTTGAAAAAAGTGTCCCCATTTCAGACATTTCAGTAGCTAATGGCAGCAAACCTGTAAAATCTCAAATGCTCTTTAAGGGGGTGTGAGTTCTAGAGGTTTGATGAGGGATAGGGGGCCAATATAAGGGCCAAGTACCTGCACCCATCCCTCATCATGTGCGCACACCCCCCAGCCCCCCGAATCGTCGAAACCCCAATGCTGTCGATCAGGTTCTCCGGTGATGCTCCGGTGATGGTGCCCCAGGGGAAGAAAAATGTGGCACCAGTACATGCCCAAGCCCAGCATGTGCTACCGCAACCCTCGATCCAATCTAATCTGAGATTGGGAATGAACTCCGTACGCTTAGACTGGGAATGAACTCCGTATGCCTAAGTCAACCCACGAAACGAGCGTGCGGGCGCTCAGCGGGCCAGAGGGGCAAGATGCGTAAGTCGGGGATCGATCGGGTCCCTCTCTGTGAGCTACCAATCCTGTTGCTGCAAACCTCAGTTTGGTCCAATCTTAGACTGGGAATGAACTCCATATGCCTAAGCCAACCGATGAAACGAGCGGACGGGCGGGCACTACGCCGGCCAAAAAGGATGGATGCGCAAGCCGTGGATTGATAGGGTGGTAGGTGGGTTTAGGAACATCTTCATATTTCTACCATTCCAATGCAATTTTTATGGCTTGTAAATTCATACAATGGTCCCTTAAGCCTTCATGTGAAGTTTCATGGCAAGGTGACTCGTTTTCTATTTTTCACGATTTTTGAAACTTTTTACGGTTCAGGATTTTTTAAAAATTTTTTAGTACGCTTTTTGGCCCCAAACTTGGTAGACGTGATCCTTGAATTTTATTTGGCTTCTACAAAAAAATTCAGCTAAAAACTCGAAGTGTACAAGATTTTGTGACCGTTTGAAAAAAGTGTCCCCATTTCAGAAACTTTAATGGCTACTGGCAGCAAACCTATAAAATCTCAAATGCTCTTTAAGGGGGTGTGAGTTCTAAAGGTTTGATGAGGGATAGGGGGCCAATGTAAGGGCCAAGTACCTATACCCATCGCACATCATTCGCACACACCCCCCGGTCCCCTCAATCGTCGGATCCCCAATGCCTTCAATCAGGTTCTCAGGCGATGCTCCGGCGATGGTGCCTCGGGCGAAGAAAAATGCAACACCAGCACATGCCTGAGCCCAGCATGTGCTACCGCAACCCTCGGTCCGATCCGATCTTAGACTGGGAATGAACTCCGTATGCCTAAGTCAACCCACGAAACGAGTGTGCGGGCGCTCAGCCAGCCAGAGGGGCAGGATGTGCAAGCCGGGGATAGGTCGGGTCCCCCTTTACATGTTGTCAATCTTGCTGCTGTAACCCTCAATCCGGTTCGATCTTATACTGTGAATGAACTCCATACGCCTAAGCCAACTGATGAAACGAGCGGACGGGTGGGCACTACGCCGGCTAGAGAGACGGGATGCATAAGCCGTGGATCGATAGGGTGGTAGGTGGGTTTAGGCACATCTTCATATTTCTGCCATGCCAATGCAATTTTTATGGCCTGTAAATTAATACAATTGTCCCTTAAGCCTTCATGTGAAGTTTCATGGCAAGACGACTCGTTTTCTATTTTTCACTATTTTTGAAACTTTTTGTGGTTCGTGATTTTTTAAAATTTTTTTAAAAGGATTTTTGGCCCCAATCTTGGTGGACGTGATCCTTGAACTTTTCTTGGCATGCACAAAAAAATTCAGGTAAAAACTCGAAGTGTACAAGGTTTTGTGACCATTTGAAAAAAATGTCCCCATTTCAGACACTTTAATGGCTACTGGCGGTAAACCTGTAAAATCTCAAATGCTCATTAAGGGGGTGTGAGTTCTCAAGGTTTGATGAGGGATAGGGGGCCAATATAAGGGCCAAGTACCAGCACCCATCGCACATCATGTGCGCACACCCCCCCGGCCCCCTAAATCGTAGGAACCCCAATGCCGTCGATCAGGTTCTCCGGTGATGCTCCAGCGATGGTGCCTCAGGTGAAAAGAAATGTGGCACCAGCAAATGCCCGAGCCCAGCATGTGCTGCCACAACCCTCGGTCCGATCCAATATTCAACTGGGAATGAACTCCGTATGCCTAAGTCAACCCATGAAACGAGCGTACGGGCGCTCAGCCGGTAAAAGGGGCACGATGCGCAAGCAGGGGATCGATCGGGTCCCCCTCTATGTGCTACCGATCCTACTGCCGTAACCCTCAATCTTGTCTGATCTTAGACTAAGAATGAACTTCGTATGCCTAAGCCAACCGATGAAACGAGTGGGCGGGCGGGCACTATGTCGGCCAGAGAGACGGGATGCGCAAGCTGTGGATTGATAAGGTGGTAGGTGGGTTTAGGCACATCTTCATATTTCTGCCATGCCAATGCAATTTTTATGCCTTGTAAATTCATACAATGGTCCCTTAATCCTTCATGTGAAGTTTCATGGTAAGACGACACGTTTTCTCTTTTTCATGATTTTTGAAACTTTTTACGGTTCGGAATTTTTTTAAATCCTTTTCGAAGGAGTTTTGGCCCCAAACTTGGTAGACGTGATCCTTGTATTATTTTTGGCATGCACAAAACAATTCAGCTTAAAACTCAAAGTGTACAAGATTTTGTGACCATTTGAAAAAAGTGTCCCCATTTCAGACACTTTAATGGCCACTAGTAGCAAACTTGTAAAATCTTAAATGCTCTTTAAGGGGGTGTGAGTTTTCAAGGATTGATGAGGGATAGGGGGCCAATATAGGGGCCAAGAACAAGCACCCATCGCACATCATGTGCACACACCCCCGCTGGCCCCCTCAATTCGCTGGAACCCTAATGTCGTCAGTCAGGTTCTTCGACGATGCTCTGATGATGGTGCCCCAAGTGAAGAAAAATGCGGCACCAGCACATGCCCTAGCCCAGTATGTGCTGCTGAAACCCTTGGTCCAATCCGATCTTAGATTGGGAATGAACTCCGTACGCTTAGGCTGTGAATGAACTCCATATGCCTGAGTCAACCCATGAAATGAGCGTACGGGCGCTCAGCCGACTAGAGGGGCGGGATGCGTAAGCCGGGGATCGACTGGGTCTCCCTCTGCGTGCTGCCAATCCTACTACCACAACCCTCAGTCTGGTCCGATCTTAGACTTGGAATGAACTCCGTATGCCTAAGCCAACTGACGAAACGAGCGGGCGGGCAGGCACTACGCCGGCCAGAGAAGCGAGATGCGCAAGCCGTGGATCGATAGGGTGATAGGTGGGTTTAGGCACATCTTCATATTTTCACCGTGCCAATGCCATTTTTATGGCTTGCGAATTCATACAATGGTCCCTTAAGCCTTCATGTGAAGTTTCATGGGAAGACGACTCATTTTCTACCTTTTACAATTTTTGAAACTTTTTACGGTTCGAGATTTTTTAAAATTTTTTCAGAAAGAGTTTTGGCCCCGAACTTGATAGATGTGATCCTTGTATTTTTGTTGGCATGCACAAAAACATTCAGCTAAAAACATGAAGTGTACAACATTTTGTGACCAATTGAAACAAGTGTCCCTATTTCAGACACGTTAATGGCTATTGGTAGCAAACCTGTAAAATCTCAAATGCTCTTTAAGAGGGGGTGAGTTCTCAAGGTTTGCTGAGGGATAGGGAGCCAATATAAGGGCCAAGTACCAGCACCCACCGCACATCATGTGCACACACCCCCTGGCCACCCAATCCCCAGAACCTTAATGTCGCCGGTCAAGTTCTCCGACGATGGTGCCCTGGGCGAAAAAAAATGCGATGCCAGCACATGCCCGAGCCTAGCATGTGCTGTCGCAACCCTCAGTCCGGTCTGATATTAGACTGGGAATGAACTCCGTATGCTTAGACTAGGAATGAACTCCGTATGCCTAAGTCAACCCACGAAATGAGCGTACGGACGCTCAGTCGGCCAAAGGGGCAGGATGCACAAGCCTGGGATCGGTCGGGTCCCCCTCTGCGTGCTGTGGATCCTGTTGCCGCAACCCTCAGTCTGGTCCAATCTTAGACTGGGAATGAACTCCGTATGCCTAAGCCAACCGACGAAATGAGCAGACGGGCGGGCACTATGCCGACCAGAAAGGCGGGATGTGCAAGCCGTGGATCGATAGGGTGTTAGGTGGGTTTAGGCACATCTTCATATTTCTACCTTGCCAATGCCATTTTTATGTCTTGTAAATTCATACAATGGTCCCTTAAGCCTTCATGTGACGTTTCATGGGAAGACGACTCGTTTTCTATTTTTCATGATTTTTGAAACTTTTTACGGTTCGAGATTTTTTAAAATTTTTTTAGAAGGAGTTTTGGCCCCAAACATGGTAGACATGATCCTTGTATTTTTGTTGGCATGCACAAAACAATTCAGCTAAAAACTCGAAGTGTACAAGATTTTGTGACCATTTGAAAAAAGTGTCCCCATTTCAGACACTTTAATGGCTACTGGCAGCAAACTTGTAAAATCTTAAATGCTCTTTAAGGGGGTGTGAGTTCTCGAGGTTTGATGAGGGATAGGGGACCAATATAAGAGCCGTGTACTAGAACCCATTGCACATCATATGCGCACACCCCCCGACCCCCCAATCGTCGGAACCCCAATGCCGTCGGTCAGGTTCTCCCGCGATGCTCTGATGATGGTGCCTCGGGTGAAAAAAAATGCAACACCAACACATGCCAAGCCTAGAATGTGCTGCTGCAATCCTCAATTTGATCCGATCTTAGATTAGGAATGAACTCCATATGCTTAGACTGGGAATGAACTCTGTATGCCTAAGTCAACCCACGAAACAAGCGTGCGGGCGCTCAATCGGCCAGAGGGTTAGGATGTATAAGCTGGGGATCAATCGGGTCCCCATTTTCGTGCTGTCGATCCTGCTGTTGCAACCCTCAGTTCGGTCTGATCTTAGACTAGTAATGAACTTTGTATGCCTACGTCATCTTACGAAACAAGAGTGCGGGCGTTCAGTCAGCCAGAGGGGCAAGATGCACAAGCCAGGGATCAATCGGGTCTCGCTCTACGTGCTATCGATCCTGCTGTTGTAACCCTCAAATCGGTCCAATCTTAGACTGGGAATAAACTCCGTATGCCTAAGCCAACCGACGAAATGAGCGGGCGGGCGGGCACTACGCTGGCCAGTGAAGTGGATGCGCAAGCCGTGCATCGATAGGATGGTAGGCGGGTTTAGGCACATCTTCATATTTCTGCCATGCCAATGCCATTTTTATGGCTTGTAAATTCATACAATGGTCCCTTAAGCCTTCATGTGAAGTTTCATGGCAAGACGACTTGTTTTCTATTTTTCATGATTTTCAAAACTTTTTGCGGTTCGGGAATTTTAAAAATTTTTTCAAAAGGAGTTTTGGCAGCAAACTTGGTAGACGAGATCCTTGTATTTTATTTGGCATGCACAAAAAACTTCAGCTAAAAACTCAAAGTGTACAAGATTTTGTGACCATTTGAAAAAAGTGTCCCCATTTCAAACACTTTAATAGCTACTGGCAACAAACCTGTAAAATCTCAAATGCTCTTTAAGGGGGTGTGTGTGCTCGAGGTTTGATGAGGGATAGGGGGCCAATATAAGGGCCAAGTACCAGCACCCATCGCACATCTTGTGCGTACACCCCCCCGGCCCCCCAATCGCCAGAACCCCAATGCTGTCGGTCAGGTTGTCCGGTGATGCTCCGAGGATGGTACCCTGAGCAAAAAAAAATACGGCACCAGCACATGCTCGAGCCCAGCATGTGCTACCGTAATCCTCGGTCTGATCTGATCTTAAACTGGGAATGAACTCCGCATGCCTAAGTCAACCCATGAAATGAGCATGCGGGCACTCAACCGGCCAGAAGGGTAGGATGTGCAAGCCAGGGAACGATCAGATCCCCCTTTGCGTGCTGCCGATCCTGCTGCCACAACCCTTGGTCTGGTCTGATCTTAGACTGGGAGTGAACTCCGTATGCCTAAGCCAACCGACGAAACGAGTGGGCGGGCAGGCGCTACGCTGGCCAGAGAGACCGGATGCGCAAGCCGTGGATCGATAGGGTGGTAGGTGGGTTTAGGCACACCTTCATGTTTCTACCATGCCAATGCCATTTTTATGGCTTGTAAATTCACGCAATGGTCCCTTAAACCTTCATGTGAAGTTTCATGGCAAGACGACTCGTTTTCTATTTTTCATGATTTTTTAAACTTTTTGCGGTTCAAGATTTTTTAAAACTTTTTCAGAAGGCTTTTTGGCCCCAAACTTGGTAGACGTGATCATTTTATTTTTTTTGGCATGCACAAAAAAATTCAGCTAAAAACTCGTAGTGTAGAAGATTTTGTGACCATTTGAAAAACGTGTCCCTATTTCAGACACTTTAATGGCTACTGGGAGCAAACCTGGAAAATCTCAAATGCTCTTTAAGGGGTGCGAGTTCTCGAGGTTTGATGAGGGATAAAGGGCCATTATAAGGGACAAGTACCAACACCCATCGCACATCATGTGCGCACACCCCCCGGCCCCCCTAATTGCAGGAACCCCAATGCCGTCGGTCAGGTTCTCTAGGGATGCTCCGATGATGGTGCCCTGGGCAAAAAAAAATACAGCACCAGCCCTTGCTCGAGCCCAACATGTACTACCTCAATCCTCGATCCGATCTTAGACTGGGAATGAACTCCGTATGCTTAGACTGGGAATGAACTTCGTATGCCTAAGTCAACCCACAAAATGAGCGTACAGGCGCTCAGCTGGCGAGAGGGGTAAGATACGTAAGCCGGGGATCGGTCGGGGCTCCCTCTACGTGTTGCTGATCCTACTGATGCAACCCTCAGTTTGGTCAAATCTTAGACTGGGAATGAACTCCGTATGCCTAAGCCAATCGACGAAACAAGCAGGCGGGCGGGCACTACATCGGCCAGAGAAACGGGATGCGCAAGCCGTGGATCGATAGGGTGGTAGGTGGGTTTAGGCACATCTTCATATTTCTGCCATGCCAATGGCATTTTTATGGCTCGTAAATTCATACAATGGTTCCTTAAGCCTTCATGTGAAGTTTCATGGCAAGACACTCGTTTTCTATTTTTCACGATTTGTAAAACTTTTTGCGGTTCAAGATTTTTTAAAATTTTTTCAAAAGGATTTTTGGCCCTAAACTTGGTAGACGTGATCCTTGTATTTTTGTTGGCATGCACAAAAAAATTCAGCTAAAAAAATCACAGCTTACAAGATTTTGTGACCATCTGAAAAAAGTGTCCCCATTTCAAACACTTTAATGGCTACTGGTAGCAAACCTGTAACATCTCAAATGCTCTTTAAGGGGGTGTGAGTTCTCGAGGTTTGATGAGGGATAGGGGCCCAATATAAGGGCCAAGTACCAGCACCCATCGCACATCATGTGTGCACACCCCCCGGCCCCCCAATCATCAGAACCCCAATGCCGTCGGTCAGGTTCTCCAACGATGCTCTGGCGACGGTTCTTCGGGGGAAGAACAACGTAGCACCAGCACATGCCCGAGCCCAGCATGTGCTACCGCAATCCTTGGTCCGATTCGATCTTCGACTGGGAATGAACTCCATATGCCTAAGTTAACCCATGAAACGAGCATGCGGGCGCTCAACCGGTTAAAGGGGCAGGATACGCAAGCCGGGGATCAATCGGGTCCCCCTCTGTGTGCTGCCGATCCTACAGCCATAACCATCAGTCTGATCTGATCTTAGGCTGGGAATGAACTTTGTGTGCCTAAGCCAACCGATGAAACGAGCGGACGGGCAGGCACTACATCGGCCAGAGAGACGAGATGCGAAAGCCGTGGATCGATAGGGCGGTAGGTGGGTTTAGGCACATCTTCATATTTTTGCTATGCCAACGCCATTTTTATGGCTTGTAAATTCATACAATGGTCCCTTAAGCCTTCATGTGAAGTTTCATGGCAAGACGACTCATTTTCTATTTTTCACGATTTTTAAAATGTTTTACGGTTCCAAATTTTTTAAACTTTTTTCAGAAGGAGTTTTGGCCGCAAACTTGGTAGACATGATCATTGTATTTTTGTTGAGATGCATAAAAAAATTCAGCTAAAAAATCAAAGTGTACAAGATTTTGTGGCCATTTGAAAAAAATGTCTCCATTTCAGACACTTTAATGGCTACTGACAGCAAACCTGTAAAGTCTCAAATACTCTTGAAGGGGGTCTGAGTTCTCAAGGTTTGATGAGGGATAGGGGGCCAATATAAGGGCCAAGTACCAGCACCCATCGCACATAATGTGCGCACACCCCCCCGACCCCCTCAATTGTCGGAACCCCAATGCCGGTCAGGTTCTCCGGTGATGCTCCGACGATGGTGCCCCGGGCAAAGAAAAATGCGACAGTAGTATCACGCCCTGGGCGGGCATGCCAGGCACATCAAGCACACCAGCAGGTGAGCTAGAGGTTAAGGCCCGCAAACCAGGCATGCTGGCGGGTATCTGCGTGTAAAGCCTAGCAAACGAGTTCAGAATGCCCACCCAACTTGCAGGCCAGCCTGTGAGACCAAGGCCTGGCATACAAGCTGCACGCACCACATCGAAAAGGGTCCAAGGTGCTGGACACGCAAGGGAAGCTTCTGGAAGCAGGCAGGATCAGCAGGAGCATCCTAGTAGATTTGGTTGACCCTGAAAATCAGGAGTTACCATCCTGATTGATTGTAATCTGTATAATCCCTTGATTTTAGCCTTTATTCTAGGGATATTGCCGTTAAGTGTAGCTAGAGCCTCAACTATAAATAGAGGGCTGTTTCACCCTCATTGGTACACCATCAAACACTTCTATTTCAGTGAATACACAGCATATTCCAGCATTCTGCCTTGTTCATCTTATTTCTCTTTAACTTGCATAATCAGCCCTTCCCATTGTTCTAGTGCCCGCACTCTTGTGTTTTAGGCTGACTTAGGCATAAATGAGGAGATTCCAAGCCTAAGGCCACACGGATTCTGAGTCTAAGGTCGGAGCCCGTGACAGTTGGTATCAAAGCAAGTTTGATTCTACGTGTTTGTGTTGTACAGGGTAGATCATGATTGTAGAGATGGCATCCCAAAGTGACGCTGTTAACCAACAACCGGAGGCCTAAGAGCATGGGCATGGAAGAGGGAGGAAAGTCAGTTCTAGAGATATCTGGTCTACCATGGATGGTAGGCTGGCCAAGGTGGAAGTGACCATGGGCGACATGGGGGAGAAGCTTGAGGAGGTAGAGACTCATATTGCATCGCTAGACTGCATGGGGGAAGAGATCCAAAGTGAGCTACAAGCTGCTCTTAACAAAGGCTTGGACGTGTTCACCCAAAAGAATCAGACCTTGGAGGCTGAAGTGCTGACCTTGCGCGATGGCATGGAGGCCATGCGCCAGCGGATGGAGGAGCTTACCAGTGAGCTCGTTGCTTGCAAGACTGCCATTGGGAATGGCATGTTTACTGGAGTGTCCAAATCCATATAGGATGTCCCCAAGCCTAAGGAGTTCAAGGGGACTAGGGTGGCTAAGGAAGTAGACAACTACTTTTAGGGTATGGAGCAGTACTTTTAGGCCATAGGCATGCAAGATGAAACGATAAAGGTAAGCACCGTTACTATGTATCTCACTGATGTAGCCTTATTGTGGTGGAGGCACAGGTGTGATGATGTCAGGCGTGAGAGCACCAAGATTGGAACCTGGGCAGAGTTTTAAAAGGAGTTTAGAGAGCAATTTTACCCATAGTATGCCGATGATGAGGCACGGGCAAAGTTACGTCGACTTAGCCAACAAGGGGACATAAGGGAGTATATCTAGAAATTCTCTAAACTGATGCTACAGATCTTGGATCTAGGCGAGAAAGATGCCTTATTTGCTTTCATGGATGGGCTGAAGCCGTGGGTGAAGCATGAGCTACAAAGAAGGGGAGTTCATGACTTGGCTAAAGCCATGACTACTGCCGAGGCCTTAATAGAGTTCAAGCTTCTGAACAAGTTCAAGTCTTTCAAGCCCAAGGGTAAGGGTAGGGATGATAGGGACCGAAAGAAGCAGTCCAAGGGGAAGGATTGTAACCAGGAGTCCAAGAATGGGGACAGAGATCATTCAACCAAGGATGGCAAGAGGAAGCCACCAGCAGGCAAGTGAAAAGCAAATGGGGACGAGAGCCACTAGCATGCTACCTATGTGGAAGGAGCCACATAGCTCACAATTACCCATAAAAGGGCAAGCTGACTGCTGTAGACAAAGAGTCTGACGAGGAGCCAGAGTTAAGGGTAGCAAAGCATGGGTCGTTGGTGCTCAATGATGTCCAGAGTAAGGGGAGCCGCAAGCCAAAGGGCTTGATGTTTGTGGATCTGATGGTTGTGGGTCAGAAGGTGAGCGCACTGGTGGACACAGGTGCCTCACATCTTTTTATTTCAGGTGATGGAGCCTGGAAGCTCGGATTGAAGGTGCAGAAAGGGACTGGTACCATTAAAATGGTGAACTCCAAGGAAGTTCCAGCCATTAGAGTAGCACGGGGAGTGAAGTTGCAGCTTGGAGACTGGAAAGGTAAGGAGACCATAAAGGTAATACCCCTTGACGACTATGAGTTTATGATTGGGTTGGATTTCCTTGTTCGAATTAATGCCCTCCTTGTGCCTTTTATCGATTGTGTTTGCATCTTGGATGCATGGTGCCAATGCCTAGTGCCATTGAGGGGAGGGTTTGGAGTTGGGTTGCGGGTGGTGTCAGCCATCCAATTTGCCAAGGTGGTAAGCAGATAAGAAGACACCTTCTTGGCAGCCTTGAAATATGATGAGCCGAGAGAGAAAGAGATCGAGTCACCCTTTTGCGTGCTGTCGATGCTACTATTACGTGCTACCGATCTTGCTATTGCAACCCTTGATTCGATCCGATCTTAGACTAAGAATGAAGTTCGTATGCCTATGTCATCCCATAAAACAAGAGTGCGGGCGTTCAGTCAGCTAGAGGGGCAGGATGCACAAGCCAGGGATCGGTCGGGTCTCGCTCTACGTGCTATCGATCCTGCTACTGTAACCCTCAATTCGGTCCAATCTTAGACTGCGAATGAACTCCATATGCCTAAGCCGACCGACGAAACGAGAGGGCAGGCGGGCACTACGTCGGCCAGTGAGGTGGGATGCGCAAGTCGTGGATCGATAGGATGGTAGGTGGGTTTAGGCACATCTTCATATTTCTGCCATGCCAATGCCATTTTTGTGGCTTGTAAATTCATACAATGGTCCCTTAAGCCTTCATGTGAAGTTTCATGGCAAGATGACTCGTTTTCTATTTTTCATGATTTTCAAAACTTTTTACGGTTTGGGATTTTTAAAAATTTTTTCCAAAGGAGTTTTGGCCGTAAACTTGGTACACGTGATCCTTGTATTTTTGTTGGCATGCACAAAAAAATTCAGCTAAAAACTCGAAATGTACAAGATTTTGTGACCATTTGAAAAAAATGTCCCCATTTGAGACACTTTAATGGCTATTGGCAGCAAACCTGTAAAATCTCAAATGGTCTTTAAGGGGGTGTGAGTTCTTGAGGTTTGATGAGGGATAGGGGCCAATATAGGGGCCAAGTACCAGCACCCTTCGCACATCATGTAAGCACACCCCCATCCCCCCAAATCACTAGAACCCTAGTGCCACCGATCAGGTTCTCCGACGATGCTCTGACGATGGTGCCCTGGGCGAAGAAAAATGCGGCACCAGCACATGCTCGAGCTCAGAATGTGCTGCCACAACCATCGGGTGGTTCAATCTTAGACTGGGAATGAACTCTATATGCTTAGACTGAGAATGAACTCCGTATGCCGAAGTCAACCGACGAAACGAGTGTACGGGCACTCAGCCGGCCAGAGGGGCAGGATATGCAAGCTAGGGATCGATCGTGTCCCCCTCTGTGTGCTACCGATCTTGCTGCCGTAACCCTTAGTCTGATTTGATCTTAGACTGGGAATGAAATCCGTATGCCTAAGCCAACCGACGAAACGAGCGGGCGGGAGGGCGGGCACTACGCCGGCCAGAGAGACGGGATGCGCAAGCTGTGGATCGATATGGTGTAGGTGGGTTTAGGCATATCTTCATATTTATGCCATTCCAATGCCATTTTTATGGCTTGTAAATTCATACAATGGTCCCTTAAGCCTTCATGTGAAGTTTCATGGCAAGACGAATCGTTTTCTATTTTTCACGATTTTCAAAACTTTTTGCGGTTCAAGATTTTTTAAAATTTTTTCAGAAGGATTTTTGGCTCTAAACTTGGCAGACGTGATCCTTGAATTTTTTTTGGCATGCACAAAAAATTTCAGCTAAAAACCCGAAGTGTACAAGATTTTGTGACCATTTGAAAAAAGTGTCCCCATTTCAGACACTTTAATGGCTACTAGCAGCAAACCTGTAAAATCTCAAATGCTCTTTAAGAGGGTGTGAGTTCTCGAGGTTTGATGAGGGATAGGGGCCAATATAAGGGCCAAGTACCAGCACCCATCGTACATCATGTGCGTACACCCCCCGACCCCCCCAATCATCGGAACGCCAATGCCGCCGGTTAGGTTCTCCAGCGATGCTCTAACGATGGTGCCCCGGGCGAAGAAAAATACGACACCAGCACATGCTCGAGCCCAGCATGTGCTGCCACAACCGTCGGTCCGGTTTGATCTTAGACTGGGAATGAACTCTGTATGCTTAGACTAGGAATGAACTTCGTATGCCGAAGTCAACCCACGAAACGAGCATGCGGGCGCTCAGCCGGCCAGAAGGGCAGGATACACAAGTCGGGGACCGGTTATGTCCCCCTCTGCGTGCTATCGATCTTGCTGCCGTAACCCTCAGTCCGGTTCGATCTTAGACTGGGAATGAACTTCGTATGCCTAAGCCAACTGACGAAACGAGCGGACGGGTGGGCGGACACTACGCCGACTAGAGAGGCGGGATGTGCAAGCCGTAGATCGATAGGGTGGTAGGTGGGTTTAGGCACATCTTTATATTTTTGCCATTCCAATGCCATTTTTATGGCTTGTAAATTCATACAATGGTCCCTTAAGCCTTCATGTGAAGTTTCATGGCAAGACGACTCGTTTTCTATTTTTCATGATTTTTGAAACTCTTTGCAGTTCGAGATTTTTCAAAATTTTTTCAGAAAGAGTTTTGGCCCCAAACTTGGTAGATGTGATCCTTGTATTTTTTTTGGCATGCACAAAAACATTCAGCTAAAAACTCGAAGTGTACAAGATTTTGTGACCATTTGAAAAAAGTGTCCCCATTTCAAACACTTTAATGGCTACTGGCAGTAAACCTGTAAAATCTAAAATGTTCTTTAAAGGGGTGTGAGTTCTCGAGGTTTGATGAGGGATAGGCGGCCAATATAAGGGCCAAGTACCAGCACCCATCACACATCATGTGTGTACAACCCCCCGGCCCCCCTCAATCGTCGGAACCCCAATGCCGTCGGTCAGGTTCTCTGGTGATGCTCTGACGATGGTGCCCCGGGCGAAGAAAAATGCGGCACTAGCACATGCCTGAGCCCAACATGTGCTGCCACAACCGTCGGCCTGGGTCGATCTTAGACTGGGAATGAACTCTGTATGCTTAGACTGAGAATGAACTCTGTATGTCGAAGTCAACCCACGAAATGAGCGTGCGGCCGCTCAGCCGCCCAGAGGGGCAGGATATGCAAGCTGGGGATCTGCCATGTCCCCCTCTGCATGCTATCGATCTTGCTACCGTAACCCACAGTCTGATCTAATCTTAGACTGGGAATGAACTCCGTATGCCTAAGCCAACAGATGAAACGAGTGGGTGGGGGGGGCGGGCACTACGTCGGCCAGAGAGACGAGATGCGTAAGCCATGGATCGATAGGGTGGTAGGTGGGTTTAGGCACATCTTCATATTTTTGCCATGCCATTTTTATGGCCTGTAAATTCAAACAATGGTCCCTTAAGCCTTCATGTGAAGTTTCATGGCAAGATGACTCGTTTTCTATTTTTCATGATTTTTGAAACTTTTTGCGGTTTGGGATTTTTTAAAATTTTTTCAGAAGGATTTTTGGCCCCAAACTTATTAGACATGATCCTTGTGTTTTTGTTGGCATGCAAAAAAAAATTCAGCTAAAAAATAGAAGTGTACAAGATTTTATGACCATTTGAAAAAACTTTCCCCAATTCAAACACTTTAATGGCTACTGGCAGCAAACCTGTAAAATCTCATATGCTCTTTAAGGAGGTGTGAGTTCTCAAGGTTTGATGATTGATAGGGGGCCAATATAAGGGCCAGGTACCAGCACCCATCGCACTTCATGTGCGCACACCCCCCGACCCCCCCAATCGTCGGAACCCCAATGTCTTCGGTCAGGTTCTCCGGCGATGCTCCGGTGATGCTGCCTCAGGCGAAGAAAAATATAGCACCAGCACATGCCCGAGCCCAGCTTTTGTTGCTGCAACCCTCGGTGCAGTCTGATCTTAGACTAGGAATGAACTCTGTATGCTTAGACTGGGAATGAACTCTGTATGCCTAAGTCAACCCATGAAACGAGCTTGCAGGCGCTCAGCCAGCAAGAGGGATAGGATGCTCAAGTCGAGGATCGGTCAGGTCCCCCTCTACGTTTTGTCAATCCTGCTATCGCAACCCTCAGTCTGGTCTGATCTTAGACTAGGAATGAACTCTGTATGCTTAAGCCAACCGACGAAACGAGCGGGCGGGCGGGCACTACGTCGACCAGAAAGACGGGATGCGCAAGCCGTGTATCGATAGGGTGGCAGGTGGGTTTAGGCACATCTTCATATTTCTGCCATGCCAATGCCATTTTTATGGCTTGTAAATTCTTACAATGGTCCCTTAAGCCTTTATGTGAAGTTTCATGGCAAGATGACTCGTTTTCTATTTTCCAAGATTTTTGAAACTTTTTGGGGTTTGGGATTTTTTAAAATTTTTTCAGACGGATTTTTAGCCCCAAACTTGGTAGATATGATCCTTGTATTTTTTTTGGCATGCATAAAAACATTCAGCTAAAAACTCGAAGTGTACAAGATTTTGTGACCATTTGAAAAAAGTGTCCCCATTCCAGACACTTTTAATGGCTACTGGCAGCAAACCTGTAAAATCTCAAATTCTCTTTAAGGAGGTGTGAGTTCTAAAGGTTTGATGAGGGATAGGGGGGCCAATATAAGGGCCAAGTACCAGCACCCATTGCACATCATGTGTGCACACCCCCCAGCCCCCTATTGCCGGAACCCCAGTGCCGCCGGTCAGGTTCTCCGGCGATGTTGCCCTGGGAGAAAAAAAATGCGACACCAGCACATGCTTGAGCCCAGCATGTGCTGCCGCAATCCTTGGTCCGATCTGATCTTAGACTGGAAATGAACTCCATATGCTTAAGTCAACCCACAAACGAGCGTGCGGGCTTAGCCGGCCAGAGGGGTAGGATGCGCAAGCCGGGGATCGGTCGGGTCCCCCTCTACGTGCTGCCGATCCTGCTAGCATAACCCTCACTCTGGTCCAATCTTAGATTGGGAATGAACTCCGTATGCCTAAGCCAACCGGCTAAACAAGCGGGCGGGTGGGCACTACATCGACCAGAGAGGCGGGATACGCAATCCGTGGATCAATAGGGTGGTAGGTGGGTTTTGGCACATCTTCATATTTCTACCATGCCAATGCAATTTTTATGGCTTGTAAATTCATACAATGGTCCCTTAAGCCTTCATGTGAAGTTTCATGGCAAGACGACTCGTTTTCTATTTTTCATGATTTTTGAAACTTTTTGGGGTTCGAGATTTTTGAAAATTTTTTTAGAAGGAGTTTTGGCCCCAAACTTGTTAGATGTGATCCTTGTATTTTTGTTGGCATGCACAAAAAAATTAAGCTAAAAACTCAAAGTGTACAAGATTTTGTGGCCATTTGAAAAAAGTGTCCCCATTTTAGACATTTTAATGGCTACTGACAGCAAACCTGTAAAATCTCAAATGCTCTTTAAAGGGGTGTGAGTTCTCAAAGTTTGATGAGGGATAGGGGGCCAATATAAGGGCCAAGTACCAGCACCCATTGCACATCATGTGTGCACACCCCCAGCCCCCCAATTGCTGGAACCCCAATGCCGTCGTTCAGGTTTTGACGATGGTGACCTGGGCAAAAAAAAATACGACACCAACAAATGCCCAAGCCCAGCATGTGCTGCTGTAATCTTTAGTCTGATCTGATCTTAGACTGGGAATGAACTCTATATGCCTAAGTCAACTCACGAAATGAGATTACGGGCGTTCAGCCAGCCAGAGGGGTAGGATGCGTAAGTCGAGGATCGGTCGGGTCCCCCTCTGCATGCTGCCGATCCTGTTGTCGCAACCCTCAATCCGGTCTGATCTTAGACTGGGAATGAACTCCGTATGCCTAAGCCAACCGACGAAATGAACGAGCGGGCGGGCACTACGCCGGCCAGAGAGGCGGCATGCGCAAGCCGTAGAACGATAGGGTGCTAGGTGGGTTTAGGCATATCTTCATATTTCTGCCATGCCAATGCCATTTTTATGGCTTGTAAATTCATACAATGGTCCCTTAAGCCTTCATGTGAAGTTTAATGGCAAGACGACTCGTTTTCTATTTTCCACGATTTTTGAAACTTTTTACGGTTCGGGATTTTTTAAATTTTTTCCAAAAGGATTTTTGGCCCCAAACTTGGTAGACGTGATGCTTGTATTTTTGATGGCATGCAAAAAAAAATTCAGCTAAAAACTCGAAGTGTACAAGATTTTGTGACCATTTGAAAAAAGTGTCCACATTTCAGACATTCTAATGGCCACTAGCAGCAACCTATAAAATCTCAAATGCTCCTCAAGGGGGAGTGAGTTCTTGAGGTTTGATGAGGGATAGGGGGACAATATAAGGGCCAAGTACCAGCACATCATCTGCGCACACCCCCCCGCCCACCCCAATCACCGGAACCCCAATGCCGTCGGTCAGGTTCTCCGGCGATGCTCCGACGATGGTGCCCCGAGCAAAGAAAAATGCGACACCAGCATGTGCTGCCACAACCCTTGGTCCAATCTGATCTTAGACAGGGAATGAACTCTGTATGCTTAGACTAGAATGAACTCCGTATGCCTAAGTCAACCCACGAAATGAGCGTGCGAGCGATCAGTTGGCCAGAGGGGCAGGATGCGCAAGCCGAGGATCGACTGGGTCCCCCTCAGCGTGCTGTCAATCCTACTGCTGCAACTCTTGATCCGGTCCAATCTTAGATTGGGAATGAACTCCGCATACCTAAGCCAACCGACAAAACGAGCGGGCGGGCGAGCACTACATCGCCCAGAGAGGCGGGATGCGCAAGCCATGGATCGATAGGGTGGTAGCTGGGTTTAGGCACATCTTCTTATTTCTACCATGTCAATTCCATTTTTATGGCTTGTAAATTCATACAATGGTCCCTTAGGCCTTCATGTGAAGTTTCATGGCAAGACGACTCGTTTTCTATTTTTTTTTATTTTCAAAACTTTTTACGATTCGGGATTTTGTAAAATTTTTTCAGAAGCATTTTTGGCCCCAAACTTGGTAGACGTGACCCTTGTATTTTTGTTGGCATGCAAAAAAAAATTCAGCTAAAAACTCGTACTGTACAATATTTTGTGACCATTTGAAAAAAGTGTCCCCATTTCAGACACTTTAATGGCTACTTGTAGCAAACTTGTAAAATCTCAAATGCTCTTTAAGGGGGTGTGAGTTCTCGAGGTTTGATGAGGGATAGGGGGCCAATATAAGGGCCAAGTACCAGCACCCATCACACATCATGTGTGCACACCCCCCAGCCCCCCAATAGCCAGAACCTCAATGCCGTCGATCAGGTTCTCCAGTGATGCCCCAGCGATGGTGTCCCGGGCGATGAAAAATGCGGCACTAGCCCATGCTTGAGCCTAGCATGTGCTGTCGCAACCCTCGGTCCGGTCCGATCATAGACTGGGAATGAACTCCGTATGCATAGATCGGGAATGAACTCCATATGCCTAAGTCAACCCACGAAATGATCGTGCGGGCGCTCAGTTGGCTAGAGGGGTGGGATGCATAAGTCGGGGATCGACCGGGTCCCCCTCTGCATGCTGCCGATCTTGCTACAGAAACCCTTGGTCTGGTTTGATCTTAGAATGGGAATGAACTCCGTATGCCTAAGCCAATCGATGAAACGAGCGGGCGGGCGGGCACTATGCCGGCCAGAGAGGCAAGATGCGCAAGCCGTGAATCGATAGGGTGGTAGGTGGGTATAGGCACCTCTTCATATTTTTGCCATGCCAATGCCATTTTTTTGGCTTGTAAATTCATACAATGGTCCCTTAAGCCTTCATGTGAAGTTTCATGGCAAGACAACTCGATTTCTATTTTTCACAATTTTTGAAACTTTTTGCGGTTCGGGATTTATTCAAATTTTTCAGAAGGCGTTTTGGCCCCAAACTTGGTAGACATTATCCTTGTATTTTTTTTGGCATGCAAAAAAAAATTCAGCTAAAAAATTGAAGTGTACAAGATTTTGTGACCATTTGAAAAAAGTGTCCCCATTTGAGACACTTTAATGGCTACTGGAAGCAAACCTGTAAAATCTCAAATGCTCTTTAAGGGGGTGTGAGTTCTCAAGGTTTGATGAGGGATAGGGGGCCAATATAAGGGCCAAGTACCAACACCCATCACACATCATATGCGCACACCATCCTCGGCCCCCCCAATCATCGAAACCCTAACGCTGCCGGTCAGGTTCTCCGACGATGGTGCCCCGGGTGAAGAAAAATGTGACACCAGAACATGCTCGAGCCCAGCATGTGCTATCACAACCCTCAGTCCGATCCGATATTAGACTGAGAATGAACTCCGTATGCCTAAGTCAACCCATTAAACGAGCGTGCGGGCGCTCAGTCGGCCAAAAGGGCAGGATGCGCAAGTCAAGGATCGATCGGGTCGCCCTCTGCGTGCCACCGATCCTGCTACTGCAACCCTCGGTCCGATCCAATCTTAGACTAAGAATGAACTCCGTATACGTAAGCCAATCGACGAAACGAACGAGCGGGCAAACGTGCACTACACAGGCCAGAGAGGCGGGATACGCAAGCCGTGGATCGATAGGGTGGTAGGTGGGTTTAGGCACATCTTCATATTTCTACCATGCCAATGCCATTTTTATGGCTTGTAAATTCATACAATGGTCCCTTAAGCCTTCACGTAAAGTTTCATGGCAAGACGACTCGTTTTGCAATTTTCAAAATTTTTTACGGTTTGGGATTTTTTAAAATTTTTTCAGAAGGAGTTTTACCCCAAACTTGGTAGATGTGATGCTTGTATTTTTGATGGCATGCACAAAAAATTTAACTAAAAACTTGAAGTGTACAAGATTTTGTGACCATTTCAAAAAAAGTCCACATTTCAGACACTTTAATGGCCACTAGCAGCAAACCTATAAAATCTCTAATGGCCACTAGCAGTAAACCTATAAAACCTATAAGGGCCAAGTACTAGCACCCATCACACATCATGTGCGTACACCCCCCCGGCCATTTCCAATCGTCAGAACCCCAATGTCGCTGATCAGGTTTTTCGATGATGCTCCGACGATGGTGCCCTGGGTGAAAAAAATATGATACCAGCTCATGCCTGAGCCCAGCATGTGCTGCCGCAACCCTCAGTTCGATCTGATCTTAGACTGGGAATGAACTTCATATGCTTAGATTGGAAATAAACTCCGTATGCCTAATTCAACCCACGAAAATGAGCTTACGGGCACTCAGTCGACCGAGGGGCAGGATGCGCAAGCTGGGGATCGGCCGGGTCCCCCTCTGTGTGCTTCTGATCCTGCTACCACAACCCTCAGTTCGGTCTGATCTTAGACTCATAATGAACTCTGTATGCCTAAGTCAACCCACGAAACGAGCGTGCGAGCGCTCAGCCGGTAAGAGGAGTAGAATGCACAAGCTGGGGATCGATCGGGTCACACTTTAATGGCTATTGGCAGCAAACCTGTAAAATCTCAAATGCTCTTTAAGGGGGTGTGAGTTCTTGAGGTTTGACGAGAGATAGGGGGCCAATATAAGGGCCAAGTACCAGCACCCATCGCACATCATGTGCGCACACCCCCCGGCCCCCCAATCGTTGGAATCCCAATGCCGCCGGTCAGGTTCTCCAACGATGCTCTGGCGATGGTGCCCTGGGCAGAGAAAAATGTGGCACCAGCACATGCCCGAGCCCAGCATGTGTTACCGCAACACTAAGTCCGGTCTGATCTTATATTGGGAACGAACTCCGTATGCTTAGACTTAGAATGAACTCCGTATGCCTAAGTCAAGCCACGGAACGAGCGTGCGGGCGCTCAGCCAGCCAGAGGGGTAGGATGCGTAAGTCGAGGATCGATCAGGTCCCCCTCTGCATGTTGTCGATCCTGCTATCGTAACCCTCGGTCCGATACGATCTTAGAATGGGAATGAACTTCGTATGCCTAAGCCAACCGACGAAACAAGCGAATGGGCGAGCGGGCACTACGCTGGCCAGAGAGACGGGATGCGCAAGCCGTGGATCGATAGGGTGGTAGGTGAGCTTAGGGACATCTTCATATTTCTGCCATACAATGGTCCCTTGAGCCTTCATGTGAAGTTTCATAGCAAGACGACTCATTTTCTATTTTTCATGATTTTTTAAACTTTTTACGGTTTGGGATTTTTTTTAAATTTTTTCAGAAGGAGTTTTGGCCCAAAACTAGGTAGACGTTATCCTTGTATTTTTGTTGGCATGCATAAAAAAATTTTGCTAAAAACTCGAAGTGTACAAGATTTTGTGATCATTTGAAAAAAGTGTCCCCATTTCAGACACTTTAATGGCTACTGACAGCAAACCTGTAAAATCTCAAATGCTATTTAAGGGGGTGTGAGTTCTCAAGGTTTGATGAGGGATAGGGGGCCAATATAAGGGCCAAGTACCAGCACCCATCGCACATAATGTGCGCACACCCCCCGGCCCCCCCAATCGCCGGAACCCTAGTGCTGCCGGTCAGGTTCTCCGACGATGGTGATCGAGCGAAAAAAAATGTGGCACCAGCACATGCCCGAGCCCAGCATGTGCTGCTACAACCCTTGGTCTAGTCTGATCTTAGACTGGGAATAAACTCCGTATGCTTAGACTGGGAATGAACTTCGTATGCCTAAGTCAACCCACAAAACGAGCGTGCGGGCACTCAGTCGGCCAGAGGGATAGGATGCGCAAGCCGAGGATCGGTCGGGTCTCTTTCTACGTGCTACCGATCCTACTGTCGTAACCCTCGATCCAGTTCGATCTTAGACTGGGAATGAACTCCGTATGCCTAAGTCAAAGCATGAAACGAGTGTGCAGGCGCTCAGCCGGTGAGAGGGGTAGGATGCGTAATCCAGGGATTGGCCGGGTCCCACTCTGCGTGTCGGGTTCCCCTCTGTGCGCTGTCGATCCTACTACTGCTTCTGCTGTCACAGCCCTCGATCTGGTTCGATCTTAGACTGGGAATGAACTCCATATGCCTAAGTCAACCCACAAAATGAACATCCGAGCGCTCAACCAGAGGGGCAGGATGTGCAAGCCGAGGATCGATCGGTTCCCCCTCTGCGTGCTGCCGATCCTACTATCGCAACCCTCAGTTCAGTCCAATCTTAGACTGGGAACGAACTCTGTATGCCTAAGCCAATTGATGAAACAAGCATGCGGGTCACCACGCCGGCCAGAGAGGTGGGATGCACAAGCCGTGGATCGATAGGGTGGTAGGTGGGTTTTGGCACATCTTCATATTTCTGCCGTGCCAATGCCATTTTTATTTTTCATGGCAAGACGACTTGTTTTCTATTTTTCATGATTTTCAAAACTTTTTGCAGTTCCAGATTTTTTAAATTTTTTTCAAAAGGAGTTTTGGACCCAAACTTGGTAGACGTGATCCTTGTATATTTTTTGGCATGCACAAAAAAATTTAGCTAAAAACTTGAAATGTACAAGATTTTGTGACCATTGGAAAAAAATGTCCCCATTCAAATACTTTAATGGCTAGTGGCAGCAAACCTGTAAAATTTCAAATGCTCTTTAAAGGGGTGTAAGTTCTCGAGGTTTGATGAGGGATAGGGGGCCAATATAATGGCCAAGTACCAGCACCCATCGCACATCATGTGCGCACACTCCCCCGGCCCCCCCAATCGTCGGAACCCCAATGCCACCGGTTAGGTTCTCCGACGATTCTCCGACGATGGTGCCCTGAGCAAAAACAAATACGGCACCAGCACATGCTCGAGCTCAGCATGTGCTGTCGCAATCCTTGATCTAATCTGATCTTAGACTGGGAATGAACTCCGTATGCTTAGACTAGGAATGAACTCCGTATGCCTAAGTCAACCCACGAAATGAGCGTGCGTGTGTCACAGGCTTTAACCTTAGACTCAGAATTCGTGTGGCCTTAGGCTTGGAATCTCCTCCTTTATGCCTAAGTCAGCCTAAAACACAAGCGTGCGGGCACTAGAACAACGGGAAAGGCTGATTACGTAAGTTAAAGAGAAACAAGATAAGAAGGCAGAATTCTGGAAATGCTCTTGTATTCACTGAAACAGAAGTGTTTGATGGTGTACAAATGAGGGTGGAGCAGCCCTTTATTTATAGTTGAAGATCCAGCTACACTTAATGGCAATATCCCTAGAATAAAGGCTAAAATCAAGGGATTATACAGATTACAATCAATCAAGATGTAACTCCTGATTTTCAGGGTCAACCAAATCTGTCAGGATGCTCCTGTTGATCCTGCTTGCTTCCAGAAGCTTCCCTTGCGTGTCTAGCACCTTGGGCCCTTCTGGATGTGGTGCGGGCAGCTTGTATGCCAGGCCTTGGTCTCACGGGCTGGCCTACAAGTTAGGCGGGCGTTCTGAACTCGTTTGCTAGGCTTTGCACGCAGATACCTACCAGCATGCCTGGTCTGTAGGCCTCAACCTCTGGCTTGCCTGCTGGTGCGCCTGATGTGCTTGGAGCACCCACCCATGGCGTGACATTCTCCCCTACCTGATTGTGCAATGCCCTCGTTGTGTCTTCTACATGGTACTACCTGATCTGGTCCCTGAACTGCCATAAGTCATCTGCTAGTTCCTAGCTCGCCTCACTATCTGGAAGTCCCTTCTAACGCACCAAGTACTCTTGTCTTGGCTGATAGTTCTTTCGTCTCACCTCCCGGTCAGCTATGATGCTGTGAACCTCTTTCTCATATAAGGCCCTTGCTCCCAATGGCGCACACTTTGACTCTGCCCATCCTGGATCTCCCTCATCCTTATTGAACGGCTTGAGCATGCTCACATGGAACACCGAGTGTACCCTTAGCTTAGGTGGCATATCCAGCATGTAGGCAACCTTGCCTACCCTCTTGACTACTCGAAAAGGTCCCTCATACCTCCAAACTAGGCCTTTGTGCAGCCCCCTGTGGCGCACAATGGGATGCAGCTTCTCCAACACCAAGTCTCCAACCTGGAACTGCATGTCCCGCCTATTCTGGTCTACCCACTTCTTCGACCTCTTGGTCGCCTTGTGTAGACAAACTTTGGCCAAGTCAGTTTGCTCCTGCCATGCCTTGGCAAACTTGTATGCTGTTGGATTCGGCCCTGTATAACCTGCAGTAATCAAATCGAGTGTTAGTGGTTGTTGCCCTGTCACAACCTCAAATGGGCTCTGGTTTGTTGCCTCGCTCCTTTGCAAGTTGTAGGAATACTATGCAATATCTAGTAGCTTTGGCCAGTCCCTTTGTATGGCACTCACATAGTGCCTGAGGTAGACCTCCAACAGTCCATTCACTTATTCTGTCTGCCCATCGGTCTACGGATGCATGCTGGTGGAAAAGTTCAAGTCTGACCCTAACAGCTTGAACAACTCAGTCCAGAACCTGCCCGTGAAACGCTCGTCCTAATCACTAACAATGGTCCTCGACACTCCCCAGTACTTAACCATGTTCTTCAAGAACAATCGAGCTGCCTCTTTGGCTAGGCATTCCTCGGTTGCTGGAATGAAGATTCCATACTTGGAAAACCTGTCCACCACTACCATGATTCTTCCAAACCCTTCTGTTTTGGGTAGACCGACTATAAAGTCCATAGAAACACTCTCCCATGGTTGCTCTAGCACTGGCAATGGCTCCAAGAGACTGTCTGGTTTCTTGAGCTCCACCTTGTCTTATTGGCACACAAGACAAGTCTTCACATAGGCCTCCACATCATCCCTCATGTGCGGCCAGTAGTACCTGTCCTCGATCAGCGCTAAGGTACGGCTCACTCCGGGTGTCCAGCCCACCTTAAATCACGGAATTCTTGCAAAACTTCCTTGCGGAGCTTCCCGTGCTGTGGCACAAATAGTCTACTGCCCTTGGTGTACAACAAACCATCCTGTATCCAAAACCGCCTAGTCTTACCTTGCTGGGCATACTCCATCAGAGGTTTGGCTGTAGGATCATGTGTAAGTCCCTCTTTGATGCGCCGCACCAGTGACCCCTCTGGCTGGCTAATGGCAACAAGGTTAGCCTTCCTACTCAAGGTGTCTGCCACTAGGTTCGCTCGCCCCGGTTTGTACACCATCTGAAAGTTAAATTTTGTAAGAAAATCTTGCCATCTCACCTGCTTGGGGGACAGCTTCTTCTGCGTCTAGAAGTAGTTGGTTGCCACATTGTCCATCCTCACCACGAACCTCGACCCCAACAGGTAATGGCGCCAAGTGTGCAAGCAGTGCACCACTACAGTCATCTTCTTCTCTTGGACCATGTACTTACGTTCAGTCTCGTTCAGCTTCCTGCACTTGAACGCGACTGGACGTCCCTCCTACATCAACCGCCCCCTATGGCAAAGTCTGATGCATCCGTATGCACTTCATATGGCTTAGCATGGTCTGGCATGGCCAAGACTGGCTCCTCGATCACAGCCTGCTTCAACCTGTCAAAAGCTTCCTGGCACCCTGCGCTCCACTCCCATGCTCTCTCTTTCTTGAGCAAGTTAGTCAATGGCATGGCTATTGCTGAGTGACCTTTGATGAAGCACCTGTAGTAGTTAACCAGCCCAAGGAACGATCTCAACTCAGTGACCTTGGCTGGTGGTTGCCACTCCAAGAT
Organism: Durio zibethinus; assembly: GCF_047325235.1. Lineage (NCBI taxonomy): Eukaryota > Viridiplantae > Streptophyta > Magnoliopsida > Malvales > Malvaceae > Durio > Durio zibethinus. Next base: position 19,957,514 of record NC_143165.1, read on the forward strand.
GGCGTGTATCTTGCCTTCATTCATGCGTATCTAGCCACCTCCCACTATGTGGCCAAGGAACGGGATCTCTTGCTGGGTGAATGAGCACTTCTCCCTCTTGACAAACAGCTTGTATGCCCGTAACACCTCGAACACCTGTCTCAAGTGGTCTACATGCTCTCCCAAAGTCTGGCTGTAGATCACAATGTCATCCAAATAAACCATAACAAACCGATCAATGAATGACTGAAGTACCTTGTTCATAAGGGTGCAGAATGTTGCTGAGGCATTCGTGAGTCCGAAAGGCATCACCAAGAACTCATACGAACCATACTGAGTGGCACATGCTGTCTTTGGCTCATCTCCCTTTACGATCCTGACTTGATAGTAGCCCAACCTCAAATCCAGCTTGGTGAACCACCTTGCACTCCCAAGTTGGTCGAACAAGTCCACAATGAGTGGGATGGGGTCTTGATGGTTAGCTTGTTCAAAGCTCGGTAGTCTATGCACAGTCGCAATGACCTATCATGCTTGTGCTGGAATAGAATCGGTGCACCATAGGGTGCCTTCGATGGCCTAATGAAGCCAGCATCAACTAACTCTTTGAGCTGCTTCCTCAACTCCTCCAACTCTGGTGGAGACATTCGATAAGGGGCTCTGGCTAGTGGCATGGCCTCGAACACCAGCTCGATCTTGTGGTCCACCTCTCTCTTAGGTGGTAGCTTGCTATGCAGTTTTACGAGCATAACATCACTAAAGGTCTTCAGTACCTTTAGCACCTCCAAGGGTGACTCAGTCTCCTTCTCCCTTGGCCCATCATATTTCAGGGCTGCCAAGAAGGTGTCTTCTTGTCTGCTTACTGCCTTGGCAAATTGGATGGCTGACACCACCCGTGACCTAACTCCAGACCCTCTCCTCAATGGCACTAGGCATTGGCACCGTGCATCCAAGATGCAAACGCAATCGGTAAAAGGCATAAAGAGGGCATTAATTCGAACAAAGAAATCTAACCCAATCACAAACTCATAGTCGTCAAGGGGTATTACCTCTATGGTCTCCTTTCCTTTCTAGTCTCCAAGTTGCAATTCCAGTCCCCATACTACTCCAATGGCTGGAACTTCCTTGGAGTTCACCGTTTTAATGGTACCAGTCCCTTTCTACATTTTCAGTTTGAGCTTCTGCGCTCCATCACTTGAAATAAAAAGATGTGAGGCACTTGTGTCCACCAGTGCGCTCACCTTCTGACCCGTAACCATCAGATCCGCAACCATTAGATCCGTAACCATCAGATCCGTAACCATTAAGCCCTTTGGCTTGCGGCTCCACTTACTCTGGACAGCATTGAGGACCAATGACCCAAGCTTTGCTACCCTTGACTTTGGCTCCTCGTCAGACTCCCTGTCTACAGTAGCCAGCTTACCCTTCTACGGGTAATTACGCGCTATGTGGCTCCCTCCACATAGGTAGCATGCTAGTGGCTCTTGGTCCCCCTTTGATTTCCACTTACCTGCTGGTGGCTTCCTCTCACTATCCTTGGTTGAACAGTCTCGCTCCCCATCCTTGGACTCCCGATCACGGTCTTTCTTCTTGGACTATTTCTTTTGGTCTCTATCGTCCCTGCCCTTACCCTTGGGCTTGGAAGACTCGAACTTGTTCAGAGGCTTGAACTCTATCAAGGCCTCAGTTGTAGTCATGGCTTTAGCCAAGTCATGAACTCCCCTCTTTTGTAACTCATGCTTCACCCATGGCTTCAGCCCATCCATGAAAGCAAATAAGGCATACTTCTCACTTAGATTCGAGATCTGTAGCATCAGTTCAGAAAATTTTTGGACATACTCCCTTATGTCCCCTTGCTGGCTCAGTCGACGTAACTTTGCCCACGTCTCATCATCGACATACTCCGGGTAAAATTACTCTCTAAACTCTTTTTGGAACTCTGCCCAGGTTCCAATCTTGGCACTCCCACACCTGACATTATCACATCTGCACCTCCACCACAATAAGGCTACATCAGTGAGATACATAGCAGCAGTGCTTACCTTTATCACCTCATTTTGCATGCCCATGGCCTGAAAGTACTGCTCCATACCCCAAAGGTAGTTGTCTACTTCCTTAGCCACCCTAGTCCCCTTGAACTCCTTAGGCTTGGGGACATCCAATATGGATTTGGACACTCCAGCAAACATGCCATTCCCAATGGCAGTTTTACAAGCAACGAGCTCACTAGTAAACTCCTCAATCTACTGGCGCATGGCCTCCATGCCATCGCGTAGGGTCAGCACTTCAGCCTCCAAGGTCTGATTCTTTTGGGTGAACACATCCAAGCCTTTGTTGAGAGCAGCTTGTAGCTCACTTTGGATCTCTTCCCCCATGGAGTCTAGCGACGCAATGTGAGTCTCTACCTCCTCAAGCTTCTCCCCCATGTCACCCATGGTCACCTCTACCTTGGCCAGCCTACCGTCCATGGTAGACCAGATATCTCTAGAACTAGCTTTCCTCCCTCTTCCAAGCCTATGCTCCTGGGCCTCTAGTGGTTGGTTAGCAGCGTCACTTTGAGATGCCATCTCCACGATAACGATCTAACCTGCATAACACAAACACACAGAATCAAACTTGCTCTGATACCAACTATCATGGGCTCCAACCTTAGACTCAAAATTCGTGTGACCTTAGGCTTGGAATCTCCTCCTTTATGCCTAAGTCAGCCTAAAACACAAGTGTACGGAAATTAGAACAATGGGAAGGGCTGATTATGCAAGTTAAAGGGAAACAGTATAAAAAGGTAGAATTCTAGAAATGCTCTTGTATTCACTGAAATAGAAGTGTTTGATGGTGTACAAATGAGGGTGGAGCAGCCCTCTATTTATAGTTGAGGCTTCAGCTACACTTAATGGCAATATCCCTAGAATAAAGGCTAAAATCAAGGGATTATACAAATTACAATCAATCAGGATGCTAACTCTTGATTTTCATAGTCAACCAAATCTGTCAGGATGCTCTTGCTGATCCTGCCTGCTTCCAAAAGCTTCTCTTGCTTGTCTAGCACCTTGGGCCCTTCTGGATGTGGTGTGGGTAGCTTGTATGCCAGGCCTTGGTCTCACGGGCTAGCCTGCAAGTTGGATGGGCGTTCTGAACTCGTTTGCTAGGCTTTGCATGTAGATACCCGCCAGCACGCCTGGTCAGCGAGCCTCAACCTCTGGCTCGCCTATTGGTGCACCTGATGTGCCTGGTGTGCCCGCCCATGACGTGACACGTTTACTCAGCCAGCTAGAGGGGTAGAACACGTAAGTCAAGGATCAATCGAGTCTCCCTCTATGTGCTACCATTCCTGCTGCCCCAACCCTCAGTCTGGTCCGATCTTAGACTAGGAATGAACTCCGTACGCCTAAGCCAACTGATGAAACGAGCGGGCGGGCAGGCACTACGTCGGCCAGAGAGACGGGATGCGCCAACCGTGGATCAATAGGGTGGTAGGTGGTTTAGGCATATATTCATATTTCTGTCGTGCCAATGTGATTTTTATGGCTTGTAAATTCAGACAACGATCCCTTAAGCCTTTATGTGAAGTTTTCATGGCAAGATGACCCATTTTTTTATTTTTCATGATTTTCAAAACTTTTTACGATTCGAGATTTTTTAAAATTTTTTTGAAAAGATTTTTGGCCCCAAAGTTGGTAGATGTGATCCTTGTATTTTTGTTGGCATGCAAAAAAAATTAAGTAAAAACTTAAAGTGTACAAGATTTTGTGACCATTTGAAAAAAGTGTCCCCATTTCAGACACTTTAATGGCTACTGGTAGCAAACATGTAAAATCTCAAATGCTCTTTAAGGGGGTGTGAGTTCTCGAGGTTTAATGAGGGATAGGGGGCCAATATAAGGGCCAAGTACCAGCACCCATCGTACATCATGTGCGTACACCCACCGGCCCCCCCAATCGTCGGAACCCCAATGCTGCCGTTCAGGTTCTCCAGTGATGGTGCACCAGGTGAAAAAAAATGTGGCACCAATACATGCCCGAGCCTAGCATGTGCTGCTACAACCCTCGATCCAGTTCGATCTTAGACTGGGAATGAACTCCGTATGCCTAAGTCAACCCACGAAACGAGCGTACGGGGGCTCAGTTGGCCAGAGGGGCAGGATGTGCAAGCTGGGGATCAGTCGGGTCCCCCTCTACGTGCTATCGATCCTGTTGTTGCAACCCTCAGTCTGATCTGATCTTAGACTGGGAAAGAACTCCGTATGCCTAAGCCAACCAATTAAACGAGCGAGCGGGCGGGCACTACGTCGACCAGAGAGGCGGGATGCGCAAGCCGTAGATCGATAGGGTGGTAGGTGGGTTTAGGCACATCTTCATATTTCTACCATGCCAATGCTATTTTTATGGCTTGTAAATTCATACAATGGTCCCTTAAGCCTTCATGTGAAGTTTCATGGCAAGACGACTCATTTTCTATTTTTCACGATTTTTGAAACTTTTTGCAGTTCGAGATTTTTTTAAAATTTTTCCACAAAGCGTTTTGGCCCCAAACTTGGTGGACGTCATCCTTGTATTTTTTTTGGCATGCAAAAAACAATTCAGCTAAAAGTTTGAAGTGTACAAGATTTTGTGACCATTTGAAAAAGTGTCCCCATTTTAGACACTTTAATGGCTACTGGCAATAAACCTGTGAAATCTCAAATGCTCTTTAAAAGGGAGTGAGTTCTCGAGGTTTGATGAGGGATAGGCGGCCAATATAAGGGCCAAGTACCAGCACCCATTGCACATCATGTGCGCACACCCCGCCTGCCCCCCCAATCACTGGAACCCTAATGCCGTCGGTCTGGTTCCCCGGTGTTGCTCTGGTGATGGTGCTCTGAACGAAAAAAATGTAGCACCAGCACATGCCCGAGCCCAGCATGTGCTGTCGCAACCCTCGGTCTGGTCTGATCTTAGACTAGGAATGAACACTGTATACTTAGACTGGGAATGAACTCTGTATGCCTAAGTCAACCCACAAAACGAGCATGCGGGCGCTCAGCCGGCTAGAGGGGTAGGATGCGCACGCTGGGGATCGATCGGGTCTCCCACTACGTGCTGTCGATCCTGCTGTCGCAACCCTCAATTCGATCTGATCTTAGATAAGGAATGAACTCCATATGCCTAAGCCAACTGATGAAACGAGCGAGCGGGCAGGCGGGCACTATGCCGGCCAGAGAGGCGGCAAGCGCGAGCCGTAGATCGATAGGGTGGTAGGTGGCTTTAGGCACATCTTCAAATTTTTGCCATGCCAATGCCTTTTTTATGGCTTGTAAATTCATATAATGGTCCCTTAAGCCTTCATGTGAAGTTTCATTGCAAGACGACTCGTTTTCTATTTTTCATGATTTTTGAAACTTTTTGTGGTTCGTAATTTTTTAAAACTTTTTCAGAAGGAGTTTTGATCCCAAACTTGGTAGATGTGATCCCTAAATTTCTTTTGGTGTGCAAAAAAAAATTCAGCCAAAAACTCGAAGTGTACAAGATTTTGTTACCATTTGAAAAAAGTGTCCCCATTTCAACACTTTAATGGCTACTGGCAACAAACTTGTAAAATCTCAAATGCTCTTTAAGAGGGTGTGAGTTCTCGAGGTTTGATGAGGGATAGGGGGCCAATGCTGCCGGTCAGAACCCCATTGCTACCGGTCAGGTTCTCCGGTGATGCTCTGGCGATGGTTCTCCGGGCGAAAAAAAATACGACACCAGCACATGCTCGAGGCAAGCATTTGCTGCCGCAATCCACGATCTGATTTGATCCTAGACTGAAAATAAACTCCGTATGCTTAGACTGGGAATGAACTCCGTATGCCTAAGTCAACCCACGAAATGAGTATGCAGGCGCTCAGCCGGCCAAAGGGGTAGGAAGTACAAACCGGGGATCGACCGAGTCCCCCTCTACGTGCTGTCGATCCTGCTACCACAACCCTCAGTCCGGTCTGATCTTAGACTGGGAATGAACTCCGTATGCCTAAGCCAATCGACGAAACGAGCGGGCGGACGGGCACTATGACGGCCAGAGAGGCGGGATGCGTAAACCGTGGATCGATAGGGTGGTAGGTGGGTTTAGGCACATCTTCATAGATTTGCCATGCCAATGCCTTTTTTATGGCTTGTAAATTCATACAATGGTCCCTTAAGCCTTCATGTGAAGTTTCATGGCAAGACGACTCGTTTTCTATTTTTCATGACTTTTGAAACTTTTTGCGGTTCGTGATTTTTTAAAATTTTTTTAGAAGGATTTTGACCCCAAACTTGGTAGACGTGATCCATAAATTTTTTTTGGCATGCAAAAAAAAATTCAGCCAAAAACTCGAAGTGTACAAGATTTTGTGACCATTTGAAAAAAGTGTCCCCATTTCAACACTTTAATGGCTACTGGCAGCAAACTTGTAAAATCTGAAATGCTCTTTAAGAGGGTGTGAGTTCTCGAGGTTTGATTAGGGATAGGGGGCCAATATAAGGGTCAAATACCAGCACCCATCGCACATCATGTGCGCACACCCCCTGGGCCCCCCCAATCGTCGGAACCCCAATGCCGTTGGTCAGGTTCTCGACTATGCTCCGACGATGGTGCCCCGGGTGAAAAAAAATGCGGCACCAGCATATGCTCAAGCCCAGCATGTGCTGGCATAGTCCTTGGTCTGATCTAATCTTAGACTAGGAATGAACTCTGTATGCTTAGACTGGGAATGAACTCCGTATTTCTAAGTTAACTCATGAAACGAGCGTGTGGGCACTTAGCCAGCCAGAAGGGCGAGATGCGCAAGCCAAGGATCAGCTAGGTCCCCCTCTGCATGCTGTTGATCCTACTACCACAACCCTCGATCCGGTCTGATCTTAGGTTGGGAATGAACTCTGTATGCGTAAGCCAACCGATGAAACAAGCAGCCGGGCGGGCACTACGCTGGCCAGAGAAGCGGGATGTGCAAGCCGTGGATCGATAGGGTGGTAGGTGGGTTTAGGCACATCTTCATATTTTTTCCGTGCCAATGCTATTTTTATGGCTTGTAAATTCATACAATGGTCCCTTAAGCCTTCATGTGAAGTTTCATGGCAAGACAACTCATTTTTTATTTTTCATGATTTTCGAAACTTTTTTCTGTTCAAGATTTTTTAAAATTTTTTCGGGGGAGTTTGGCCCTAAACTTGGTAGCACATCATGTGTGCACAAAAAAATTCAGCTAAAAATTCAAAGTGAACAAGATTTTGTGACCATTTGAAAAATGTGTCCCCATTTCAGACACTTTAATGGCTACTGGTAGCAAACCTGTAAAATCTCAAAAGATCTTTAAGGGGGTGTGAGTTCTCTAGGTCTTATGAGGGATAGGGGGCCAATATAAGGACCAAGTACCAGCACCCATCGCACATCATGTGTGCACACCCCCCAGGCCCCCCCAATCGTCAGAACCCAAATGCCGTCGATCAGGTTCTCCGGCGATGGTGCACATGGCAAAAGAAAATGTGGCACAAGCACATGCCCGAAGCCAACATGTGCTACGGTAACCCTCAGTTCGATCTGATCCTAGACTGGGAATGAACTCCGTATGCTTAGACTAGGAATGAACCCCGTATGCCTAAGTCAACCCACGAAACGAGCGTGCGGGCGCTCAGTCGGCCGAGGGGTAGGATGCGCAAGCCGGGGATCGACCAGGTCCCCCTCTGCGTGCTGCCGATCCTGCTGCCACAACCCTCAGTCCAGTCTGATCTTAGGCCAGGAATGAACTCCGTATGCCTAAGCCAACCTACTAAACGAGCGGGCGGGCGGGCGGGCACTACGTCGGCCAGAGAGGCGGCATGCGCAAGCCGTGGATCGATAGCGTGGTAGGTGGGTTTAGGCACATCTTCATATTTATGCCATGCCAATGCCATTTTTATGGCTTGTAAATTCATACAATGGTCCCTTAACCCTTCATGTGAAGTTTCATGGCAAGACGACTCGTTTTCTATTTTTCATGATTTTTGAAACTTTTTATGGTTTGAGATTTTTTAAAATTTTTTCAGGACTTTTTGCCCCAAACTTGGTAGACGTGATCCTTGTATTTTTGTTGGTATGCACAAAAAAATTCAGCTAAAAACTCGAAGTGTACAAGATTTTGTGACCTTTTGGAAAAAGTGTCCCCATTTAAGACACTTTAATGGCTACTGGCAGTAAACCTGTAAAATCTCAAATGCTCTTTAAGGGGATGCGAGTTCTTGAGGTTTGATGAGGGATAGGGGGCCAATATAAGGGCCAAGTACCAACACCCATCGTACATTATGTGCGCACACCCCCCGGCCCCCCCAATCGTCGGAAACCCAATGCCGCCGGTCAGGTTCTCCGACGATGCTCCAACGATGGTGCCCTGGGCGAAGAAAAATGTGGCATCAGCACATGCCCGAGCCTAGCATGTGCTACTGCAACCCTCAATCGGTCCGATCTTAGATTGGGAATGAACTCCGTATGCTTAGACTGAGAATAAACTCCATATGCCTAAGTTGACCCACGAAACGAGCGTGCGGGCGCTCAGCCTACCAGAGGGGCAAGATACGCAAGCTGGGGATCGACCAGGTCCCCTTCAGTGTGCTGTCAGAACCTGCTACCGCAACCCTCGGTCTGGGCCTAACTTAGACTGGGAATGAACTCCGTATGACTAAGCCAATCGACGAAATGAGCAGGCGGGCACTACGCCAGCCAGAGAGACGGGATCGCAAGCCGTGGATCGATAGGGTGGTAGTTGGGTTTAGGCACATCTCCATATTTTTGCCATGCCAATGCCATTTTTATGGCTTGTAAATTCATACAATGGTCCCTTAAGCCTTCATGTGAAGTTCATGGCAAGACGACTCATTTTTTATATTTCACGATTTTCAAAACTTTCTGCGGTTTGAGATTTTTTAAAATTTTTTCAGAAGGAGTTTTGGCCCCAAACTTGCTAGACATGATCCTTGTCTTTTTATTGGCATGCACAAAACAATTCAGCTAAAAACTCTAAGTGTACAAGATTTTGTGACCATTTGAAAAAAGTGTCCCCATTTCAGACACTTTAGTGGCTACTGGCAACAAACCAGTAAAATCTCAAATTCTCTTTAAGGGGGTCTTAGTTCTCGAGGTTTGCTGAGGGATAGGGGGCCAATATAAGGGCCAAGTACCAGCACCCATCGCACATCATGTGCGCACACCCCCCGCCCCCAAATCACCGAAATCCCAATGCCGCCGATCAGGTTCTCTGGCGATGCTCCGACGATTGGGCCTCGGGCAAAGAAAAATGTAGCACCAGCACATGCTCGAGCCCAGCATGTGCAGTCGCAACCCTTGGTCTGGTGCGATCTTAGACTAGGAATGAACTCCATATGCTTAGACTGGGAATGAACTCCATATGCCTAAGTCAACCCACGAAACGAGCGTGCGGGTGCTTAGCCGGCCAGAGGGGTAGGATTCACAAGCCGGGGATCGGGCGGGTCCCTCTTTGCGTGCTACCGATCCTGCTGCTGTAGCCCTTCGTTTGATCCAATCTTAGACTACGAATGAAACTCTATATGCCTAAGCCAACCGACGAAACGAGCAGGCGAGCACTACGTCGGCTAGAGAGGCGGGATGCGCAAGCCGTGGAACAATAGGGTGGTAGGTGGGTTCAGGCACATCTTCATATTTCTGCCATGCCAATGCCATTTTTATGGCTTGTAAATTCATACAATGGTCCCTTAAGCCTTCATGTGAAGTTTCATCGCAAGACGACTCGTTTTTATTTTTCACGATTTTCAAAACTTTCTGCGGCTTGAGATTTTTTAAAATTTTTTTAGAAGGAGTTTTAGCCCCAAACTTGGTAGATGTGATCCTTGTATTTTTGTTGGCATGCACAAAATAATTCAGCTAAAAACTCAAAGTGTACAAGATTTTGTGACCATTTGAAAAAAGTGTCCCCATTTTAGACACTTTAATAGCTACTAGCAGCAAACCTGTAAAATCTCAAATACTCTTTATGGGGGTGTGATTCTCAACGTTTGATGAGGGATAGGGGGCCAATATAAGGGCCAAGTACTAGCTCCCATCTTACATCATGTGCGTGCACCACCCCTGCCCCCCAATCGCCTGAACCCCAATGCATCTGGTCAGGTTCTGCGATGATGCTCCGACAATGGTTGCCTCGGGCGAAGAAAAATGCGTCACCAGCACATGCCTGAGCCTAGCATGTGCTACCGAAACCCTCGGTCCAATCCGATCTTAGACTGGGAATGAACTCCGTATGCCTAAGTCAACCCACGGAATGAGCGTGCAGGCGCTCAGCCGACCAGAGGGGCAGGATGCACAAGTCGGGGATCAGTCGGGTCCCCTTCTGCATGCTATCGATCTTGCTACCACTACCCTCGGTCTGGTCCAATCTTACACTGGGAATGAACTCCATATGCCTAAGCCAACCGATGAAGCGAGCAGGCTGGTGGGCACTACGCTGGCCAGAGAGGCGGGATGTGCAAGCCGTAGATCGATAGGGTGGTAGGTAGGTTTAGGCATATCTTCATATTTCTGCCATGCCAATTCCATTTTTATGGCTTGTAAATTCGTACAATGGTCCCTTAAGCCTTCATGTGAAGTTTCATGGCAAGATGACTCGTTTTCTATTTTTTATGATTTTCAAAACTTTTCACGGATCGGGATTTTTTAAAATTTCTTCAGATGGATTTTTGGCCCTAAACTTGGTAGACGTGATCCTTGTACTTTTGTTGGCATGCACAAAAAATTTCAGCTAAAAACTCAAAGTGTACAAGATTTTGTGACCATTTGAAAAAAGTGTCCCCATTTCAGACACTTTAATGGCTACTGGTAGCAAACCTGTAAAATCTCAAATGCTCTTTAAGGGGGTGTGAGTTCTCAAGGTTTTATGAGGGATAGGGGGCCAATATAAGGGCCAAGTACCAGCACCCATTGCACATCATGTGCGAACACCCCCCGGCCCCCCAATCACTGGAACCTCAATGCCGTCAATCAGGTTCTCCGACGATGCTCCGACGATGGTGCATCGGGTGAAAAAAAATACGACCCCAGCACATACTCGAGCCCAGCATGTCCTGCCACAACCCTCGGTCTGATCTGATCTTAGACTGGGATTGAAATCCATATGCTTAGACTGAGAATGAACTCCGTATTCCTAAGTCAACCCACGAAACGAGCGTGCGGGTGCTCAGTCGACCAAAGGGGCAGGATGCGCAAGTTGAGGATCGTTTGGGTCCCCCTCTACGTGTTGCCGATCTTGCTGCCGTAACCCTCAATGCGGTCTAATCTTAGACTGGGAATGAACTCTATATGCCTAAGCCAACCGATGAAACGAGCGAGCGGGCGAGCACTACGCCGGCCAAAGAGGCGGGATGCACAAGCCATGGATCAATAGGGTGGTAGGTGGGTTTAGGCACATCTTCATATTTTTGTCATGCCAATGCCATTTTTATGGCTTGTAAATTCATACAATGGTCCCTTAAGCCTTCATGTGAAGTTTCATGGCAAGACGATTCGTTTTCTATTTTTTATGATTTTTGAAACTTTTTAGGGTTCGGGATTTTTGAAAATTTTTTCAGAAAGATTTTTAGTCCCAAACTTGGTAGACGTTATCCTTGTATTTTTGTTGGCATGCACAAAAAAATTCAGCCTAAAACTCGAAGTGTACAAGATTTTGTGACCATTTGAAAAAAGTGTCCCCATTTTAGACACTTTAATGGCTACTGGTAGAAAACCTATAAAATCTCAAATACTCTTTAAGGGGGTGTGAGTTCTCGAGGTTTGATGAGGGATAATAGGCCAATATAAGGACCAAGTACCAGCACCCATCGCACATCTTGTGCGCACACCCCCCGACCCCCCCAATTGTTGAAACCCCAATGTCGTCGATCAGGTTCTCTGGTGATGCTCCGGCGATGGTGCCCCGGGCAAAGAAAAATGCAACACCAGTAAATGCCCAAGGCCAGCATGTGCTACCACTACCCTCGGTCTTGTCCGAGCTTAGACTGGGAATTAACTTCGTAGGCTTAGACTGGGAATTAACTCCGTATGCCTAAGTCAATCCAAGAAACGAGGGTGCAGGCACTCAGCCGGCCAGAGGGGTAGGATGTGCAAGCCAGGAATCGATCGGGCCCCCCTCTACATGCTGCCAATCCTGCTACCACAACCCTCTGTCTGGTTTGATCTTAGATTGGGAATGAACTCCGTATGCCTAAGCAAACTGACGAAACGAGTGGGCTGGCGGGTACTACACCGGCCAGAGAGACAGGATGCGCAAGCCGTGGATCGATAGGGTGGTAGGTGGGTTTAGGCACATCTTCATATTTCTACCATGCCAATGCCATTTTTATGGCTTGTAAATTCATACAATGGTCCCTTATGCCTCAGTTGGCCAGAGTGGCAGGATGCGTAAGCCAGGGATCGTCCGGGTCCCCCTCTGCGTGTTATCGATCTTGCTGCCACAACCCTTGATCTGGTCTGATCTTAGACTGGGAATGAACTTCGTATGCCTAAGCCAACCAACAAAACGAGCGGGCGGGCGGGCGGGCACTACGTCGGCCACAGAGGCGGGATGCGCAAGCGGTGGATCGATAGGGTGGTAGGTGGGTTTAGGCACATCTTCATATTTCTATCATGCCAATGCCATTTTTATGGCTTGTAAGTTCATACAATGGTCCCTTAAGCCTTCATGTGAAGTTTCATGGCAAGACGATTCGTTTTCTATTTTTCATGATTTTTGAAACTTTTTACGGTTCGGGATTTTTTAAAATTTTTTCAGAAGGGGTTTTGGTCCCAAACTTGGTAGACATGATCTTTGTATTTTTGTTGGAATGCATAAAAAAATTCAGCTAAAAACATGAAGTGTACAAGATTTTGTGATCATTTGAAAAAAGTGTCCCCATTTTAGACACTTCAATGGCTACTGGTAGTAAACCTGTAAAATCTCAAATACTCTTTAAGGGGGTGTGAGTTCTCGAGGTTTGATGAGGGATAACAGGCCAATATAAGTGCCAGGAACCAGCACCCATCACACATCATGTGCGCACACACCCCAGCCCCCCCAATCACTGGAACCCCAATGCCGTCGGTCAGGTTCTTCGGAGATGCTCCGACGATGGTGCCTCAGGTGAAGAAAAATGCAGCACTAGTAAATCCTTGAGGCTAGCATGTGCTACCGAAACACTCTGTCTGGTCTGAGCTTAGACTGGGAATGAACTCCATATGCTTAGACTGGGAATGAACTCCGTATGCTTAGACTGGGAATGAACTTTGTTTGCCTAAGTCAACCCATGAAACGAGCGTGCGAGTTATCAGCCAGCCAGAAGGGCAAGTTGTTCAAGCCGGGAATCGGTTGGACCCCCCTCAGCGTGCTACCAATCCTACTGCCACAACCCTCTATCTGGTCTGATCTTAGATTGGGAATGAACTCTGTATGCTTACGCCAACCGACGAAATGAGCGGGCGGGCAGGCACTATGCCGGCCAGAGAGGCAGGATGCGCAAGCCGTGGATCGATTGGCTGGTAGGTGGGTTTAAGCACATTTTCATATTTTTACCGAGCCAATGCCATTTTTATGGCTTGTAAATTCAAACAATGGTCCCTTAACCCTTAGTCGGCCAAAGGGGCAGGATGCGCAAGCTGTGGATCGATCGGGTCCCTCTCTGTGTGCTACCAATCCTGTTACCGCAACCCTCGGTTCGATCTGATCATTGACTGGGAATGATCTCCGTATGCCTAAGTCAACCCACGAAATACGCGTGCGGGCGACCTTCCGACCAAAGGGACAGGATGCACAAGTCGGGGATCGATCGGGTCCCCCACTACGTGCTACCAATCCGGCGGTCACAACCCTTGATCCGGTTCAATCTTAGACTGGGAATGAACTTCGTATGCCTAAGCCAATCGATGAAACGAGTGGGAGGACGGGCAGGCACTACGTCGGCTAGAGAGGCGGGATGCTTAAGCCCTGGATCGATAGGGTGGTAGGTGGGTTTAGGCATATTTTCATATTTCTACCGTGCCAATGCCATTTTTATGGCTTGTAAATTCATACAATGGTCCCTTAAGCTTCATGTGAAATTTCATGGCAAGACGACTCATTTTCTATTTTTCACTATTTTTGAAACTTTTTACGGTTCAAGATTTTTTTAAATTTTTTCAGAAGGAATTTTGGCCCCAAACTTGGTAGATATGATCCTTGTGTTTTTTTTGGAATGCACAAAAAAATTCAGCTAAAAACTCGAAGTGTACAAGATTTTGTGACCATTTGAAAAAGGTGTCCCCATTTCATACACTTTAGTGGCTACTGGCAGCAAACCTATAAAATCTCAAATGCTGTTTAAGGAGGTGTGAGTTCTCGAGGTTTGATGAGGGATAGGGGGCCAATATAAGGGCTAAGTAACACCACCCATCGCACATCATGTGCGCACACCCCCCCGACCCTCCTAATCGCCGGAACCCCAATGCCGCTGGTCCGATTCTTTGACGATGCTCCTGCGACGGTGCCCCAGGCAAAAAAAATGAGGCACCAGCACATGCCTAAGCCCAGCATGTGCTGCCGTAACCTTTGGTCTAGTCCAATCTTAGACTGGGAATGAACTCCGTATGCCTAAGTCAACCCACGAAACAAGCGTGCGGGCACTCAGCCAGCCAGAGGGGCAGGATGCACAATCTGGGGATGCTCCGGCGATGGTGCACCAGGCAAAAAAAAATGCGGCACCGGCACGTGATCCTTGTATTTTTGTTGGCATGCACAAAAAAATTCAGCTAAAAACTCGAAGTGTACAAGATTTTGTGACCATTTAAAAAAAGTGTCCCCATTTCAGACACTTTAATGGCTACAGGCAGCAAACCTGTAAAATCTCAAATGCTCGTTAAGGGGGTGTGAGTTCTCGAAGTTTGATGAGGGATAGGGGGCCAATATAAAGGCCAAGTACTAGCACCCATCACACATCATGTGCGCACAACCCCCCGGTCCCTCCCAATCGCCGAAACCATAATGCCACTGGTCAGGTTCTCTCGTGATGCTCTAGTGATGGTGCCCCGGGCAAAAAAATACGACACTAGCACATGCCTGAGCCCAGCATGTGCTGCCGCAACCCTTAATCTGATTCGATCTTAGACTGGGAATGAACTCTGTATGCTTAGACTGGGAATGAACTTCGTATGCCTAAGTCAACCCACGAAACGAGCAGGTGGGATGCGCAAGCCGTGGATCGATAAGGTGGTAGGTGGGTTTAGGCACATCTTCATGAGGGATAACAGGCCAATAAAAGCACCAAGTACTAGCACCTGTCGCACATCATGTCCGCACACCCCCCCGACCCTCCCAATCGCTGGAACCTCAATGCCACCGGTCAGGTTCTCCGGTGATGCTCCAACGATTGTACCCCGGGCGAAGAAAAATGCGGCACCAGTACATGTGCGATCCCAGCATGTGCTATCGTAACCCTCGATCCGATCCGATCTTAGACTGGGAATGAACTCCGCATGCTTAGACTTGGAATGAACTCCATATGCCTAAGTCAACCCATGAAATGAGTGTGTGGGCGCTCAGCCGGCCAGAGGGGTAGAATGCACAAGTCGGGGATCAGTCGGGTCCCCCTTTGCGTGCTATCGATCCTGTTGCTGCAACCCTCAGTCCGGTCTGATCTTAGACTGGGAATGAACTTTGTATGCTTAAGCCAATCGACTAAATGAGTGGGTGGACGGACGGGCACTACGCCGACCAAAGAGGCGGGATGTGCAAGCCGTGGATCGATAGGGTGGTAGGTGGATTTAGGCACATCTTCATATTTCTACCATGCCAATGCCATTTTTATGTCTTGTAAATTCATACAATGGTCCCTTAAGCCTTCATGTGAAGTTTCATGGCAAGACGATTCGTTTTCTATTTTTCATGATTTTTGAAACTATTTACGGTTCGATATTTTCTAAAATTTTTTTAAAAGGAGTTTTGGCCCCAAACTTGGTACACGTGATCCTTGTATTTTTGTTGGTATGCATAAAAAAATTCAGCTAAGAACTCGAAGTGTACAAGATTTTGTGACCAATTGAAAAAAGTGTCCCCATTTCAAACACTTTAATGGCTACTGGCAGCAAACCTGTAAAATCTCAAATGCTCTTTAAGGGGGTGTGAGTTCGCGAGGTTTGATGAGGGATAGGGGGCCAATATAAGGGCCAAGTATTAGCACCCATCGTACATCATGTGCGCACACCCCTTGGCCCCCCCAATCGTTGGAACCTCGATGCCATCGGTCAGGTTCTTTGGCGATGCTCCGAGGATTGTGCCCCGGGTGAAGAAAAATACGACACCAGCACATGCCCGAGCCCAGCATGTGCTGCCACAATCCTCGATTTGATTTGATCTTAAACTGGCAATGAACTCCATATGCTTAGACTAGGAATGAACTCTGTATGCCTAAGTCAACTCACGAAACGAGCGGGCAGGCGCTTAGCCGGCCAAAGGGGTAGGATGCGCAAGCCGGGGATCAACCGGGTCCCCCTCTGCGAGCTGTCGATCTTGCTACCACAACCCTCAGTCTGATATGATTTTAGACTGGGAATGAACTCCGTATGCCTAAGTCAATCGACGAAACGAGCGGACGGACGGGCACTACGTCGGCCAGAAAGGCGGGATGCCCAAGCCGTGGATCGATAGGGTGGTAGGTGGGTTTAGGCACATCTTCATATTTCTGCCATGCCAATGCCATTTTTATGGCTCGTAAATTCATAAAATGGTCCCTTAAGCCTTCATGTGAAGTTTCATGGCAAGAGAACTCGTTTTCTATTTTTCACGATTTTTGAAACTTTTTACGGTTCGAGATTTTTTAAAATTTTTTCAGAAGGAGTTTTAGCCCAAAACTTGGTAGACGTGATCCTTGTTATTTTTTTGGCATGCACAAAAACATTCAGCCAAAAACTCGAAGTGTACAAGATTTTGTGACCATTTGAAAAAAGTGTCCACATTTCAGACACTTTAGTGGCTACTGGCAGTAAACCTGTAAAATCTCAAATGCTCTTTAAGGGGGTGTGAGTTCTTGAGGTTTGATGAGGAATAGGGAGCCAATATAAGGGCCAAGTACCAGCACCTATCGCACATCATGTGCGCACACCTCCCCCGGCCCCCCAATCACCGAAACCCCAATGTCATCGGTCAGGTTCTGTGGTGATGCTCCCCAGATGGTGCCCCGCGGGAAGAAAAATACTGCACCAGCACATGCCCGAGCCCAGCATGTGATGCCACAACCCTCGATCCGATCTGATCTTTGACTGGGAATGAATTCCGTATGCTTAGACTAGCAATGAACTCCGTATGCCTAAGTCAACCCATGAAACAAGCGTACATCTGCTCAATCGGCCAGAGAGGTAGGATGCACAAACTGGGGATCGATCGGTTCCCCCTCTGCGTGCTGCTGATCATGCTATCGAAACCTCGGTCTGGTCTGATCTTAGACTAGGAATGAACTTCGTATGCCTAAGCCAACCGACCAAATGAGCGGGCAAGCGGGCACTACGTCGGCCAGAGAGGCGGGATGCGCAAGCCGTGGATCGATAAGGTGGTAGGTGGGTTTAGGCACATCTTTATATTCCTGCCATGCCAATGCCATTTTTATGGCTTGTAAATTCATACAATGGTCCCTTAAGCCTTCATGTGAAGTTTCATGGCAAGACAACTCGTTTTTTATTTTTCATGATTTTTAAAACTTTTTACGGTTCGAGATTTTTTTAAATTCTTTCAGAAGGAGTTTTGGCCCCAAACTTGGTAGACGTGATCTTTGTATTTTTGTTGGCATGCACAAAAACATTCAGCTAAAAACTCAAAGTGTACAAGATTTTTTGACCATTTGAAAACAGTGTCCCCATTTCAGACACTTTAATGGCTACTAGCAGCAAACCTGTAAAATCTCAAATGCTCTTTAAGGGGGTGTGAGTTGTCGAGTTTGATGATGGATAGGGGGCTAATATAAGGGCCAAGTACCAGCACCTATCACACATCATGTGCGCACACCCCCTGACCCCCCCTAATCGTCGGAACCCCAATGCCGTCAGTCAGGTTCTCCGACGATGGTGCATCGGACGAAAAAAATTCGGCACCAACACATGCCCGAACCCAGCAAGTGCTGCCGCAACCCTCGATCCGGTCTGATTTTAGACTGGGAATGAACTCTGGATGCTTAGACTGGGAAGGAACTCCGTATGCCTAAGTAAACCACGAAATGAGCGTGTGGGCGCTCAGCCGGCCAGAGGGGTAGGATGTGTAGCTAGGGATCGATCGAGTCCTCCTTTGGGTGCTGCCGATCTTGCTACCAATCCCGCTACCGCAACCCTCAGTCCAGTCTAATCTTAGAGTAGGAATCAACTTCATATGCCTAAGTCAACCCACGAAAAGAGTGTGCGGGCGTTCAGTCGGCCAGAGGGGCAGGATGCACAAGCTGGGTATCGGTCGGGTCCCCCTCTATTTGTTGCTGATCCTACAGCCACAACCCTCGGTCCAGTCTGATCTTAGACTGGGAATGAACTCCATATGCCTAAGCCAACCGACGAAACGAATGGGTGGGTGGGCGGGCATTACGCCGGCCAGAGAGGCGGGATGTGCAAGCCGTGGATTGATAGGGTGGTAGGTGGGTTTAGGCACATCTTCATATTTCTGCCATGTCAATGTAATTTTTATGGCTTGTAAATTCATACAATTGTCCCTTAAGCCTTCTTGTGAAGTTTCAAGGCAAGACGACTCTTTTTCTATTTTTCATAATTTTTGAAACCTTTTACGGTGCAAGATTTTTTAAAATTTTTTCAGAAAATCTTTTGGCCCCAAACTTGGTGGACGTGATCGTTGTATTTTTGGTGGCATGCACAAAAAAATTCAGCTAAAAAGTCAAAGTGTACAAGATTTTGTGACCATTTGAAAAAAGTGTCCCCATTTCAGACACTTTAAAGGCTACTGGCAGCAAACCTGTAAAATCTCAAATAATCTTTAAGTGGGTGTGGGTTCTCATGGTTTGATGGGGGATAGGGGGCCAATATAAGGGCCAAGTACCAGCACCCATCGCACATTATGTGGGCACACCCCCCCCGGCCCCCCCAATCGCCAGAACCCCAATGTCATCGGTCAGGTTCCCCGACGATGCTCCGTTGATGGTGCACCGAGCGAAAAAAGATGCAGCACCAGCACATGCCAGAGCCTAGCATGTGCTTCCACAACCCTCGGTCTGGTCTTATCTTAGAATGGGAATGAACTTCGTATGCTTAGACTGGGAATGAACTATGTATGCCTAAGTCAACCCACGAAACGAGCGTATGGGCACTCAGTCGGTCAGAGGGGTAGGATGCAGAAGCCGAGGATCGACCAGGTTCCCCTCTGCGTGCTGCCGATCCTACTTCTGCAACCCTCAATCCGGTCTAATCTTAGACTGGGAATGAACTCCGTATGTCTAAGCCAACCGATGAAACGAGCAGGCGGGCGGGCACTACGCCGGCCAAAAAGACGGGATGCGCAAGTCGTGGATCTATAGGGTGGTAGGTTGGTTTAGGCACATCTTCATATTTTTGCTATGCCAATGCCATTTTTATGGCTTGTAAATTCATACAATGGTCCCTTAAGCCTTCATTTGAAGTTTCATGGCAAGACGACTAGTTTTCTATTTTTCACGATTTTTAAAACTTTTTACGGTTCGGGATTTTTTAAAATTTTTTTAAAAGGAGTTTTGGCCCCACGGTAGACGTGATCCTTGTATTTTTGTTGGCATGCACAAAAAAATTCAGTTAAAAACTCGAAGTGTACAAGATTTTGTGACCATTTGAAAAAAGTGTTCCCATTTCAAACACTTTAATGGCTACTGGCAGCAAACCTGTAAAATCTCAAATGCTCTTTAAGGGGGTGTGAGTTCTCGAGGTTTGATGAGGTATAGGGGACCAATGTAAGGGCCGAGTACCAGCACCCATCACACATCATGTGCACACACCCCCTGGCCCCCTCAATCGTCGGAACCCCAATGTCGTCAGTCAGGTTCTCCGGCGATGCTTCAATGATGGTCCCCCAAGCGAAGAAAAATGTGGCACCAGCACATGCCCAAGCCCAGCATGTGCTACTGTAACCCTCGGTCTGATCTGATCTTAGACTGGGAATGAACTCTGTATGCTTAGACTGGGAATGAACTCCGTATGCCTAAGTCAACCCACGAAATGAGCGTGCGGGCGCTTGGCCGGCCAGAGGGGCAAGATGTGCAAGCCGGGGATCGGTCGGGTCCCCCTCTGTGTGCTGCCTATTATGCTATCGTAACCCTCAGTCCGGTCTGATCTTAGACTGGGAATAACTCTGTATGCCTAAGCCAACCGATGAAACGAGTGGGCCGACGCTCAGTCGACCAGAGGGGTAAGATGCGCAAGCCGAGGATCGGGGCTTGATGAGCGATAGGGGGCCAACATAAGGGCCAAGTACTAGCGCCCATCACACATCATGTGCACACACCCCTCCGACCCCCCCAATCGTCAGAACCTTAATGCCGTCGGTCTCCAGTGATGCTTCGGTGATGGTGCCCCAAGCGAAAAAAATACGGCACCAGCACACGCCTAAGCCGAGCATGTACTGCCACAATCCTCGATCCGATCTAATCTTAGACTAGGAATGAACTGCGCTTGCCTAAGTCAACCCATGAAATGAACGTGCGGGCGCTCAGCCGGCCAAAGGGGTAAGATGCGAAGCCGAGGATCGACCGGGTCCCCCTCTGTGTGTTGCCGATCCTGCTACCATAACCCTTGGTCCAGTTTGATTGTAGATTGGGAATGAACTCCGTATGCCTAAGTCAACCCACGAAACGAGCGTGCGGGCGCTCAGTCGGCCGAAGGGCAGGATACGTAAGTCGGGGTTCGACCGATCCTATTGCTGCAACCCTCAGTCTGGTTTGATTTTAGATTGTGAATGAACTCCGTTTGCCTAAGCCAACCGATGAAATAAGCGGGCGACGGACGGGAACTACGTCGACTAGAGAGACGTGATCGCAAGCCGTGGATCGATAAGGTAGTAGGTGGGTTCAGGCACATCTTCATATTTCTGCCATGCCAATGCCATTTTTATGGCTTGTAAATTCATACAATGGTCCCTTAAGCCTTCATGTGAAGTTTCATGGCAAGACGACTCGTTTTCTATTTTTTACGATTTTTGAAACATTTTGTGGTTCAAGATTTTTTAAAATTTTTTCAGAAGGAGTTTTGGCCCCCAAACTTCGTAGACATGATCCTTGTATTTTTGTTGGCATGCACAAAAAAATTCAGCTAAAAACCTAAATGTACAAGATTTTGTGACCATTTGAAAAAAGTGTCCACATTTTAGAGACTTTAATGGCTACTGGCAGCAAACCTGTAAAATCTCAAATCCTCTTTAAGGGGGTGTGAGTTCTCAAGGTTTGATGAGGGATAGGAGGCCAATGTAAGGGCCAAGTACCAGCACCCATCGCACATCATGTGCGCACAACCCCACTGGCCCCCTAAATCATCGGAAGCCCAATGCCATCGGTCAGGTTCTCCGATGATGCTCCGACGATGGTACCCCATGCGAAAAAAAATATGGCACCAACACATGCCCGAGCCCAGCATGTGCTGACGTAATGCTCGGTCTGATCCGATCTTGGACTGGGAATGAATTCTGTATGCTTAGACTGGGACTGAACTCTGTATGCCTAAGTCAACCCACGAAACGAACGTGCGAGCGATCAGCCGGCCAGCGGGGTAGGATGCGCAAGCTGGGGATTGGCCAGGTCTCCCTCTACGTGCTATCGATCCTGCTACTGCAACCCTCGATCCAGTCCGATCTTAGACTGGGAATAAACTTCGTATCCCTAAATCAACCCAGGAAATGAATGTGCGGGCACTCAGTCGATCAGAGGGTCAGGATGCGTAAGCTGGGGATCGGTCGGGTCCCCCTCTACGTGCTGTCGATCCTGCTGCTGCAACCCTCGATCTGGTGCAATCTTAGACTGGGAATGAACTCCGTATGCCTAAGCCAACTGACGAAACGAGCGGACGGGTGGGCGGACACTACGCCGACTAGAGAGGCGGGATGTGCAAGCCGTAGATCGATAGGGTGGTAGGTGGGTTTAGGCACATCTTTATATTTTTGCCATTCCAATGCCATTTTTATGGCTTGTAAATTCATACAATGGTCCCTTAAGCCTTCATGTGAAGTTTCTTGGCAAGACGACTCGTTTTCTATTTTTCATGATTTTTGAAACTCTTTGCAGTTCGAGATTTTTCAAAATTTTTTCAGAAAGAGTTTTGGCCCCAAACTTGGTAGATGTGATCCTTGTATTTTTGTTGGCATGCACAAAAAAATTCAGCTAAAAACTCGAAGTGTACAAGATTTTGTGACCATTTGAAAAAAGTGTCCCCATTTCAAACACTTTAATGGCTACTGGCAGTAAACCTGTAAAATCTAAAATGTTCTTTAAAGGGGTGTGAGTTCTCGAGGTTTGATGAGGGATAGGCGGCCAATATAAGGGCCAAGTACCAGCACCCATCACACATCATGTGTGTACAACCCCCCGGCCCCCCTCAATCGTCGGAACCCCAATGCCGTCGGTCAGGTTCTCTGGTGATGCTCTGACGATGGTGCCCCGGGCGAAGAAAAATGCGGCACTAGCACATGCCTGAGCCCAACATGTGCTGCCACAACCGTCGGCCTGGGTCGATCTTAGACTGGGAATGAACTCTGTATGCTTAGACTGAGAATGAACTCTGTATGTCGAAGTCAACCCACGAAATGAGCGTGCGGCCGCTCAGCCGCCCAGAGGGGCAGGATATGCAAGCTGGGGATCTGCCATGTCCCCCTCTGCATGCTATCGATCTTGCTACCGTAACCCACAGTCTGATCTAATCTTAGACTGGGAATGAACTCCGTATGCCTAAGCCAACAGATGAAACGAGTGGGTGGGGGGGGCGGGCACTACGTCGGCCAGAGAGACGAGATGCGTAAGCCATGGATCGATAGGGTGGTAGGTGGGTTTAGGCACATCTTCATATTTTTGCCATGCCATTTTTATGGCCTGTAAATTCAAACAATGGTCCCTTAAGCCTTCATGTGAAGTTTCATGGCAAGATGACTCGTTTTCTATTTTTCATGATTTTTGAAACTTTTTGCGGTTTGGGATTTTTTAAAATTTTTTCAGAAGGATTTTTGGCCCCAAACTTATTAGACATGATCCTTGTGTTTTTGTTGGCATGCAAAAAAAAAATTCAGCTAAAAAATAGAAGTGTACAAGATTTTATGACCATTTGAAAAAACTTTCCCCAATTCAAACACTTTAATGGCTACTGGCAGCAAACCTGTAAACTCTCATATGCTCTTTAAGGAGGTGTGAGTTCTCAAGGTTTGATGATTGATAGGGGGCCAATATAAGGGCCAGGTACCAGCACCCATCGCACTTCATGTGCGCACACCCCCCGACCCCCCCAATCGTCGGAACCCCAATGTCTTCGGTCAGGTTCTCCGGCGATGCTCCGGTGATGCTGCCTCAGACGAAGAAAAATATAGCACCAGCACATGCCCGAGCCCAGCTTTTGTTGCTGCAACCCTCGGTGCGGTCTGATCTTAGACTAGGAATGAACTCTGTATGCTTAGACTGGGAATGAACTCTGTATGCCTAAGTCAACCCATGAAACGAGCTTGCAGGCGCTCAGCCAGCAAGAGGGATAGGATGCTCAAGTCGAGGATCGGTCAGGTCCCCCTCTACGTTTTGTCAATCCTGCTATCGCAACCCTCAGTCTGGTCTGATCTTAGACTAGGAATGAACTCTGTATGCTTAAGCCAACCGACGAAACGAGCGGGCGGGCGGGCACTACGTCGACCAGAAAGACGGGATGCGCAAGCCGTGTATCGATAGGGTGGCAGGTGGGTTTAGGCACATCTTCATATTTCTGCCATGCCAATGCCATTTTTATGGCTTGTAAATTCTTACAATGGTCCCTTAAGCCTTTATGTGAAGTTTCATGGCAAGATGACTCGTTTTCTATTTTCCAAGATTTTTGAAACTTTTTGGGGTTTGGGATTTTTTAAAATTTTTTCAGACGGATTTTTAGCCCCAAACTTGGTAGATGTGATCCTTGTATTTTTTTTGGCATGCATAAAAACATTCAGCTAAAAACTCGAAGTGTACAAGATTTTGTGACCATTTGAAAAAAGTGTCCCCATTCCAGACACTTTTAATGGCTACTGGCAGCAAACCTGTAAAATCTCAAATTCTCTTTAAGGAGGTGTGAGTTCTAAAGGTTTGATGAGGGATAGGGGGGCCAATATAAGGGCCAAGTACCAGCACCCATCGCACATCATGTGTGCACACCCCCCAGCCCCCTATTGCCGGAACCCCAGTGCCGCCGGTCAGGTTCTCCGGCGATGTTGCCCTGGGAGAAAAAAAATGCGACACCAGCACATGCTTGAGCCCAGCATGTGCTGCCGCAATCCTTGGTCCGATCTGATCTTAGACTGGAAATGAACTCCATATGCTTAAGTCAACCCACAAACGAGCGTGCGGGCTTAGCCGGCCAGAGGGGTAGGATGCGCAAGCCAGGGATCGGTCGGGTCCCCCTCTACGTGCTGCCGATCCTGCTAGCATAACCCTCACTCTGGTCCAATCTTAGATTGGGAATGAACTCCGTATGCCTAAGCCAACCGGCTAAACGAGCGGGCGGGTGGGCACTACATCGACCAGAGAGGCGGGATACGCAATCCGTGGATCAATAGGGTGGTAGGTGGGTTTTGGCACATCTTCATATTTCTACCATGCCAATGCAATTTTTATGGCTTGTAAATTCATACAATGGTCCCTTAAGCCTTCATGTGAAGTTTCATGGCAAGACGACTCGTTTTCTAGTTTTCATGATTTTTGAAACTTTTTGGGGTTCGAGATTTTTGAAAATTTTTTTAGAAGGAGTTTTGGCCCCAAACTTGTTAGATGTGATCCTTGTAATTTTGTTGGCATGCACAAAAAAATTAAGCTAAAAACTCAAAGTGTACAAGATTTTGTGGCCATTTGAAAAAAGTATCCCCATTTCAGACATTTTAATGGCTACTGACAGCAAACCTGTAAAATCTCAAATGCTCTTTAAAGGGGTGTGAGTTCTCAAAGTTTGATGAGGGATAGGGGGCCAATATAAGGGCCAAGTACCAGCACCCATTGCACATCATGTGTGCACACCCCTAGCCCCCCAATTGCTGGAACCCCAATGCCGTCGTTCAGGTTTTGACGATGGTGACCTGGGCAAAAAAAAATACGACACCAACAAATGCCCAAGCCCAGCATGTGCTGCTGTAATCCTTAGTCTGATCTGATCTTAGACTGGGAATGAACTCTATATGCCTAAGTCAACTCACGAAATGAGATTACGGGCGTTCAGCCAGCCAGAGGGGTAGGATGCGTAAGTCGAGGATCGGTCGGGTCCCCCTCTGCATGCTGCCGATCCTGTTGCCGCAACCCTCAATCCGGTCTGATCTTAGACTGGGAATGAACTCCGTATGCCTAAGCCAACCGACGAAATGAACGAGCGGGCGGGCACTACGCCGGCCAGAGAGGCGGCATGCGCAAGCCGTAGAACGATAGGGTGCTAGGTGGGTTTAGGCATATCTTCATATTTCTGCCATGCCAATGCCATTTTTATGGCTTGTAAATTCATACAATGGTCCCTTAAGCCTTCATGTGAAATTTAATGGCAAGACGACTCGTTTTCTATTTTCCACGATTTTTGAAACTTTTTACGGTTCGGGATTTTTTAAATTTTTTCCAAAAGGATTTTTGGCCCCAAACTTGGTAGACGTGATGCTTGTATTTTTGATGGCATGCAAAAAAAAATTCAGCTAAAAACTCGAAGTGTACAAGATTTTGTGACCATTTGAAAAAAGTGTCCACATTTCAGACATTCTAATGGCCACTAGCAGCAACCTATAAAATCTCAAATGCTCCTCAAGGGGGAGTGAGTTCTTGAGGTTTGATGAGGGATAGGGGGACAATATAAGGGCCAAGTACCAGCACATCATCTGCGCACACCCCCCCGCCCACCCCAATCACCGGAACCCCAATGCCGTCGGTCAGGTTCTCCGGCGATGCTCCGACGATGGTGCCCCGAGCAAAGAAAAATGTGACACCAGCATGTGCTGCCACAACCCTTGGTCCAATCTGATCTTAGACAGGGAATGAACTCTGTATGCTTAGACTAGAATGAACTCCGTATGCCTAAGTCAACCCACGAAATGAGCGTGCGAGCGATCAGTTGGCCAGAGGGGCAGGATGCGCAAGCCGAGGATCGACCGGGTCCCCCTCAGCGTGCTGTCAATCCTACTGCTGCAACTCTCGATCCGGTCCAATCTTAGATTGGGAATGAACTCCGCATACCTAAGCCAACCGACAAAACGAGCGGGCGGACGAGCACTACATCGCCCAGAGAGGCGGGATGCGCAAGCCATGGATCGATAGGGTGGTAGCTGGGTTTAGGCACATCTTCTTATTTCTACCATGTCAATTCCATTTTTATGGCTTGTAAATTCATACAATGGTCCCTTAGGCCTTCATGTGAAGTTTCATGGCAAGACGACTCGTTTTCTATTTTTTTTTATTTTCAAAACTTTTTACGATTCGGGATTTTGTAAAATTTTTTCAGAAGCATTTTTGGCCCCAAACTTGGTAGACGTGACCCTTGTATTTTTGTTGGCATGCACAAAAAAATTCAGCTAAAAACTCGTACTGTACAATATTTTGTGACCATTTGAAAAAAGTGTCCCCATTTCAGACACTTTAATGGCTACTTGTAGCAAACTTGTAAAATCTCAAATGCTCTTTAAGGGGGTGTGAGTTCTTGAGGTTTGATGAGGGATAGGGGGCCAATATAAGGGCCAAGTACCAGCACCCATCACACATCATGTGTGCACACCCCCCAGCCCCCCAATAGCCAGAACCTCAATGCCGTCGATCAGGTTCTCCAGTGATGCCCCAGCGATGGTGTCCCGGGCGATGAAAAATGCGGCACTAGCCCATGCTTGAGCCTAGCATGTGCTGTCGCAACCCTCGGTCCGGTCCGATCATAGACTGGGAATGAACTCCGTATGCATAGATCGGGAATGAACTCCATATGCCTAAGTCAACCCACGAAATGATCGTGCGGGCGCTCAGTCGGCTAGAGGGGTGGGATGCATAAGTCGGGGATCGACCGGGTCCCCCTCTGCATGCTGCCGATCTTGCTACAGAAACCCTTGGTCTGGTTTGATCTTAGAATGGGAATGAACTCCGTATGCCTAAGCCAATCGATGAAACGAGCGGGCGGGCGGGCACTATGCCGGCCAGAGAGGCAAGATGCGCAAGCCATGAATCGATAGGGTGGTAGGTGGGTATAGGCACCTCTTCATATTTTTGCCATGCCAATGCCATTTTTTTGGCTTGTAAATTCATACAATGGTCCCTTAAGCCTTCATGTGAAGTTTCATGGCAAGACAACTCGATTTCTATTTTTCACAATTTTTGAAACTTTTTGCGGTTCGGGATTTATTCAAATTTTTCAGAAGGCGTTTTGGCCCCAAACTTGGTAGACATTATCCTTGTATTTTTTTTGGCATGCAAAAAAAAATTCAGCTAAAAAATTGAAGTGTACAAGATTTTGTGACCATTTGAAAAAAGTGTCCCCATTTGAGACACTTTAATGGCTACTGGAAGCAAACCTGTAAAATCTCAAATGCTCTTTAAGGGGGTGTGAGTTCTCAAGGTTTGATGAGGGATAGGGGGCCAATATAAGGGCCAAGTACCAACACCCATCACACATCATATGCGCACACCATCCTCGGCCCCCCCAATCATCGAAACCCTAACGCTGCCGGTCAGGTTCTCCGATGATGGTGCCCCGGGTGAAGAAAAATGTGACACCAGCACATGCTCGAGCCCAGCATGTGCTATCACAACCCTCAGTCCGATCCGATATTAGACTGAGAATGAACTCCGTATGCCTAAGTCAACCCATTAAACGAGCGTGCGGGCGCTCAGTCGGCCAAAAGGGCAGGATGCGCAAGTCAAGGATCGATCGGGTCGCCCTCTGCGTGCCACCGATCCTGCTACTGCAACCCTCGGTCCGATCCAATCTTAGACTAAGAATGAACTCCGTATACGTAAGCCAATCGACGAAACGAACGAGCGGGCAAACGTGCACTACACAGGCCAGAGAGGCGGGATACGCAAGCCGTGGATCGATAGGGTGGTAGGTGGGTTTAGGCACATCTTCATATTTCTACCATGCCAATGCCATTTTTATGGCTTGTAAATTCATACAATGGTCCCTTAAGCCTTCACGTAAAGTTTCATGGCAAGACGACTCGTTTTGCAATTTTCAAAATTTTTTACGGTTTGGGATTTTTTAAAATTTTTTCAGAAGGAGTTTTACCCCAAACTTGGTAGATGTGATGCTTGTATTTTTGATGGCATGCACAAAAAATTTAACTAAAAACTTGAAGTGTACAAGATTTTGTGACCATTTCAAAAAAAGTCCACATTTCAGACACTTTAATGGCCACTAGCAGCAAACCTATAAAATCTCTAATGGCCACTAGCAGTAAACCTATAAAACCTATAAGGGCCAAGTACTAGCACCCATCACACATCATGTGCGTACACCCCCCCGGCCATTTCCAATCGTCAGAACCCCAATGTCGCTGATCAGGTTTTTCGACGATGCTCCGACGATGGTGCCCTGGGTGAAAAAAATATGATACCAGCTCATGCCTGAGCCCAGCATGTGCTGCCGCAACCCTCAGTTCGATCTGATCTTAGACTGGGAATGAACTTCATATGCTTAGATTGGAAATAAACTCCGTATGCCTAATTCAACCCACGAAAATGAGCTTGCGGGCACTCAGTCGACCGAGGGGCAGGATGCGCAAGCTGGGGATCGGCCGGGTCCCCCTCTGTGTGCTTCTGATCCTGCTACCACAACCCTCAGTTCGGTCTGATCTTAGACTCATAATGAACTCTGTATGCCTAAGTCAACCCACGAAACGAGCGTGCGAGCGCTCAGCCGGTAAGAGGAGTAGAATGCACAAGCTGGGGATCGATCGGGTCACACTTTAATGGCTATTGGCAGCAAACCTGTAAAATCTCAAATGCTCTTTAAGGGGATGTGAGTTCTTGAGGTTTGACGAGAGATAGGGGGCCAATATAAGGGCCAAGTACCAGCACCCATCGCACATCATGTGCGCACACCCCCCGGCCCCCCAATCGTTGGAATCCCAATGCCGCCGGTCAGGTTCTCCAACGATGCTCTGGCGATGGTGCCCTGGGCAGAGAAAAATGTGGCACCAGCACATGCCCGAGCCCAGCATGTGTTACCGCAACACTAGGTCCGGTCTGATCTTATATTGGGAACGAACTCCGTATGCTTAGACTTAGAATGAACTCCGTATGCCTAAGTCAAGCCACGGAACGAGCGTGCGGGCGCTCAGCCAGCCAGAGGGGTAGGATGCGTAAGTCGAGGATCGATCAGGTCCCCCTCTGCATGTTGTCGATCCTGCTATCGTAACCCTCGGTCCGATACGATCTTAGAATGGGAATGAACTTCGTATGCCTAAGCCAACCGACGAAACAAGCGAATGGGCGAGCGGGCACTACGCTGGCCAGAGAGACGGGATGCGCAAGCCGTGGATCGATAGGGTGGTAGGTGAGCTTAGGGACATCTTCATATTTCTGCCATACAATGGTCCCTTGAGCCTTCATGTGAAGTTTCATAGCAAGACGACTCATTTTCTATTTTTCATGATTTTTTAAACTTTTTACGGTTTGGGATTTTTTTTAAATTTTTTCAGAAGGAGTTTTGGCCCAAAACTAGGTAGACGTTATCCTTGTATTTTTGTTGGCATGCATAAAAAAATTTTGCTAAAAACTCGAAGTGTACAAGATTTTGTGATCATTTGAAAAAAGTGTCCCCATTTCAGACACTTTAATGGCTACTGACAGCAAACCTGTAAAATCTCAAATGCTATTTAAGGGGGTGTGAGTTCTCAAGGTTTGATGAGGGATAGGGGGCCAATATAAGGGCCAAGTACCAGTACCCATCGCACATAATGTGCGCACACCCCCCGGCCCCCCCAATCGCCGGAACCCTAGTGCTGCCGGTCAGGTTCTCCGATGATGGTGATCGAGCGAAAAAAAATGTGGCACCAGCACATGCCCGAGCCCAGCATGTGCTGCTACAACCCTTGGTCTAGTCTGATCTTAGACTGGGAATAAACTCCGTATGCTTAGATTGGGAATGAACTTCGTATGCCTAAGTCAACCCACAAAACGAGCGTGCGGGCACTCAGTCGGCCAGAGGGATAGGATGCGTAAGCCGAGGATCGGTCGGGTCTCTTTCTACGTGCTACCGATCCTACTGTCGCAACCCTCGATCCAGTTCGATCTTAGACTGGGAATGAACTCCGTATGCCTAAGTCAAAGCATGAAACGAGTGTGCAGGCGCTCAGCCGGTGAGAGGGGTAGGATGCGTAATCCAGGGATTGGCCGGGTCCCACTCTGCGTGTCGGGTTCCCCTCTGTGCGCTGTCGATCCTACTACTGCTTCTGCTGTCACAGCCCTCGATCTGGTTCGATCTTAGACTGGGAATGAACTCCATATGCCTAAGTCAACCCACAAAATGAACATCCGAGCGCTCAACCAGAGGGGCAGGATGTGCAAGCCGAGGATCGATCGGTTCCCCCTCTGCGTGCTACCGATCCTACTATCGCAACCCTCAGTTCAGTCCAATCTTAGACTGGGAACGAACTCTGTATGCCTAAGCCAATTGATGAAACAAGCATGCGGGTCACCACGCCGGCCAGAGAGGTGGGATGCACAAGCCGTGGATCGATAGGGTGGTAGGTGGGTTTTGGCACATCTTCATATTTCTGCCGTGCCAATGCCATTTTTATTTTTCATGGCAAGACGACTTGTTTTCTATTTTTCATGATTTTCAAAACTTTTTGCAGTTCCAGATTTTTTAAATTTTTTTCAAAAGGAGTTTTGGACCCAAACTTGGTAGACGTGATCCTTGTATATTTTTTGGCATGCACAAAAAAATTTAGCTAAAAACTTGAAGTGTACAAGATTTTGTGACCATTTGAAAAAAATGTCCCCATTCAAATACTTTAATGGCTAGTGGCAGCAAACCTGTAAAATTTCAAATGCTCTTTAAAGGGGTGTAAGTTCTCGAGGTTTGATGAGGGATAGGGGGCCAATATAATGGCCAAGTACCAGCACCCATCGCACATCATGTGCGCACACTCCCCCGGCCCCCCCAATCGTCGGAACCCCAATGCCACCGGTTAGGTTCTCCGACGATTCTCCGACGATGGTGCCCTGAGCAAAAAAAAATACGGCACCAGCACATGCTCGAGCTCAGCATGTGCTGTCGCAATCCTTGATCTAATCTGATCTTAGACTGGGAATGAACTCCGTATGCTTAGACTAGGAATGAACTCCGTATGCCTAAGTCAACCCACGAAATGAGCGTGCGTGTGTCACGGGCTTTAACCTTAGACTCAGAATTCGTGTGGCCTTAGGCTTGGAATCTCCTCCTTTATGCCTAAGTCAGCCTAAAACACAAGCGTGCGGGCACTAGAACAACGGGAAAGGCTGATTACGTAAGTTAAAGAGAAACAAGATAAGAAGGCAGAATTCTGGAAATGCTCTTGTATTCACTGAAACAGAAGTGTTTGATGGTGTACAAATGAGGGTGGAGCAGCCCTTTATTTATAGTTGAAGATCCAGCTACACTTAATGGCAATATCCCTAGAATAAAGGCTAAAATCAAGGGATTATACAGATTACAATCAATCAAGATGTAACTCCTGATTTTCAGGGTCAACCAAATCTGTCAGGATGCTCCTGTTGATCCTGCTTGCTTCCAGAAGCTTCCCTTGCGTGTCTAGCACCTTGGGCCCTTCTGGATGTGGTGCGGGCAGCTTGTATGCCAGGCCTTGGTCTCACGGGCTGGCCTACAAGTTAGGCGGGCGTTCTGAACTCGTTTGCTAGGCTTTGCACGCAGATACCTACCAGCATGCCTGGTCTGTAGGCCTCAACCTCTGGCTTGCCTGCTGGTGCGCCTGATGTGCTTGGAGCACCCACCCATGGCGTGACATTCTCCCCCACCTGATTGTGCAATGCCCTCGTTGTGTCTTCTACATGGTACTACCTGATCTGGTCCCTGAACTGCCATAAGTCATCTGCTAGTTCCTAGCTCGCCTCACTATCTGGAAGTCCCTTCTAACGCACCAAGTACTCTTGTCTTGGCTGATAGTTCTTTCGTCTCACCTCCCGATCAGCTATGATGCTGTGAACCTCTTTCTCATATAAGGCCCTTGCTCCCAATGGCGCACACTTTGACTCTGCCCATCCTGGATCTCCCTCATCCTTATTGAACGGCTTGAGCATGCTCACATGGAACACCGAGTGTACCCTTAGCTTAGGTGGCATATCCAGCATGTAGGCAACCTTGCCTACCCTCTTGACTACTCGAAAAGGTCCCTCATACCTCCAAACTAGGCCTTTGTGCAGCCCCCTGTGGCGCACAATGGGATGCAGCTTCTCCAACACCAAGTCTCCAACCTGGAACTGCATGTCCCGCCTATTCTGGTCTACCCACTTCTTCGACCTCTTGGTCGCCTTGTGTAGACAAACTTTGGCCAAGTCAGTTTGCTCCTGCCATGCCTTGGCAAACTTGTATGCTGTTGGATTCGGCCCTGTATAACCTGCAGTAATCAAATCGAGTGTTAGTGGTTGTTGCCCTGTCACAACCTCAAATGGGCTCTGGTTTGTTGCCTCGCTCCTTTGCAAGTTGTAGGAATACTATGCAATATCTAGTAGCTTTGGCCAGTCCCTTTGTATGGCACTCACATAGTGCCTGAGGTAGACCTCCAACAGTCCATTCACTTATTCTGTCTGCCCATCGGTCTACGGATGCATGCTGGTGGAAAAGTTCAAGTCTGACCCTAACAGCTTGAACAACTCAGTCCAGAACTTGCCCGTGAAACGCTCGTCCTGATCACTAACAATGGTCCTCGACACTCCCCAGTACTTAACCATGTTCTTCAAGAACAATCGAGCTGCCTCTTTGGCTAGGCATTCCTCGGTTGCTGGAATGAAGATTCCATACTTGGAAAACCTGTCCACCACTACCATGATTCTTCCAAACCCTTCTGTTTTGGGTAGACCGACTATAAAGTCCATAGAAACACTCTCCCATGGTTGCTCTAGCACTGGCAATGGCTCCAAGAGACTGTCTGGTTTCTTGAGCTCCACCTTGTCTTATTGGCACACAAGACAAGTCTTCACATAGGCCTCCACATCATCCCTCATGTGCGGCCAGTAGTACCTGTCCTCGATCAGCGCTAAGGTACGGCTCACTCCGGGTGTCCAGCCCACCTTAAATCATGGTATTCTTGCAAAACTTCCTTGCGGAGCTTCCCGTGCTGTGGCACAAATAGTCTACTGCCCTTGGTGTACAACAAACCATCCTGTATCCAAAACCGCCTAGTCTTACCTTGCTGGGCATACTCCATCAGAGGTTTGGCTGTAGGATCATGTGTAAGTCCCTCTTTGATGCGCCGCACCAGTGACCCCTCTGGCTGGCTAATGGCAACAAGGTTAGCCTTCCTACTCAAGGTGTCTGCCACTAGGTTCGCTCGCCCCGGTTTGTACTCCATCTGAAAGTTAAATTTTGTAAGAAAATCTTGCCATCTCACCTGCTTGGGGGACAGCTTCTTCTGCGTCTAGAAGTAGTCGGTTGCCACATTGTCCATCCTCACCACGAACCTCGACCCCAACAGGTAATGGCACCAAGTGTGCAAGCAGTGCACCACTACAGTCATCTTCTTCTCTTGGACCATGTACTTACGTTCAGTCTCGTTCAGCTTCCTGCACTTGAACGCGACTGGACGTCCCTCCTACATCAACCGCCCCCTATGGCAAAGTCTGATGCATCCGTATGCACTTCATATGGCTTAGCATGGTCTGGCATGGCCAAGACTGGCTCCTCGATCACAGCCTGCTTCAACCTGTCAAAAGCTTCCTGGCACCCTGCGCTCCACTCCCATGCTCTCTCTTTCTTGAGCAAGTTAGTCAATGGCATGGCTATTGCTGAGTGACCTTTGATGAAGCACCTGTAGTAGTTAACCAGCCCAAGGAACGATCTCAACTCAGTGACCTTGGCTGGTGGTTGCCACTCCAAGATGGCGTGTATCTTGCCTTCATTCATGCGTATCTAGCCACCTCCCACTATGTGGCCAAGGAACGGGATCTCTTGCTGGGTGAATGAGCACTTCTCCCTCTTGACAAACAGCTTGTATGCCCGTAACACCTCGAACACCTGTCTCAAGTGGTCTACATGATCTCCCAAAGTCTGGCTGTAGATCACAATGTCATCCAAATAAACCATAACAAACCGATCAATGAATGATTGAAGTACCTTGTTCATAAGGGTGCAGAATGTTTCTGAGGCATTCGTGAGTCCAAAAGGCATCACCAAGAACTCATACGAACCATACCGAGTGGCACATGCTGTCTTTGGCTCATCTCCCTTTACGATCCTGACTTGATAGTAGCCCAACCTCAAATCCAGCTTGGTGAACCACCTTGCACTCCCAAGTTGGTCGAACAAGTCCACAATGAGTGGGATGGGGTCTTGATGGTTAGCTTGTTCAAAGCTCGGTAGTCTATGCACAGTCGCAATGACCTATCATGCTTGTGCTGGAATAGAATCGGTGCACCATAGGGTGCCTTCGATGGCCTAATGAAGCCAGCATCAACTAACTCTTTGAGCTGCTTCCTCAACTCCTCCAACTCTGGTGGAGACATTCGATAAGGGGCTCTGGCTAGTGGCATGGCCTCGAACACCAGCTCGATCTTGTGGTCCACCTCTCTCTTAGGTGGTAGCTTGCTATGCAGTTTTACGAGCATAACATCACTAAAGGTCTTCAGTACCTTTAGCACCTCCAAGGGTGACTCAGTCTCCTTCTCCCTTGGCCCATCATATTTCAGGGCTGCCAAGAAGGTGTCTTCTTGTCTGCTTACTGCCTTGGCAAATTGGATGGCTGACACCACCCGCGACCTAACTCCAGACCCTCTCCTCAATGGCACTAGGCATTGGCACCGTGCATCCAAGATGCAAACGCAATCGGTAAAAGGCATAAAGAGGGCATTAATTCGAACAAAGAAATCTAACCCAATCACAAACTCATAGTCGTCAAGGGGTATTACCTCTATGGTCTCCTTTCCTTTCTAGTCTCCAAGTTGCAATTCCAGTCCCCATACTACTCCAATGGCTGGAACTTCCTTGGAGTTCACCGTTTTAATGGTACCAGTCCCTTTCTACATTTTCAGTTTGAGCTTCTGCGCTCCATCACTTGAAATAAAAAGATGTGAGGCACTTGTGTCCACCAGTGCGCTCACCTTCTGACCTGTAACCATCAGATCCGCAACCATTAGATCCGTAACCATCAGATCCGTAACCATTAAGCCCTTTGGCTTGCGGCTCCACTTACTCTGGACAGCATTGAGGACCAATGACCCAAGCTTTGCTACCCTTGACTTTGGCTCCTCGTCAGACTCCCTGTCTACAGTAGCCAGCTTACCCTTCTACGGGTAATTACGCGCTATGTGGCTCCCTCCACATAGGTAGCATGCTAGTGGCTCTTGGTCCCCCTTTGATTTCCACTTACCTGCTGGTGGCTTCCTCTCACTATCCTTGGTTGAACAGTCTCGCTCCCCATCCTTGGACTCCCGATCACGGTCTTTCTTCTTGGACTATTTCTTTTGGTCTCTATCGTCCCTGCCCTTACCCTTGGGCTTGGAAGACTCGAACTTGTTCAGAGGCTTGAACTCTATCAAGGCCTCGGTTGTAGTCATGGCTTTAGCCAAGTCATGAACTCCCCTCTTTTGTAACTCATGCTTCACCCATGGCTTCAGCCCATCCATGAAAGCAAATAAGGCATACTTCTCACTTAGATTCGAGATCTGTAGCATCAGTTCAGAAAATTTTTGGACATACTCCCTTATGTCCCCTTGCTGGCTCAGTCGACGTAACTTTGCCCACGTCTCATCATCGACATACTCCGGGTAAAATTACTCTCTAAACTCTTTTTGGAACTCTGCCCAGGTTCCAATCTTGGCACTCTCACACCTGACATTATCACATCTGCACCTCCACCACAATAAGGCTACATCAGTGAGATACATAGCAGCAGTGCTTACCTTTATCACCTCATTTTGCATGCCCATGGCCTGAAAGTACTGCTCCATACCCCAAAGGTAGTTGTCTACTTCCTTAGCCACCCTAGTCCCCTTGAACTCCTTAGGCTTGGGGACATCCAATATGGATTTGGACACTCCAGCAAACATGCCATTCCCAATGGCAATTTTACAAGCAACGAGCTCACTAGTAAACTCCTCAATCTACTGGCGCATGGCCTCCATGCCATCGCGTAGGGTCAGCACTTCAGCCTCCAAGGTCTGATTCTTTTGGGTGAACACATCCAAGCCTTTGTTGAGAGCAGCTTGTAGCTCACTTTGGATCTCTTCCCCCATGGAGTCTAGCGACGCAATGTGAGTCTCTACCTCCTCAAGCTTCTCCCCCATGTCACCCATGGTCACCTCTACCTTGGCCAGCCTACCGTCCATGGTAGACCAGATATCTCTAGAACTAGCTTTCCTCCCTCTTCCAAGCCTATGCTCCTGGGCCTCTAGTGGTTGGTTAGCAGCGTCACTTTGAGATGCCATCTCCACGATAACGATCTAACCTGCATAACACAAACACACAGAATCAAACTTGCTCTGATACCAACTATCATGGGCTCTAACCTTAGACTCAAAATTCGTGTGACCTTAGGCTTGGAATCTCCTCCTTTATGCCTAAGTCAGCCTAAAACACAAGTGTACGGAAATTAGAACAATGGGAAGGGCTGATTATGCAAGTTAAAGGGAAACAGTATAAAAAGGTAGAATTCTAGAAATGCTCTTGTATTCACTGAAATAGAAGTGTTTGATGGTGTACAAATGAGGGTGGAGCAGCCCTCTATTTATAGTTGAGGCTTCAGCTACACTTAATGGCAATATCCCTAGAATAAAGGCTAAAATCAAGGGATTATACAAATTACAATCAATCAGGATGCTAACTCTTGATTTTCATAGTCAACCAAATCTGTCAGGATGCTCTTGCTGATCCTGCCTGCTTCCAAAAGCTTCTCTTGCTTGTCTAGCACCTTGGGCCCTTCTGGATGTGGTGTGGGTAGCTTGTATGCCAGGCCTTGGTCTCACGGGCTAGCCTGCAAGTTGGATGGGCGTTCTGAACTCGTTTGCTAGGCTTTGCATGTAGATACCCGCCAGCACGCCTGGTCTGCGAGCCTCAACCTCTGGCTCGCCTATTGGTGCACCTGATGTGCCTGGTGTGCCCGCCCATGACGTGACACGTTTACTCAGCCAGCTAGAGGGGTAGAACACGTAAGTCAAGGATCAATCGAGTCTCCCTCTATGTGCTACCATTCCTGCTGCCCCAACCCTCAGTCTGGTCCGATCTTAGACTAGGAATGAACTCCGTACGCCTAAGCCAACTGATGAAACGAGCGGGCGGGCAGGCACTACGTCGGCCAGAGAGACGGGATGCGCCAACCGTGGATCAATAGGGTGGTAGGTGGTTTAGGCATATATTCATATTTCTGTCGTGCCAATGTGATTTTTATGGCTTGTAAATTCAGACAACGATCCCTTAAGCCTTTATGTGAAGTTTCATGGCAAGATGACCCATTTTTTTATTTTTCATGATTTTCAAAACTTTTTACGATTCGAGATTTTTTAAAATTTTTTTGAAAGGATTTTTGGCCCCAAAGTTGGTAGATGTGATCCTTGTATTTTTGTTGGCATGCAAAAAAAATTAAGTAAAAACTTAAAGTGTACAAGATTTTGTGACCATTTGAAAAAAGTGTCCCCATTTCAGACACTTTAATGGCTACTGGTAGCAAACATGTAAAATCTCAAATGCTCTTTAAGGGGGTGTGAGTTCTCGAGGTTTAATGAGGGATAGGGGGCCAATATAAGGGCCAAGTACCAGCACCCATCGTACATCATGTGCGTACACCCACCGGCCCCCCCAATCGTCGGAACCCCAATGCTGCCGTTCAGGTTCTCCAGTGATGGTGCACCAGGTGAAAAAAAATGTGGCACCAATACATGCCCGAGCCTAGCATGTGCTGCTACAACCCTCGATCCAGTTCGATCTTAGACTGGGAATGAACTCCGTATGCCTAAGTCAACCCACGAAACGAGCGTACGGGGGCTCAGTTGGCCAGAGGGGCAGGATGTGCAAGCTGGGGATCAGTCGGGTCCCCCTCTACGTGCTATCGATCCTGTTGTTGCAACCCTCAGTCTGATCTGATCTTAGACTGGGAAAGAACTCCGTATGTCTAAGCCAACCAATTAAACGAGCGAGCGGGCGGGCACTACGTCGACCAGAGAGGCGGGATGCGCAAGCCGTAGATCGATAGGGTGGTAGGTGGGTTTAGGCACATCTTCATATTTCTACCATGCCAATGCTATTTTTATGGCTTGTAAATTCATACAATGGTCCCTTAAGCCTTCATGTGAAGTTTCATGGCAAGACGACTCATTTTCTATTTTTCACGATTTTTGAAACTTTTTGCAGTTCGAGATTTTTTTAAAATTTTTCCACAAAGCGTTTTGGCCCCAAACTTGGTGGACGTCATCCTTGTATTTTTTTTGGCATGCAAAAAACAATTCAGCTAAAAGTTTGAAGTGTACAAGATTTTGTGACCATTTGAAAAAGTGTCCCCATTTCAGACACTTTAATGGCTACTGGCAATAAACCTGTGAAATCTCAAATGCTCTTTAAAAGGGAGTGAGTTCTCGAGGTTTGATGAGGGATAGGCGGCCAATATAAGGGCCAAGTACCAGCACCCATTGCACATCATGTGCGCACACCCCGCCTGCCCCCCCAATCACTGGAACCCTAATGCCGTCGGTCTGGTTCCCCGGTGTTGCTCTGGTGATGGTGCTCTGAACGAAAAAAATGTAGCACCAGCACATGCCCGAGCCCAGCATGTGCTGTCGCAACCCTCGGTCTGGTCTGATCTTAGACTAGGAATGAACACTGTATACTTAGACTGGGAATGAACTCTGTATGCCTAAGTCAACCCACAAAACGAGCATGCGGGCGCTCAGCCGGCTAGAGGGGTAGGATGCGCACGCTGGGGATCGATCGGGTCTCCCACTACGTGCTGTCGATCCTGCTGTCGCAACCCTCAGTTCGATCTGATCTTAGATAAGGAATGAACTCCATATGCCTAAGCCAACTGATGAAACGAGCGAGCGGGCAGGCGGGCACTATGCCGGCCAGAGAGGCGGCAAGCGCGAGCCGTAGATCGATAGGGTGGTAGGTGGCTTTAGGCACATCTTCAAATTTTTGCCATGCCAATGCCTTTTTTATGGCTTGTAAATTCATATAATGGTCCCTTAAGCCTTCATGTGAAGTTTCATTGCAAGACGACTCGTTTTCTATTTTTCATGATTTTTGAAACTTTTTGTGGTTCGTAATTTTTTAAAACTTTTTCAGAAGGAGTTTTGATCCCAAACTTGGTAGATGTGATCCCTAAATTTCTTTTGGTGTGCAAAAAAAAATTCAGCCAAAAACTCGAAGTGTACAAGATTTTGTTACCATTTGAAAAAAGTGTCCCCATTTCAACACTTTAATGGCTACTGGCAACAAACTTGTAAAATCTCAAATGCTCTTTAAGAGGGTGTGAGTTCTCGAGGTTTGATGAGGGATAGGGGGCCAATGCTGCCGGTCAGAACCCCATTGCTACCGGTCAGGTTCTCCGGTGATGCTCTGGCGATGGTTCTTCGGGCGAAAAAAAATGCGACACCAGCACATGCTCGAGGCAAGCATTTGCTGCCGCAATCCACGATCTGATTTGATCCTAGACTGAAAATAAACTCCGTATGCTTAGACTGGGAATGAACTCCGTATGCCTAAGTCAACCCACGAAATGAGTATGCAGGCGCTCAGCCGGCCAAAGGGGTAGGAAGTACAAACCGGGGATCGACCGAGTCCCCCTCTACGTGCTGTCGATCCTGCTACCACAACCCTCAGTCCGGTCTGATCTTAGACTGGGAATGAACTCCGTATGCCTAAGCCAATCGATGAAACGAGCGGGCGGACGGGCACTATGACGGCCAGAGAGGCGGGATGCGTAAACCGTGGATCGATAGGGTGGTAGGTGGGTTTAGGCACATCTTCATAGATTTGCCATGCCAATGCCTTTTTTATGGCTTGTAAATTCATACAATGGTCCCTTAAGCCTTCATGTGAAGTTTCATGGCAAGACGACTCGTTTTCTATTTTTCATGACTTTTGAAACTTTTTGCGGTTCGTGATTTTTTAAAATTTTTTTAGAAGGATTTTGACCCCAAACTTGGTAGACGTGATCCATAAATTTTTTTTGGCATGCAAAAAAAAATTCAGCCAAAAACTCGAAGTGTACAAGATTTTGTGACCATTTGAAAAAAGTGTCCCCATTTCAACACTTTAATGGCTACTGGCAGCAAACTTGTAAAATCTGAAATGCTCTTTAAGAGGGTGTGAGTTCTCGAGGTTTGATTAGGGATAGGGGGCCAATATAAGGGTCAAATACCAGCACCCATCGCACATCATGTGCGCACACCCCCTGGGCCCCCCCAATCGTCGGAACCCCAATGCCGTTGGTCAGGTTCTCGACTATGCTCCGACGATGGTGCCCCGGGTGAAAAAAAATGCGGCACCAGCATATGCTCAAGCCCAGCATGTGCTGGCATAGTCCTTGGTCTGATCTAATCTTAGACTAGGAATGAACTTTGTATGCTTAGACTGGGAATGAACTCCGTATTTCTAAGTTAACTCATGAAACGAGCGTGTGGGCACTTAGCCAGCCAGAAGGGCGAGATGCGCAAGCCAAGGATCAGCTAGGTCCCCCTCTACATGCTGTTGATCCTACTACCACAACCCTCGATCCGGTCTGATCTTAGGTTGGGAATGAACTCTGTATGCGTAAGCCAACCGATGAAACAAGCAGCCGGGCGGGCACTACGCTGGCCAGAGAAGCGGGATGTGCAAGCCGTGGATCGATAGGGTGGTAGGTGGGTTTAGGCACATCTTCATATTTTTTCCGTGCCAATGCTATTTTTATGGCTTGTAAATTCATACAATGGTCCCTTAAGCCTTCATGTGAAGTTTCATGGCAAGACAACTCGTTTTTTATTTTTCATGATTTTCGAAACTTTTTTCTGTTCAAGATTTTTTAAAATTTTTTCGGGGGAGTTTGGCCCTAAACTTGGTAGCACATCATGTGTGCACAAAAAAATTCAGCTAAAAATTCAAAGTGAACAAGATTTTGTGACCATTTGAAAAATGTGTCCCCATTTCAGACACTTTAATGGCTACTGGTAGCAAACCTGTAAAATCTCAAAAGATCTTTAAGGGGGTGTGAGTTCTCTAGGTCTTATGAGGGATAGGGGGCCAATATAAGGACCAAGTACCAGCACCCATCGCACATCATGTGTGCACACCCCCCAGGCCCCCCCAATCGTCAGAACCCAAATGCCGTCGATCAGGTTCTCCGGCGATGGTGCACATGGCAAAAGAAAATGTGGCACAAGCACATGCCCGAAGCCAACATGTGCTACGGTAACCCTTAGTTCGATCGGATCCTAGACTGGGAATGAACTCCGTATGCTTAGACTAGGAATGAACCCCGTATGCCTAAGTCAACCCACGAAACGAGCGTGCGGGCGCTCAGTCGGCCGAGGGGTAGGATGCGCAAGCCGGGGATCGACCAGGTCCCCCTCTGCGTGCTGCCGATCCTGCTGCCACAACCCTCAGTCCAGTCTGATCTTAGGCCAGGAATGAACTCTGTATGCCTAAGCCAACCTACTAAACGAGCGGGCGGGCGGGCGGGCACTACGTCGGCCAGAGAGGCGGCATGCGCAAGCCGTGGATCGATAGCGTGGTAGGTGGGTTTAGGCACATCTTCATATTTATGCCATGCCAATGCCATTTTTATGGCTTGTAAATTCATACAATGGTCCCTTAAACCTTCATGTGAAGTTTCATGGCAAGACGACTCGTTTTCTATTTTTCATGATTTTTGAAACTTTTTATGGTTTGAGATTTTTTAAAATTTTTTCAGGACTTTTTGCCCCAAACTTGGTAGACGTGATCCTTGTATTTTTGTTGGTATGCACAAAAAAATTCAGCTAAAAACTCGAAGTGTACAAGATTTTGTGACCTTTTGGAAAAAGTGTCCCCATTTAAGACACTTTAATGGCTACTGGCAGTAAACCTGTAAAATCTCAAATGCTCTTTAAGGGGATGCGAGTTCTTGAGGTTTGATGAGGGATAGGGGGCCAATATAAGGGCCAAGTACCAACACCCATCGTACATTATGTGCGCACACCCCCCGGCCCCCCCAATCGTCGGAAACCCAATGCTGCCGGTCAGGTTCTCCGACGATGCTCCAACGATGGTGCCCTGGGCGAAGAAAAATGTGGCATCAGCACATGCCCGAGCCTAGCATGTGCTACTGCAACCCTCAATCGATCCGATCTTAGATTGGGAATGAACTCCGTATGCTTAGACTGAGAATAAACTCCATATGCCTAAGTTGACCCACGAAACGAGCGTGCGGGCGCTCAGCCTACCAGAGGGGCAAGATACGCAAGCTGGGGATCGACCAGGTCCCCTTCAGTGTGCTGTCAGAACCTGCTACCGCAACCCTCGGTCTGGGCCTAACTTAGACTGGGAATGAACTCCGTATGACTAAGCCAATCGACGAAATGAGCAGGCGGGCACTACGCCAACCAGAGAGACGGGATCGCAAGCCGTGGATCGATAGGGTGGTAGTTGGGTTTAGGCACATCTCCATATTTTTGCCATGCCAATGCCATTTTTATGGCTTGTAAATTCATACAATGGTCCCTTAAGCCTTCATGTGAAGTTCATGGCAAGACGACTCATTTTTTATATTTCACGATTTTCAAAACTTTCTGCGGTTTGAGATTTTTTAAAATTTTTTCAGAAGGAGTTTTGGCCCCAAACTTGCTAGACATGATCCTTGTCTTTTTATTGGCATGCACAAAACAATTCAGCTAAAAACTCGAAGTGTACAAGATTTTGTGACCATTTGAAAAAAGTGTCCCCATTTCAGACACTTTAGTGGCTACTGGCAACAAACCAGTAAAATCTCAAATTCTCTTTAAGGGGGTCTTAGTTCTCGAGGTTTGCTGAGGGATAGGGGGCCAATATAAGGGCCAAGTACCAGCACCCATCGCACATCATGTGCGCACACCCCCCGCCCCCAAATCACCGAAATCCCAATGCCGCCGATCAGGTTCTCTGGCGATGCTCCGACGATTGGGCCTCGGGCAAAGAAAAATGTAGCACCAGCACATGCTCGAGCCCAGCATGTGCAGTCGCAACCCTTGGTCTGGTCCGATCTTAGACTAGGAATGAACTCCATATGCTTAGACTGGGAATGAACTCCATATGCCTAAGTCAACCCACGAAACGAGCGTGCGGGTGCTTAGCCGGCCAGAGGGGTAGGATTCACAAGCCGGGGATCGGGCGGGTCCCTCTTTGCGTGCTACCGATCCTGCTGCTGTAGCCCTTCGTTTGATCCAATCTTAGACTACGAATGAAACTCTATATGCCTAAGCCAACCGACGAAACGAGCAGGCGAGCACTACGTCGGCTAGAGAGGCGGGATGCGCAAGCCGTGGAACAATAGGGTGGTAGGTGGGTTCAGGCACATCTTCATATTTCTGCCATGCCAATGCCATTTTTATGGCTTGTAAATTCATACAATGGTCCCTTAAGCCTTCATGTGAAGTTTCATCGCAAGACGACTCGTTTTTATTTTTCACGATTTTCAAAACTTTCTGCGGCTTGAGATTTTTTAAAATTTTTTTAGAAGGAGTTTCAGCCCCAAACTTGGTAGATGTGATCCTTGTATTTTTGTTGGCATGCACAAAATAATTCAGCTAAAAACTCAAAGTGTACAAGATTTTGTGACCATTTGAAAAAAGTGTCCCCATTTTAGACACTTTAATAGCTACTAGCAGCAAACCTGTAAAATCTCAAATACTCTTTATGGGGGTGTGATTCTCAACGTTTGATGAGGGATAGGGGGCCAATATAAGGGCCAAGTACTAGCTCCCATCTTACATCATGTGCGTGCACCACCCCTGCCCCCCAATCGCCTGAACCCCAATGCATCTGGTCAGGTTCTGCGATGATGCTCCGACAATGGTTGCCTCGGGCGAAGAAAAATGCGTCACCAGCACATGCCT
This sequence comes from Durio zibethinus, assembly GCF_047325235.1. Lineage (NCBI taxonomy): Eukaryota > Viridiplantae > Streptophyta > Magnoliopsida > Malvales > Malvaceae > Durio > Durio zibethinus. The sequence continues at coordinate 20,001,853 of NC_143165.1, forward strand.
GAGCCTAGCATGTGCTACCGAAACCCTCGGTCCAATCCGATCTTAGACTGGGAATGAACTCCGTATGCCTAAGTCAACCCACGGAATGAGCGTGCAGGCGCTCAGCCGACCAGAGGGGCAGGATGCACAAGTCGGGGATCAGTCGGGTCCCCTTCTGCATGCTATCGATCTTGCTACCACTACCCTCGGTCTGGTCCAATCTTACACTGGGAATGAACTCCATATGCCTAAGCCAACCGATGAAGCGAGCAGGCTGGTGGGCACTACGCTGGCCAGAGAGGCGGGATGTGCAAGCCGTAGATCGATAGGGTGGTAGGTAGGTTTAGGCATATCTTCATATTTCTGCCATGCCAATTCCATTTTTATGGCTTGTAAATTCGTACAATGGTCCCTTAAGCCTTCATGTGAAGTTTCATGGCAAGATGACTCGTTTTCTATTTTTTATGATTTTCAAAACTTTTCAAGGATCGGGATTTTTTAAAATTTCTTCAGATGGATTTTTGGCCCTAAACTTGGTAGACGTGATCCTTGTACTTTTGTTGGCATGCACAAAAAATTTCAGCTAAAAACTCAAAGTGTACAAGATTTTGTGACCATTTGAAAAAAGTGTCCCCATTTCAGACACTTTAATGGCTACTAGTAGCAAACCTGTAAAATCTCAAATGCTCTTTAAGGGGGTGTGAGTTCTCGAGGTTTTATGAGGGATAGGGGGCCAATATAAGGGCCAAGTACCAGCACCCATTGCACATCATGTGCGAACACCCCCCGGCCCCCCAATCACTGGAACCTCAATGCCGTCAATCAGGTTCTCCGACGATGCTCCGACGATGGTGCATCGGGTGAAAAAAAATACGACCCCAGCACATACTCGAGCCCAGCATGTCCTGCCACAACCCTCGGTCTGATCTGATCTTAGACTGGGATTGAAATCCATATGCTTAGACTGAGAATGAACTCCGTATTCCTAAGTCAACCCACGAAACGAGCGTGCGGGTGCTCAGTCGACCAAAGGGGCAGGATGCGCAAGTTGAGGATCGTTTGGGTCCCCCTCTACGTGTTGCCGATCTTGCTGCCGTAACCCTCAATTCGGTCTAATCTTAGACTGGGAATGAACTCTATATGCCTAAGCCAACCGATGAAACGAGCGAGCGGGCGAGCACTACGCCGGCCAAAGAGGCGGGATGCACAAGCCATGGATCAATAGGGTGGTAGGTGGGTTTAGGCACATCTTCATATTTTTGTCATGCCAATGCCATTTTTATGGCTTGTAAATTCATACAATGGTCCCTTAAGCCTTCATGTGAAGTTTCATGGCAAGACGATTCGTTTTCTATTTTTTTATGATTTTTGAAACTTTTTAGGGTTCGGGATTTTTGAAAATTTTTTCAGAAAGATTTTTAGTCCCAAACTTGGTAGACGTTATCCTTGTATTTTTGTTGGCATGCACAAAAAAATTCAGCCTAAAACTCGAAGTGTACAAGATTTTGTGACCATTTGAAAAAAGTGTCCCCACTTTAGACACTTTAATGGCTACTGGTAGAAAACCTATAAAATCTCAAATACTCTTTAAGGGGGTGTGAGTTTTCGAGGTTTGATGAAGGATAATAGGCCAATATAAGGACCAAGTACCAGCACCCATCGCACATCTTGTGCGCACACCCCCCGACCCCCCCAATTGTTGAAACCCCAATGTCGTCGATCAGGTTCTCTGGTGATGCTCCGGCGATGGTGCCCCGGGCAAAGAAAAATGCAACACCAGTAAATGCCCAAGGCCAGCATGTGCTACCACTACCCTCGGTCTTGTCCGAGCTTAGACTGGGAATTAACTTCGTAGGCTTAGACTGGGAATTAACTCCGTATGCCTAAGTCAATCCAAGAAACGAGGGTGCAGGCACTCAGCCGGCCAGAGGGGTAGGATGTGCAAGCCAGGAATCGATCGGGCCCCCCTCTACATGCTGCCAATCCTGCTACCACAACCCTCTGTCTGGTTTGATCTTAGATTGGGAATGAACTCCGTATGCCTAAGCAAACTGACGAAACGAGTGGGCTGGTGGGTACTACACTGGCCAGAGAGACAGGATGCGCAAGCCGTGGATCGATAGGGTGGTAGGTGGGTTTAGGCACATCTTCATATTTCTACCATGCCAATGCCATTTTTATGGCTTGTAAATTCATACAATGGTCCCTTATGCCTCAGTTGGCCAGAGTGGCAGGATGCGTAAGCCAGGGATCGTCCGGGTCCCCCTCTACGTGTTATCGATCTTGCTGCCACAACCCTTGATCTGGTCTGATCTTAGACTGGGAATGAACTTCGTATGCCTAAGCCAACCAACAAAACGAGCGGGCGGGCGGGCGGGCACTACGTCGGCCACAGAGGCGGGATGCGCAAGCGGTGGATCGATAGGGTGGTAGGTGGGTTTAGGCACATCTTCATATTTCTATCATGCCAATGCCATTTTTATGGCTTGTAAGTTCATACAATGGTCCCTTAAGCCTTCATGTGAAGTTTCATGGCAAGACGATTCGTTTTCTATTTTTCATGATTTTTGAAACTTTTTACGGTTCGGGATTTTTTAAAATTTTTTCAGAAGGGGTTTTGGTCCCAAACTTGGTAGACATGATCTTTGTATTTTTGTTGGAATGCATAAAAAAATTCAGCTAAAAACATGAAGTGTACAAGATTTTGTGATCATTTGAAAAAAGTGTCCCCATTTTAGACACTTCAATGGCTACTGGTAGTAAACCTGTAAAATCTCAAATACTCTTTAAGGGGGTGTGAGTTCTCGAGGTTTGATGAGGGATAACAGGCCAATATAAGTGCCATGAACCAGCACCCATCACACATCATGTGCGCACACACCCCAGCCCCCCCAATCACTGGAACCCCAATGCCGTCGGTCAGGTTCTTCGGAGATGCTCCGACGATGGTGCCTCAGGTGAAGAAAAATGCAGCACTAGTAAATCCCTGAGGCTAGCATGTGCTACCGAAACACTCTGTCTGGTCTGAGCTTAGACTGGGAATGAACTCCATATGCTTAGACTGGGAATGAACTCCGTATGCTTAGACTGGGAATGAACTTTGTTTGCCTAAGTCAACCCATGAAACGAGCGTGCGAGTTATCAGCCAGCCAGAAGGGCAAGTTGTTCAAGCCGGGAATCGGTTGGACCCCCCTCAGCGTGCTACCAATCCTACTGCCACAACCCTCTATCTGGTCTGATCTTAGATTGGGAATGAACTCTGTATGCTTACGCCAACCGACGAAATGAGCGGGCGGGCAGGCACTATGCCGGCCAGAGAGGCAGGATGCGCAAGCCGTGGATCGATTGGCTGGTAGGTGGGTTTAAGCACATTTTCATATTTTTACCGAGCCAATGCCATTTTTATGGCTTGTAAATTCAAACAATGGTCCCTTAACCCTTAGTCGGCCAAAGGGGCAGGATGCGCAAGCTGTGGATCGATCGGGTCCCTCTCTGTGTGCTACCAATCCTGTTACCGCAACCCTCGGTTCGATCTGATCATCGACTGGGAATGATCTCCGTATGCCTAAGTCAACCCACGAAATACGCGTGCGGGCGACCTTCCGACCAAAGGGACAGGATGCACAAGTCGGGGATCGATCGGGTCCCCCACTACGTGCTACCAATCCGGCGGTCACAACCCTTGATCCGGTTCAATCTTAGACTGGGAATGAACTTCGTATGCCTAAGCCAATCGATGAAACGAGTGGGAGGACGGGCAGGCACTACGTTGGCTAGAGAGGCGGGATGCACAAGCCCTGGATCGATAGGGTGGTAGGTGGGTTTAGGCATATTTTCATATTTCTACCGTGCCAATGCCATTTTTATGGCTTGTAAATTCATACAATGGTCCCTTAAGCTTCATGTGAAATTTCATGGCAAGACGACTCATTTTCTATTTTTCACTATTTTTGAAACTTTTTACGGTTCAAGATTTTTTTTAATTTTTTCAGAAGGAATTTTGGCCCCAAACTTGGTAGATATGATCCTTGTGTTTTTTTTGGAATGCACAAAAAAATTCAGCTAAAAACTCGAAGTGTACAAGATTTTGTGACCATTTGAAAAAGGTGTCCCCATTTCATACACTTTAGTGGCTACTGGCAGCAAACCTATAAAATCTCAAATGCTGTTTAAGGAGGTGTGAGTTCTCGAGGTTTGATGAGGGATAGGGGGCCAATATAAGGGCTAAGTAACACCACCCATCGCACATCATGTGCGCACACCCCCCCGACCCTCCTAATCGCCGGAACCCCAATGCCGCTGGTCCGATTCTTTGACGATGCTCCTGCGACGGTGCCCCAGGCAAAAAAAATGAGGCACCAGCACATGCCTAAGCCCAGCATGTGCTGCTGTAACCTTTGGTCTAGTCCAATCTTAGACTGGGAATGAACTCCGTATGCCTAAGTCAACCCACGAAACAAGCGTGCGGGCACTCAGCCAGCCAGAGGGGCAGGATGCACAATCTGGGGATGCTCCGGCGATGGTGCACCAGGCAAAAAAAAATGCGGCACCGGCACGTGATCCTTGTATTTTTGTTGGCATGCACAAAAAAATTCAGCTAAAAACTCGAAGTGTACAAGATTTTGTGACCATTTAAAAAAAGTGTCCCCATTTCAGACACTTTAATGGCTACAGGCAGCAAACCTGTAAAATCTCAAATGCTCGTTAAGGGGGTGTGAGTTCTCGAAGTTTGATGAGGGATAGGGGGCCAATATAAAGGCCAAGTACTAGCACCCATCACACATCATGTGCGCACAACCCCCCGGTCCCTCCCAATCGCCGAAACCATAATGCCACTGGTCAGGTTCTCTCGTGATGCTCTAGTGATGGTGCCCCGGGCAAAAAAATGCGACACTAGCACATGCCTGAGCCCAGCATGTGCTGCCGCAACCCTTAATCTGATTCGATCTTAGACTGGGAATGAACTCTGTATGCTTAGACTGGGAATGAACTTCGTATGCCTAAGTCAACCCACGAAACGAGCAGGTGGGATGCGTAAGCCGTGGATCGATAAGGTGGTAGGTGGGTTTAGGCACATCTTCATGAGGGATAACAGGCCAATAAAAGCACCAAGTACTATGAAAAAAGTATCCACATTTTAGATACTTTAATGGCTATTGGCAGCAAACCTATAAAATCTCAAATGCTCTTTAAGGGGGTGTGAGTTCTTGAGGTTTGATGAGGGATAGGGGGCCAATATAAGGGCCAAGTGCCAGCACCCATCGCACATCATGTGCAGACACCCCCTGCCCCCCAATCACCGGAACCCCAATGTCGCCAGTCAGGTTCTCCAACAATGCTCTAGCGATGGTGCCCCGGGCGAAAAAAAATGCGGCACCAACGCATGCTCAAGCCCAGCATGTGCTGCCACAATCCTCGGTCTTATCCGATCTTAGACTGGCAATGAACTCCGTATGCTTAGACTAGGAATGAACTTCGTATGCCTAAGTCAACCCACGAAACGAGCGTACGTGCGCTTAGCCAGTCGGAGGGGTAGGATGCGCAAGCCGAGGATCGATCGAGTCCCCCTCTGCATGTTGCCGATCCTACTACCATAATTGTCAGTCCGATCTGATCTTAGACTAGGAATGAACTCTGTGTGCCTAAGCCAACCGACGAAACGAGCGGGCGGGCGGGCACTACGTCGGCCAGAGAGACGGCATGCACAAGCCATGGATCGATAGGGTGGTAGGTGGGTTTAGGCACATCTTCATATTTCTGCCGTGCCAATGCCATTTTTATGGCTTGTAAATTCATACAATGGTCCCTTAAGCCTTCATGTGAAGTTTCATGGCAAGACGACTCGTTTTTTATTTTTCACAATTTTCAAAACTTTTTACAGTTTGGGATTTTTTAAAATTTTTTCGGAAGAATTTTGGACCCAAACTTGGTAGACGTGATCCTTATATTTTTGTTGGCGTGCACAAAAAAATTCAGCTAAATACTCTAAGTGTACAAGATTTTGTGACCATTTGAAAAAAGTGTCCCTATTTCAGACATTTTAATGGCTACTGGCAGCAAACTTGTAAATTCTCAAATGCTCTTTAAGGGAGTGTGAGTTCTCGAGGTTTGATAAGGGATAAGGGGCCAATATAAGGGCCAAGTACCTGCACCCATCACACATCATGTGCGCACAGCCCCCCCAATCACCGAAACAACAATGCCGTCGGTCAGGTTCTCCGACAATGCTCCAGCGATGGTGCCTCGAGAGAAAAAAATACGTCACCAGCACATGCCCGAGCCCAGCATGTGCTACCGTAATCCTCAGTCTGATCTGATCTTAGATCGAGAATGAACTCTGTATGGTTAGACTAGGAATGAACTCCGTATGCTTAGACTAGGAATGAACTCCTATGCCTAAGTCAACCCATGAAATGAGCGTGCGTGTGTCATGGGCTCTGACATTAGACTCAGAATCCATGTGGCTTTAGGCTTGGAATCTCCTCCTTTATGGCTAAGTCAACCTAAAACACAAGCATGTGGGCACTAGAACAACGGGAAGGGCTGATTACGCAAGTTAAAGAGAAACAGGATAAGAAGGCAGAATTCTAGAAATGCTCTTGTATTCACTGAAACAGAAGTGTTTGATGGTGTACAAATGAGGGTGGAGCAGCCCTCTATTTATAGTTAAGGCTCCAGCTACACTTAATGGTAATATCCCTAGAATAAAGGCTAAAATCAAGGGATTATACAGATTACAATCAATCAGGATGCTAACTCCTGATTTTCAGGGTCAACCAAATCTGCCAGGATACTCCTGCTGATCCTACCTGCTTCCAGAAGCTTCCCTTGCGTGTCTAGCACCTTGGGCCCTTCTAGATGTGGTGTGGACAACTTGTATGCTGAGCCTTGGTCTCATGGGCTGGCCTGCAAGTTGGGCGGGCATTCTGAACTCATTTACTAGGCTTTACGCGCAGATACCCGCTAGTACGCCTGGTCTGCAGGCCTCAACCTCTGGCTCGTCTGTTGGTGCACCTGATGTGCTTGGCGTGCCCACCCAGGGCATGACATTCTCCCTCACCTGATTACACAATGCCCTCATTACATCTTCTCCATGGTACTGCCTGATTTGGTCCCCGAACTTCCATAAGTCGTTTGTTAGTTCCCAGCTCGCCTCACTATCTAAAAGTCCCTTCCAGTGCACCAAGTACTCTTGTCTTGGCTGATAGTTCTTTTGTCTCACCTCCCAATCAGCTATGATGCTATGAACCTCCTTCTCATATGAGGCCCTAGCTCCCAATGGTGCACATTTTGACTCTGCCCGTCCTAGATCTCCCTCATCCTCATGGAACGGCTTGAGCATGCTCACATGGAACACCGGGTGTACCCTCGGCTTAGGTGGCATATCCAACTTGTAGGCAACCTTGCCTACCCTCTTGACTACTCAAAAAGGTCCCTCATACCTCCGAACTAGGCCTTTGTGCAGCCCCCTATGGTGTACAATGGGATGCAGCTTCACCAACACCAAGTCTCCAACCTGGAACTGCATGTCTCGCCTATTCTGGTCTGCCCACTTCTTCGACCTCTTGGCCGCCTTGTGTAGACAATCTCTGGCCAAGTCAGTTTGTTCCTGCCATGCCTTGGCAAACTTGTATGCTACAGGATTTGGCCTTGTATATCCTGCAGCAATCGAACCGGGTGTTAGTGGTTGTTACCCTGTCACAACCTCAAATGGGCTCTGGTTTGTTGCCTTGTTCCATTGCAAGTTATAGGAAAACTGCGCAATATCTAGCAGCTTTGGCCAGTCCCTTTGTATGGCACTTACATAGTGCCTGAGGTAGACCTCCAATAGTCCATTCACTCGTTCTATCTACCCATTGGTCTACGGATGCATGTTGGTGGAAAAGTTCAAGTCTGACCCCAATAGCTTGAACAACTCAGTCCAGAACCTGCCCGTGAAACGCCAGTCCCGATCACTAACAATGGTCCTTGGCACTCCCCAGTACTTAACCATGTTTTTTAGGAACAATCGAGCTGCCTCCTCGGTTGGGCACTCCTTGGTTGCTGGAATGAAGATTTCATACTTGAAAAACCTGTCCACCACTACCATGATGCTTCCAAACCCTTCTGCTTTGGGTAGACCAACTATAAAGTCCAGAGAAACACTCTCCCATGATCGTTCTAGCACTGGCAATGGCTCTAAGAGATCGCCTGGCTTCTTGAGCTCCACCTTGTCCTGTTGGCACACAAGACAAGTCTTCATATAGGCCTCCACATCATCCCTCATGTGCGGCCAGTAGTACCAGCCCTTGATCAGTGCCAAGGTGCGGCTCACTCCGGGGTGTCCAGCCCACCTTGAATCATGGCATTCTTACAAAACTTCCTTGCGGAGCTTCCCATGCTGCAACACAAACAGTCTACTACCCCTGGTGTACAACAAACCATCTTGCATCCAAAATGACTTAGTCTTACCTTGCTGGGCGTACTCCATCAGAGCTTTGGCTGTAAGATCATGCGCAAGTCCCTCTTTGATGCACTGCACCAGTGACCCCTCTGGTTGGCTAATGGCAGCAAGGTTAGCCTTCCTGCTCAGAGCGTCTGCCACTAGGTTCACTCGCCCCGGCTTGTACACCATTTGAAAGTTAAATTCCGTAAGAAAATCTTGCCATCTCGCCTGCTTGGGGGATAGCTTCTTCTGCGTCTAGAAGTAGTTGGTCGCCACATTGTCCGTCTTCGCCACAAACCCCGACCCCAACAGGTAATGGCACCAAGTACGTAAGCAGTGCACCACTGCAGTCATCTCCTTCTCTTGGATCGTGTACTTGCGTTTAGTCTCGTTCAGCTTCCTACACTCGAATGCGACTAGATGTCCCTCTTGCATCAACACGCCCCCTATGGCAAAGTCTGATGCATCCGTATGCACCTCATACGGCTTGGCATGGTCGAGCAAGGCCAAGACTGGCTCCTCAGTCATAGCCCGCTTCAACTTGTCAAAAGCTTCCTAGCACCCTATGCTCCACTCCCATGCTCTCTCTTTTTTGAGCAAGTCAGTCAATGGCGTGGCTATTGCTGAGTGACCTTTGATGAAGCACCTATAGTAGTTAACCAGCCCAAGGAACGATCTCAACTCAGTGACCTTGGCTGGCGGTTGCCACTCCAGGATGGCATGTATCTTGCCTTCATCCATGCGTATCCAGCCACCTCCCACTATGTGGCCAAGGAACGGGATCTCCTGCTGGGCGAATAAGCACTTCTCCCTCTTGACAAACAGCTTGTGCACCCGCAACATCTCGAACACCTGTCTCAAGTGGTCTACATGCTCTCCCAAAGTCTGGCTGTAGATCACAATGTCATCCAAATAAACCACAACAAATCGATTAAGGAATGACTGAAGTACCTTGTTCATAAGGGTGCAGAATGTTGTTGGGGCATTCGTGAGTCCGAAAGGCATCACCAAGAACTCATACGAACCATACCAAGTGGCACATGCTGTCTTTAGCTCATCTCCCTTCGTAATCCTAACTTGATAGTAGCCCAACATCAAATCCAGCTTGGTGAACCACCTTGCACTCCCAAGTTGGTCGAACAAGTCCGCAATGAGTGGGATGAGGTCTTGATGGTCAGCTTGTTCAAAGCCTGGTAGTCTATGCACAGCCACAATGACCCATCATGCTTACACTGGAATAGAACTGGTACACCATAGGGTGCCTTCGATGGCCTGATAAAGCCAGCATCAACTAACTCTTTGAGCTGCTTCCTCAACTCCTCCAACTCTAGTAGAGACATTTGGTAAGGGGCTCTAGCTGGTGGCTTGGCCTCAAACACCAGCTCGATCTTGTGGTCCACCTCCTTCTTAGGTGGTAGCTTGCTAGGCAACTTTGCGGGCATCACATCATTAAAGGTCTTCAGTACCTTTAGCACCTCCAAGGGTAACTTGGTCTCCTTCTCCCTTGGCTCATCATATTTCAGGGCTACCAAGAAGGTGTCTTCTTGTCTGCTTATCGCCTTGGCAAATTGGAAGGCTGACACCACTCGCGACCCAACTCCAGACCCTTTCTTCAATGGCACTAGGCATTGGCACCGTGCATCCAAGATGTAAACACAATCGGTAAAAGGCACAAAGAGGGCATTAATCCGAACAAAAAAATCCAACCCAATCACAAACTCATAGTCGTCAAGGGGTATTACCTCTATGGTCTCCTTGCTTTTCCAGTCTCCAAGCTACAACTCCACTCCCAGTGCTACTCCAATGGTTGAAACTTCCTTGGAGTTCACCGTTTTAATGGTACCAATCCCTTTCTGCACCTTCAGTCTGAGCTTTCGAGCTCCATCACCTGAAATAAAAAGATGTGAGGCACCTGTGTCCACCAGTGTGCTCACCTTTTGACCCGCAACCATCAGATCCACAAACATCAAGCCCTTTAGCTTGCGGCTCCCCTTACTCTGGATAGCATTGAGGACCAACGACCCAAGCTTTGCTGCCCTTAACTCTGGCTCCTCGTCAGACTCTTTGTCTACAGTAGCTAGCTTGCCCTTCTACGAGCAATTACGTTCTATGTGGCTCCCTCCACATAGGTAGCATGCTAGTGGCTCTTGGTCCTCCTTTGCTTTCCACTTGCCTGCTGGTGGCTTCCTCTCGCCATCCTTGGTTGAACAGTTTTGGTCCCCATCCTTGGACTCTCGATCACGGTCCTTCCCCTTGGACTGTTTCTTTCGAACCCTATCATCCATGCCCTTACCCTTGGGCTTAGAAGACTCGAACTTGTTCAGAGGCTTGAACTTTATCAAGGCCTCGGTAGTAGTCATGGCTTTAGCCAAGTCATGAACTCCCTTCCTTTGTAGCTCATGCTTCACCCACTGCTTCAGCCTATCCATGAAAGCAAATAAAGCATCCTTCTCACCTAGATCCAAGATTTGTAGCATCAGTTCAGAGAATTTCTAGACATACTCCCTTATGTCCCCTTTCTGGCTAAGTCGGTGTAACTTTGCCCGCGCCTCATCATCGACATACTCTGGGTAAAATTGCTCTCTGAACTCCTTTTGGAACTCAGCCCAGGTTCCAATCTTGGCACTCCCACGCCTGACATTATCACACCTACACCTCTACCACTATAAGGCTATATCAGTGAGATACATAGCAGTGGTGCTTACCTTTATCGCCTCATCTTGCATGCCCATGGCTTGGAAGTACTGCTCCATACGCCAAAGGTAGTTGTCTACTTCCTTACCTACCCTAGTCCTCTTGAATTCCTTAGGCTTGGGGACATCCAATTTGGATTTGGACACTCCAGCAAACATGCCATTCCCAATGGCAGTCTTACAAGCAACAAGCTCACTGGAAAGCTCCTCCATCCGCTGGTGCATGGCTTCCATCCCATCGCGCAGGGTCAGCACTTCAGCCTCCAAGGTCTGATTCTTTTAGGTGAACATGTCCAAGCCTTTGTTGAGAGCAGCTTGTAGCTCACTTTAGATCGCCTCCCCCATGGAGTCTAGCGATGCAATGTGAGTCTCTACCTCTTCAAGCTTCTCCCCCATGTCACCCATGGTCACCTCCACCTTGGCCAGCCTACCATCCATAGTAGACCAAATATCTCTAAAACTGGCTTTCCTCCCTCTTCCATGCCCATGCTCCTGGGCCTCTGGTTGCTGGTTAGCAGCGTCACTTTAGGATGCCATCTCCATAATCATGATCTAACCTGCACAACACAAACACGCAGAATCGAACTTGCTCTGACACCAACTATCATGAGCTCTGACCTTAGACTCAGAATCCGTGCGACCTTAGGCTTGGAATCTCCTCTTTTTATGCCTAAGTCAGCCTAAAACACAAGCGTGCGGGCACTCGAACAATGGGAAGGGCCGATTACGCAAGTTAAAGAAAAACAGGATAAGAAGGCAGAATTCTGGAAATGCTCTTGTATTCACTGAAACAGAAGTGTTTGATGGTGTACAAATGAGGGTGGAGCAGCCCTATATTTATAGTTGAGGCTCCAGCTACACTTAATGGCAATATCCCTAGAATAAAGGCTAAAATCAAGGGATTATACAGATTACAATCAATCAGGATGCTAACTCCTAATTTTCAGGGTCAACCAAATCTGCCAGGATGCTTTTACTGATCCTGCCTGCTTCCAGAAGCTTCCCTTGCATGTCTAGTACCTTGGGCCCTTCTGGATGTGGTGCTGACAGCTTGTATGCCAGGCCTTGGTCTCACGGGTTGGCCTGCAAGTTGGGCGGCCGTTCTGAACTCGTTTGCTAGGCTTTGCATGCAGATACCCGCCAGCACACCTGATTTACGGGCCCCAACCTCTGGCTCACCTGCTGGTGCGCCTGATGTGCCTGGTGCACCCGCCCAAGCCGTGACACGTGCGTTCAGTCAGCCAGAGGGGTAGGATGCATAAGTCAGGGATCGGTCGGGTCCCCCTCTGCTTGCTGCGATTCTTGCTGCCCCAACCCTCGATCCGGTCTGATCTTAGACTGTGAATAAACTCCGTATCCCTAAGCCAACTGATGAAATGAGAGGGCGGGCGGGCACTACACCAGCCAGAAAGACGGGATGCGCAAGCCATGGATCGATAGGGTGGTAGGTGGGTCTAGGCACATATTCATATTTCTGCCATGCCAATGCCATTTTTATGGCTTGTAAATTTAGACAATGGTCCTTTAAGCCTTTATGTAAAGTTTGATGGCAAGATGACTCGTTTTTTATTTTTCACTATTTTCAAAATTTTTTACGGTTTGATATTTTTTAAAATTTTTTCAAAAGGAGTTTTGGCCCCAAACTTGGTATAAGTGATCCTTGTATTTTTGTTAGCATGCACAAAAAAATTAAGTAAAAACTCGAAGTGTACAAGATTTTGTGACCATTTGAAAAAAGTGTCCCCATTTTAGACACTTTAATGGCTACTGGTAGCAAACCTGTAAAATCTCAAATGCTCTTTAAGGGGGTGTGAGTTCTCGAGGTTTAATGAGGGATAGGAGGCCAATATAAGGGCCAAGTACCAGCACCCATCGCACTTCATGTGCGCACACCCCTCCGACCCCCCAATCGTCGGAACCCCAATGCCGCTGGTCAAGTTCTCCGACGATGCTCCAACGATGGTGCCCCGGGCGAAGAAAAATATAGCACCAGCACATGCCCGAGCCCAGTATGTGCTGCCACAACCATCGATCCGGTCCGATCTTAGACTGGAAATGAACTCTGTATGCTTAGACTGGGAATGAACACCGTATGCCTAAGTCAACCCACGAAACGAACGTGCGGAAGCTCAACCGACCAAAGGGGTAGGATGCACAAGCCGAGGATCGACCGGGTCCTCCTCTGCTTACTGTCGATCCTGCTACCGCAACTTTTGGTCCGATCCGATCTTAGACTGGGAATGAACTCCGTATGCCTAAGTCAACCCACGAAACGAGCGTACGGGCCCTCAATCGGCCAGAGAGGCAGGATGCACAAGTCGGGGATCGATCGAGTCCCCCTCTACGTGCTGCCTATCCTACTGTCGCAACCCTCAGTCTGCTCTGATCTTAGACTGGGAATAAACTCCATATGTCTAAGCCAACCGACGAAAGGAGCGGGCAGGCGGGCACTATGCCGACCAAAGAGGCGGGATGCGCAAACCATGGATCGATAGGGTGGTAGGTGGGTTTAGGCACATCTTAATATTTCTACCATGCCAATGCCATTTTTATGGCTTGTAAATTCATACAATGGTCCCCTGAGCCTTCATGTGAAGTTTCATGGCAAGACAACTCGTTTTCTATTTTTCATGCTTTTCGAACATTTTGCGGTTCGAGATTTTTTAAAATTTTTTCAGAAGGAGTTTTGGCCCCAAACTTGGTAGACATGATCCTTGTATTTTTGGTGGCATGCACAAAAACATTCAGCTAAAAACTAGAAGTGTATAAGATTTTGTGACAATTTGAAAAAAGTGTCCACATTTTAGACACTTTAATGGCTACTGGCAGCAAACCTGTAAAATCTCAAACACTTTTTAAGGGGGTGTGAGTTCTTGAGGTTTGATGAGAGATAGGGGGCCAATATAAGGGCCAAGTACCAGCACCCATCACACATCATGTGCGCACACCCCCGGCCCCCCCAATCACCGAAACCCCAATGCCACCGGTCTGGCTCTCCGACGATGCTCCGGCAATGGTGCCCCGGGATAAAAAGAAATGTAGCACGAGCACATGCCTGAGCCCAGCATGTGCTGCCACAATCCTCAGTCTGATCCGATCTTAGACTTGGAATGAACTCCGTATGCTTAGCCTGTGAATGAACTCCGTATGCCTAAGTCAACCCACGAAACGAGCGTGCGGGCGCTCAGCTGGCCAGAGGGGTAGGATGCGCAAGTTGGGGATCGACCGATCCCATCTTAGACTAGGAATGAACTCCATATGCCTAAGCTAACCGACGAAATGAGCGGGCGGGGGGGCACTACCCCAGCCAAAGAGGCGGGATGCGCAAGCTGTGGATCGATAGGGTGGTTGGTGGGTTTAGCACATCTTCATATTTTTGCCATGCCAATGCAATTTTTATGGCTTGTAAATTCATACAATGGTCCCTTAAGCCTTCATGTGAAGTTTAATAGCAAGACGACTCGTTTTCCATTTTTCATGATTTTTGAAACTTTTTACAGTTCAAGATTTTTTTAAATTTTTTCAAAAGGAATTTTGGCCCCAAACTTGGTAGACGTGATACTTGTATTTTTGTTGGTATGCACAAAACATTCAGCTAAAAACTCGAAGTGTACAAGATTTTGTGACAATTTGAAAAAAGTGTCCTTATTTCAGACACTTTAATGCCTACTGGCAGCAAACTTGTAAAATCTCAAATGCTCTTTAAGGAGGTGTGAGTTCTTGAGGTTTGATAAGGGATAGGGGGCCAATATAAGGGCCAAGTACTAGCACCCATCGCACATCATGTGCGCACACCCCCCAGCCTCCCTCAATCACCGAAACCCCAATGCCATCGGTCAGGTTCTCCGACGATGCTCTGACGATGGTGCCCCGAGCAAAAAAAAATACGACACCAGCACATGCTCGAGGCCAGCATGCGCTGCCGTAATCCTCAATCTGATCCGATCTTAGACTGAGAATGAATTATGTATGCTTAGACTGGGAATGAACTCCGTATGCCTAAGTCAACCCATGAAATAAGCGTGTGGGCGTTCAACCGACCAGTGGGGTAGGAAGCGCAAGCCGAGGATCGACCGGGTCCCTTTTTGCGTGCTACTGATCTTGCTGCCGCAACCCTCAGTCTGATCTGATCTTAGACTGGGAATGAGCTCCATATGCCTAAGCCAACCGATGAAACGAGTGGGCGGACGGGCACTACGCCAGCCAGAGAGGCGTGCAAGCCGTGGATCGATAGGGTGGTAGGCGGGTTTAGGCACATCTTTATATTTCTGCCTTGCCAATGCCATTTTTATGGCATGTAAATTCATACAATGGACCCTTAAGCCTTCATGTGAAGTTTCATGGCAAGACGACTCGTTTTCTATTTTTCATGATTGTTGAAACTTTTTGCGGTTCGTGATTTTTTAAAATTTTTTCAGAAGGAGTTTTGACCCCAAACATGGTAGACATGATCCCTGTATTTTTGTTGGCATGCACAAAAGAATTCAGCCAAAAACTTGAAGTGTACAGGATTTTGTCACCATTTGAAAAAAGTGTCCCATTTCAGACACTTTAATGGCTACTGGCAACAAACCTGTAAAATCTCAAATGCTCTTTAAGGGGGTGTGAGTTCTCGAGGTTTGGTGAGGGATAGGGGGCCAATATAAGGGCCAAGTACTAGCACCCATCACACATCATGTGCGCAAACCCCCAACCTCCCCAATCGCCAGAACCCCAATTCTGTCGGTTAGGTTCTCCGGTGATGCTCTGGTGATGGTGCCCAGAGCGAAAAAAAATACGGCACTAGCACATGCTTGAGCCCAGCATGTGCTATCGCAGTCCTCAGCCCGATCCGATCTTAGACTTGGAATGAACTCCGTATGCTTAGACTGGAAATTAACTCTGTATGCCTAAGTCAACCAATGAAATGAGCGTTCGGGCACTCAGCCGGCTAGAGGGGCATGATGTGTAAGCCGGGGATCGACTGGATCCCTCTCTATGTGCTACCGATCCTGCTACCGTAACCCTCGGTCTGGTTTGATCTTACACTGGGAATGAACTCCGTATGCCTAAGCCAACCGACGAAATGAGTGACGGGTGAGCACTACGTCGGACAGAGAGGCGGGATGCGCAAGCCGTGGATCGATAGGGTGGTAGGTGGGTTTAGGGACATCATCATATTTCTTTCATGCCAATGGCATTTTTATGGCTTGTAAATTCATACAATGGTCCCTTAAGCCTTCATGTGAAGTTTCATGGCAAGACGACTCATTTTCTATTTTCCATGATTTTTGAAACTTTTAACGGTTCGAGATTTTTTTAAATTTTTTCAGAAGGAGTTTTGGCCCCAAACTTGGTATAAGTGATCCTTGTATTTTTGTTAGCATGCACAAAAAAATTAAGTAAAAACTCGAAGTGTACAAGATTTTGTGACCATTTGAAAAAAGTGTCCCCATTTTAGACACTTTAATGGCTACTGGCAGCAAACCTGTAAAATCTCAAATGCTCTTTAAGGGGGTGTGAGTTCTCGAGGTTTGATGAGGGATAGGGGGCCAATATAAGGGCCAAGTACCAGCACCCATCGCACTTCATGTGTGCATAACCCTCCGACCCCCCAATCGTCGGAACCCCAATGCCGCTGGTCAAGTTCTCCGACGATGCTCCAGCGATGGTGCCCCGGGCGAAGAAAAATATAGCACCAGCACATGCCCGAGCCCAACATGTGCTGCCACAACCGTCGATCCGGTCTGATCTTAGATTGGGAATGAACTCTGTATGCTTAGATTGGGAATGAACACCGTATGCCTAAGTCAACCCACGAAACGAACGTGCGAAAGCTCAACCGACCAAAGGGGTAGGATGCGCAAGCCGAGGATCGATCGGGTCCTCCTCTGCTTGCTGTCGATCCTGCTATTGCAACTTTTGGTCTGATCCGATCTTAAACTGGGAATGAACTCCGTATGCCTAAGTTAACCCACGAAACGAGCGTACGGGCGCTCAACCGGCCAGAGGGGCAGGACGCGCAAGTCAGGGATCGATCGAGTCCCCCTCTACGTGCTGTCGATCCTACTGTCGCAACCCGTAGTCTACTCCGATCTTAGACTGGGAATAAACTCCATATGTCTAAGCCAACCGACGAAAGGAGCGGGCGGGCGGGCACTATGCCGACCAAAGAGGCGGGATGCGTAAACCATGGATCGATAGGGTGGTAGGTGGGTTTAGGCACATCTTCATATTTCTACCATGCCAATGCCATTTTTATGGCTTGTAAATTCATACAATGGTCCCCTGAGCCTTCATGTGAAGTTTCATGGCAAGACGACTCGTTTTCTATTATTTATGATTTTCGAACATTTTACGGTTCGATATTTTTTAAAATTTTTTTAGAAGGAGTTTTGGCCCCAAACTTGGTAGACATGATCCTTGTATTTTTGGTGGCATGCACAAAAACATTCAGCTAAAAACTCGAAGTGTATAAGATTTTGTGACAATTTGAAAAAAGTGTCCACATTTCAGACACTTTATTGGCTACTAGCAGCAAACTTGTAAAATCTCAAACACTCTTTAAGGGGGTGTGAGTTCTTGAGGTTTGATGAGGGATAGGGGGCCAATATAAGGGCCAAGTACCAGCACCCATCACACATCATGTGCGCACACCCCCCGACCCCCCCAATCACCGGAACCCCAATGCCACCGGTCTGGCTCTCCGACGATGCTCCGGCAATGGTGCCCCGAGATAAAAAGAAATGCAGCACTAGTACATGCCTGAGCCCAGCATGTGTTGCCACAATCCTCAGTCTGATCTAATCTTAGACTGGGAATGAACTCCGTATGCTTAGCCTGTGAATGACCTCCGTATGCCTAAGTCAACCCACGGAACGAGTGTGCGGGCGCTCAGCTGGCCAGAGGGGTAGGATGCGCAAGCTGGGGATCGACCGGTCCCATCTTAGATTGGGAATGAACTCCATATGCCTAAGCCAGCCAACGAAACGAGCGGGCAGGAGGGCACTACCCCAGCCAAAGAGGCGGGATGCGCAAGCTGTGGATCGATAGGGTGGTTGGTGGGTTTAGCACATCTTCATATTTCTGCCATGCCAATGCAATTTCTATGGCTTGTAAATTCATACAATGGTCCCTTAAGCCTTCATGTGAAGTTTAATAGCAAGACGACTCGTTTTCCATTTTTCATGATTTTTGAAACTTTTTACAGTTCAAGATTTTTTTAAATTTTTTCAAAAGGAATTTTGGCCCCAAACTTGGTAGACATGATACTTGTATTTTTGTTGGTATGCACAAAAAATTCAGCTAAAAACTCAAAGTGTACAAGATTTTGTGACAATTTGAAAAAAGTGTCCCTATTTCAAACACTTTAATGCCTACTGGCAGTAAACTTGTAAAATCTCAAATGCTCTTTAAGGAGGTGTGAGTTCTCGAGGTTTGATAAGGGATAGGGGGCCAATATAAGGGCCAAGTACTAGCACCCATCGCACATCATGTGCGCACACCCCCCAACCTCCCTCAATCACCGGAACCCCAATACCACCGGTCAGGTTCTCCGACGATGCTCCGACGATGGTGCCCCGAGCAAAAACAATACGACACCAGCACATGCTTGAGGCCAGCATGTGCTACCGCAATCCTCAATCTGATCCGATCTTAGACTGAGAATGAATTACGTATGCTTAGACTGGGAATGAACTCTGTATGCCTAAGTCAACCCACGAAATAAACGTGTGGGCGTTCAGCCGACCAGTGGGGTAAGAAGCGCAAGCTGAGGATCGATCGGGTCCCCTTTTGGGTGCTGCTGATCTTGCTGCCGCAACCCTCAGTCTGATCTAATCTTAGATTGGGAATGAACTCCATATGCCTAAGCCAACCAATGAAACGGGTGGGCGGATGGGCACTACGCCGACCAGAGAGGCATGCAAACCATGGATCGATAGGGTGGTAGGCGGGTTTAGGCACATCTTTATATTTCTGCCTCTCCAATGCAATTTTTATGGCTTGTAAATTCATACAATGGACCCTTAAGCCTTCATGTGAAGTTTCATGGCAAGACGACTCGTTTTCTATTTTTCATGATTTTTGAAACTTTTTGCGGTTCGTGATTTTTTAAACTTTTTTCAGAAGGAGTTTTGACCCCAAACATGGTAGACATGATCCCTGTATTTTTGTTGGCATGCACAAAAGAATTCAGCCAAAAACTTGAAGTGCACAAGATTTTGTCACCATTTGAAAAAAGTGTCCCATTTCAGACACTTTAATGGCTACTGGCAACAAACCTGTAAAATCTCAAATGCTCTTTAAGGGGGTGTGAGTTCTCGAGGTTTGGTGAGGGATAGGAGGCCAATATAAGGGCCAAGTACTAGCACCCATCACACATCATGTGCGCAAACCCCCAACCTCCCCAATCGCCAGAACCCCAATTCTATCGGTCAGGTTCTCAGGTGATGCTCTGGTGATGGTGCCCCGAGCGAAAAAAAATACGGCACTAGCACATGCTCGAGCCCAGCATGTGCTATCGCAGTCCTCAGCCCAATCAAATCTTATACTTGGAATCAACTCCGTATGCTTAGACTAGAAATTAACTCTGTATGCCTAAGTCAACCCATGAAATGAGCGTTCGGGCACTCAGCTGGCCAGAGGGGCAGGATGCGTAAGTCGGGGATCGACTGGATCCCTCTCTGTGTGCTACCGATCATGCTACCGTAACTCTCGGTCTGGTTTGATCTTACACTGGGAATGAACTCTGTATGCCTAAGCCAACCGACGAAACGAGCGACGGGTGAGCACTACGTCGGCCAGAGAGGCGGGATGCGCAAGCCGTGGATCGATAGGGTGATAGGTGGGTTTAGGGACATCATCATATTTATTTCATGCCAATGGCATTTTTATAGCTTGTAAATTCATACAATGGTCCCTTAAGCCTTCATGTGAAGTTTCATGGCAAGACGACTCATTTTCTATTTTTCATGATTTTTGAAGCTTTTTACGGTTCGGGATTTTTTAAAATGTTTTCAGAAGGAGTTTTGGCCCCAAACTTGGTATAAGTGATCCTTGTATTTTTTTTGGCATGCACAAAAAAATTCAGCTAAAAACTCGAAGTGTATAAGATTTTGTGACCATTTGAAGAAAGTGTCACCTTTTTAGAGACTTTAATGGCTACTGGTAGCAAACCTATAAAATTTCAAATGCTCTTTAAGGGGGTGTGAGCTCGCGAGGTTTGATGAGGGATAGGGGGCCAATATAAGGGCCAAGTACCAGCACCCATCGCACATAATGTCCGTACACCCCCCCGGGCCCTCAAATCGCTGGAACCCCAATGCCGTCGATCAGATTCTCCGACGATGCTCCGGCGATGGTGCCCCGGGCGAAAAAAAATGTGGCACCAGCACATGCTCGAGCCCAGCATGTGCTACTACAACCCTCGGTCCGATCCGATCTGAGGCTGGGAATGAACTCTGTATGCTTAGACTGGGAATGAACTCCGTATGCCTAAGTCAACCCACGAAACGAGCGTGCGGGGCTCAGCCGACCAGAAAGGCAAGAAGCGCAAGACGGGGACCGGCCAGGTCCCCTTCTGCGTACTGTCGATCCTACTATCACAACCCTCAGTCTGGTATGATCTTAGACTGGGAATGAATTCCGTATGCCTAAGCCAACCGACGAAATAAGTGGGCGGGCGGGCACTACGTTGGCCAGAGAGGCGGGATGCAGAAGCCGTTGGTCGATAGGGTGTTAGGTGGGTTTAGGTACATCTTCATACTTTTGCTGAGCCAATGCCATTTTTATGGCTTTTAAATTCATACAACGGTCCCTTAAGCCTTCATGTGAAGTTTCAAGGCAAGACGACTCATTTTCTACTTTTCACAATTTTTGAAACTTTTTTACGGTTCGAGATTTTTTAAAATTTTTTCAGTAGAATTTTTGGCCCCAAACATGGTAGACATGTCCTTGTATTTTTGTTGGCATGCACAAAAAAATTCAGCTAAAAACTCAAAGTGTACAAGATTTTTTGACCATTTGAAAAAAGTGTCACCATTTCAGACACTTTAATTGCTACTGGCAGCAAATTTGTAAAATCTCAAATGCTCTTTAAAGGGGTGTGAGTTTTAAAGGTTTGATGAGGGATAGGGAGCCAATATAAGGGCCAAGTACCAACACCCATTGCACATCATGTGCGCACACACCCTCCCGACCCCCCCAATCCCCGGAACCCCAATGCCGCTGATGAGGTTCTCCGGCTATGCTCCGGTGATAGTGCCCCAAGTGAAGAAACATGCGACACCTGCACATGCTCGAGCCTAGAATGTGCTACCGCAACCCTTGATCCAGTCTGATCTTAGACTGGGAATGAACTCCGTATGCCTAAGTCAACCCACGAAATGAGCGTGCGGGTAGTAAGTCGGGCAGAGGGGAAAGATGCATAAGTCGAGGATCGATCGGGTCCCACTCAGCGTGCTGCCGATCTTGCTGCCACAACCTTTGATCCAATCCGATCTTAGACTGGGAATGAACTTCGTATGCCTAAGTCAACCCATGAAACGAGCGTGCAGGCGTTCAGCCAGCCAGCTAGAGGGGTAGGATGCACAAGCCGGGGATCAGTTGGGTCCCACTCTATGTGCTGTCGATCTTGCTACCGCAACCCTCAGTCTGGTCTGATCTTAGATTGAGAATTAGCTCTGTATGCCCAAGTCAACCGACGAAACGAGCGGGCGCATAGGCACTACGCCAGCCAAAGATGCGGGATGCGCAAGCCGTGGATCGATAGGGTGATAGGTGGGTTTAGGCACATCTTCAAATTTCTGCCATGCCAATGCCATTTTTATGGCTTCTAAATTCATACAATGGTCCCTTAAGCCTTCATGTGAAGTTTCATGGCAAGACGACTTGTTTTCTATTTTTAATGATTTTTGAAACTTTTTGCGGTTTGGGATTTTTTAAAATTTTTTCAGAAAGAGTTTTGGCCCCAAACTTGGTAAACGTGATTCTTGTATTTTTGTTGGCATGCACAAAAAAATTCAGCTAAAAACTCGAAGTGTACAAGATTTTGTGACCATTTGAAAAAAATGTCCCCATTTTAGACACTTTAATGGCTACTGGCAGCAAACCTGTAAAATCTCAAATGCTCTTTAAGGGGGAGTGAGTTCTCGAGGTTTGATGAGGGATAGGGGGCCAATATAAGGGCCAAGCACCAGCACCCACCGCACATATTGTGTGCACACCCCTCCGGCCCCCCCCAATTGTCGGAACCCCATTGCCGCCGGTCAAGTTCTCCGGTGATGCTCCGACGATGGTGCCCCGAGCGAAAAAAAATGTGGCACTAGCACATGCCTGAGCCCAGCATGTGTGGCCGCAACCCTCGGTCTGGTCCAATCTTAGATTGGGAATGAACTCTGTATGCTTAGACTGGGAATGAACTCTGTATGCCTAAGTCAACCCATGAAACGAGCGTCGGGCGCTCAGTCGGCCAGAAGGGTAGGATGCGCAACCTGGGGATCGACCTGGTCCCCCTCAATGTGCTGCCGATCCTGCTGCCACAACCCTCGATCCGGTCCGATCTTAGACTGGGAATGAACTCCGTATGCCTAAGTCAACCCACGAAACAAGCGTGCGGGCGTTCTGTCGGCCAGAGGGGCAAGATGCACAAGTCGGGGATCGACCGGATCCCCCTCTGCATGCTGTCGATCCTGTTGCTACAACCCTCAATCTGGTTCAATCTTAGATTGGGAATTAACTTTGTATGCCTAAGCCAATTGATGAAACGAGCGGGCGGGCAGGCGAGCACTACGCCGGCCAGAAAGGCGAGATGCGCAAGCCGTGGATCGATAGGGTGGTAGGTGGGTTTAGGCACATCTTCATATTTTTGCCATGCCAATGCCATTTTTATGGCTTGTAAATTCATACAATGGTCCCTTAAGCCTTTATGTGAAGTTTCATGGCAAGACGACTCGTTTTCTATTTTTCATGATTTTTGAAACTTTTTACGGTTCGGGATTTTTTAAAATTTTTTCAGAAGGAGTTTTGCCCCAAACTTGGTAGATGTGATCCTTGTATTTTTGTTGGCATGCATAAAAAATTTCAGCTAAAAAGTCGAAGTGTACAAGATTTTGTGACCATTTGAAAAAAGTATCCCTATTTCAGACACTTTAATGGCTACTGGCAGTAAACCTGTAAAATCTCAAATGCTCTTTAAGGGGGTGTGAGTTCTTGAGGTTTGATGAGGGATAAGTGGCCAATATAAGGGCCAAGTGACAGCACCCATTGCACATCATGTGCGCACACCCCCTGGCCCCCCAATCGCCGGAACCCCGATGTCGTCGGTTAGGTTCTCCGGTGATGCTCCGACGATGGTGCCTCGGGCGAAGAAAAATACGGCACCAGCACATGCCTGAGCCTACACATTACCGATCCTACTGTCGCAACCGTCGGTTCGATCCGATCTTATACTGGGAATGCGGCACCAGCACATGCTAGGCTCGAGCAAATTTGTAAAATCTCAAATGCTCTTTAAAGAGGTGTGAGTTCTCGCGGTTTGATGAGGGATAGGGAGCCAATATAAGGGCTAAGTACCAACACCCATCGCACATCATGTGCGCACACACCCCCCGGCTCCCTAATCATCGAAACCCCAATGCCGCTGATCAGGTTTTCCAGCTATGCTCCAGTGATGGTGCCCCGGGCGAAGAAACATGTGGCACCCGCACATGCTCGAGCCCAGCATGTGCTACCGCAACCCTCGATCTGGTTTGATCTTAGATTGGGAATAAACTCGGTA
Source organism: Durio zibethinus (assembly GCF_047325235.1). Taxonomy (NCBI): domain Eukaryota; kingdom Viridiplantae; phylum Streptophyta; class Magnoliopsida; order Malvales; family Malvaceae; genus Durio; species Durio zibethinus. The sequence goes on from NC_143165.1 coordinate 20,025,707, forward strand.
TGCCTAAGTCAACCCATGAAACGAGCGTGCGGGTGCTCAGTCAGGCAGAAGGGCAAGATGCACAAGTCGGGGATCAGTCGGGTCCCACTTTGTGTGCTGCCGATCCTACTATCGTAACTCTCGATCTGGTTTGATCTTAGATTGGGAATGAACTCCGTATGAGTAAGCCAACCGATGAAATGAGCGGGCGGACCGGCGGGCACTATGCCAGCCAGAGAGGTGGGATGCGCAAGCCGTGGATCGATAGGGTGGTAGGTGGGTTTAGGCACATCTTCATATTTCTACCATGCCAATGCCACTTTTATGGCTTGTAAATTCATACAATGGTCCCTTAAGCTTTCATGTGAAGTTTCATGGCAAGACGACTCGTTTTCTATTTTTCATGATTTTCGAAACTTTTTGCGGTATGGGATTTTTCAAAAAATTTTCAGAAAGAGTTTTGACCCCAAACTTGGTAGACATGATCCTTGTATTTTTGTTGGCTTGCACAAAACAATTCAACTAAAAACTCAAAGTGTACAAGATTTTGTGACCATTTGAAAAAAGTGTCCCTATTTCAGACACTTTAATGGCAACTGGCAGCAAACCTGTAAAATCTCAAATGCTCTTTAAGGGGGTGTAAGTTCTCGAGGTTTGATGAGGGATAGGGCACCAATATAAGGACCAAGTACAAGCACCCATTGCACATCATGTGTGCACACCCCCCGGCCCCCCCAATCGTCGGAACCCCAATGCTGCCGGTCAAGTTCTCCGGTGATGCTCAGGCAATGGTGCCCCTGGCGAAAAAAATGTGACACCAGCACATGCCCGAGCCCAGCATGTGCTGCCACAACCCTCGGTCTAGTCTAATCTTAGGCTGGGAATGAACTCCGTATTCTTAGACTGGGAATAAACTCCATATGCCTAGGTCAACTCACAAAATGAGTGTATGGGCGCTCAGTCGGCTAGAGGGGCAGGATGCGTAAATTGGGGATCGGTCGAGTCCCCCTCTGTGTGCTGTCGATCCTGCTGTGGCAACCCTCGATCCGATCTAATCTTAGACTGGGAATGAACTCCGTATGCCTAAGCCAACCGACGAAACGAGCGAGCGGGCGGGCAGGCACTATTCTGGCCAGAGAGGCGGGATGTGTAAACTGTGGATCGATAGGGTGGTCGGTGGGTTTAGGCACATCTTCATATTTCTGCCATGCCAATGCCATTTTTATGGCTTGTAAATTCATACAATGGTCTCTTAAGCCTTCATGTGAAGTTTCATGGCAAGATGACTCGTTTTCTATTTTTCATGATTTTTGAAACATTTTGCTGTTCAAGATTTTTTAAAAATTTTTCAGAAGGATTTTTACCAACAAACTTGGTAGACGCGATCATTGTATTTTTTTTGGCTCGCATAAAAAAATTCAGCTAAAAACTCGAAGTGTAAAAGATTTTGTGACCGTTTGAAAAAGGTGTCCCCATTTCAGACACTTTAATGGCCACTGGCAGCAAACTTGTAAAATCTCAAATGCTCTTTAAGGGGGTGTGAGTTCTTGAGGTTTGATGAGGGATAGGGGGCCAATATAAGGGCCAAGTATCAGCACCCATCGCACATCATGTGCGCAAACCCCCCGGCCCCCCCAATCGCCGAAACCCTAATGCCCGTCGGTCAGGTTCTCCGGTGATGCTCCGACGATGGTGCCCGAGGCAAGAAAAAGTGGCACCAGCACATGCTCGAGCCTAGCATGTGTTATCGCAACCCTCGGTTCAGTCTGATCTTAGACTGGGAATGAACTCCGTATGCCTAAGTCAACCCATGAAATAAGCGTACGGGAGCTCAACCGGCCAGAGGGGCAGGATGCGCAAGCCGGGGATCGATCGGGTCCCCCTCTACGTGCTGTCAATCCTGCTGTAGCAACCCTTGGTCCGATCTGATCTTAGACTAGGAATGAACTCTGTATGCCTAAGTCAACCCATGAAACGAGTGTACGGGCGCTCAACCAGCCAAAGGGGTAGGATGCACAAGTCGAGGATCGATCGGGTCCACTTCTGCGTGTTGCCGATCCTGCTACCGCAACCCTCAGTTTGGTATGATCTTAGACTGGGAATGAACTCCATATGCCTCAGCCAACCGACAAAACAAGCGGACGGGCGGGCACTATGCCTACTAGAGAGGTGGGATGCATAAGCCATGGATGGATAGGGTGGTAAGTGCGTTTAGGCACATCCTCATATTTCTACCATGCCAATGCCATTTTTATGGCTTGTAAATTCATACAATGGTCTCTTATGCCTTCATGTTAAGTTTCATGGCAAGAAAACTCATTTTTTATTTTTCAAGATTTTGGAAACTTTTTACGGTTCGGGATTTTTTAAAAATTTTTCAGAAGGACTTTTGGCCCCAGACTTAGTAGACATGATCCTTGTATTTTTGTTAGCATGCATAAAAAATTCACCTAAAAACTCGAAGTGTACAAGATTTTGTGACCATTTGAAAAAATGTCCACATTCCAAACACTTTAATGGCTACTGGCAGCAAACCTGTAAAATCTCAAATACTCTTTAAGGGGTGTGAGTTCTCAAGGTTTGATGAGGGATAGGGGGCCAATATAAAGGCTAAGTACCAGCACCCATCGCACATCATGTGCACACACCCCCCGGCCTCCCAATCGCCGGAACCCTAATGCCACCGGTCAGGTTCTCCGACGATGGTGCCCTGGGCGAAAACAAATGCGGCACCAGCACATGCCCGAACCCAACATGTGCTATAGCAACCCTCAGTCCGATCCTATCTTAGATTGGGAATGAACTCCGTATGCTTAGACTAGGAATGAACTCCGTATGCCTAAGTCAACCCACGAAATGAGCGTGCGGGCGCTTAACCAGCCAAACAGGCAAGATGCGCAAGCCGAGGATCGGTCAGGTCCCCCTCTGTGTGCTATCATCCTGCTGCCACAACCCTCAGTTCGGGCCGATCTTAGACTGGGAATGAACTCCATATGCCTAAGTCAACCCATGAAACGAGCGTACGGGCGCCCAGCCGACCAGAGGGGTAGAATGCGTAAGTCAGGGATCGACCAGGTCTGCCTTTTTGTGCTACCGATCTTGCTGCTGCAACCCTCAGTTTGGTCTGATCTTAGACTAGGAATGAACTCCGTATAATTAAACCAACCTACAAAACGAGCGGGCGAGCGAGCACTAAGCCGACCAGAGAGGCGAGATGCGCAAGCCGTGAATCGACAGGGTGGTATATGGGTTTTGGTGCATCTTTATATTTTCTATGGTGCAAATGCCATTTTTATGGCTTGTAAAGTCATACAATGGTCCCTTAAGCCTTCATGTGAAGTTTCATGGCAAGATGACTCGTTTTCTATTTTTCATGATTTTTGAAACTTTTTGCTGTTCAAGATTTTTTAAAATTTTTTCAGAAGGATTTTTACCAACAAACTCGGTAGACACGATCATTGTATTTTTGTTGGCTTGCATAAAAAAATTCAGCTAAAAACTCGAAGTGTAAAAGATTTTGTGACCGTTTGAAAAAGGTGTCCCCATTTCAGACACTTTAGTGGCCACTGGCAGCAAACATGTAAAATCTCAAATGCTCTTTAATGGGGTGTGAGTTGTCAAGGTTTGATGAGGGATAGGGGCCCAATATAAGGGCTAAGTACCAGCACCCATCGCACATAATGTGTGCATACCCCCCGGTCCCCCCAATCGCCGGAACCCCAATGCCGTCGGCCAGGTTCTCCGATGATGGTACACCGAGCAAAAAAAAATGTGGCACCAGCACATGCTCGAGCCCATCATGTGCTGCAGCAACCCTCGGTCTGGTCTGATCTTAGACTGGGAATGAACTCCGTATGCTTAGACTGGGAATGAACTCCGTATGCCTAAGTCAACCCGTAAAACGAATGTACGGGCGTTCAGTCGACCAGAGGGGTAGGATGCGCAAGCCGAGGATCGGCCGGTTCCCCCTCTGCATGCTGCTGATCTTGCTACCGCAACCCTCAGTCTGGTTTGATCTTAGACTAGGAATGAATGTCGTACTGAACTCCGTATGCCTAAGTCAACCAACGAAACGAACGTGCGGGCGCTCAGTCGACCAGAGGGGCAAGATGCGCAAGCCGGGGATCGATCGGGTCCTCCTTTGTGTGCTGTCAATCCTACTGTTGCAACCCTCAATCTAGTCTGATCTTAGACTGGGAATAAACTTCGTATGCCTAAGCCAACTAACGAAACGAGCGGACGGGCAGGCACTACGTCGGCCAAAGAGACGGGATGCGCAAGCCGTGGATAGATAGGATGGTAGGTGGGTTTAGGCACATCTTCATATTTTTGCCGTGCCAATGCCATTTTTATGGCTTGTAAATTCAAACAATGGTCCCTTAAGCCTTCATGTGAAGTTTCATGGCAAGACGACTCATTTTCTATTTTTCATGATTTTTTAAACTTTTTACGGTTTGGGATTTTTTAAAATTTTTTCAGAAGGATTTTTGGCCCCAATTTGGTAGACCTGATCCTTGTATTTTTGTTGGCATGCACAAAAAAGTTCAGCTAAAAACTCAAAGTGTACAAGCTTTTGTGACCATTTGAAAAAAGTCCTCATTTTAGACACCTTAATGGCTACTGGCAGCAAACCTGTAAAATCTCAAATGCCTTTTAAGGGAGTGTGAGTTCTTGAGGTTTGATGAGGGATAGGGGGCCAATATAAGGGCCAAGTACCAGCACCCATCGCACATCATGTGCGCACACCCCCCGGCCCACCCAATCGCCAGAACCCCAATGATACCGGTCAGGTTCTCCGACGATGCTCCAGCGATGGTGCCCCGGACAAAGAAAAATTCATCACCAGAACTTGGCCGAGCCCAGCATGTGCTGCCACACCCCTTGGTCCGGTCCGATCTTAGACTGGGAATGAACTCCGTATGCCTAAGTCAACCCATGAAACAAGCGTGCGGGCGCTCAGCCGGCCAGAGGGGCAGGATACGTAATCCGTGGATCGACCAGGTCCCCTCTGTGTGCTGTCGATCCTACTGCTGCAACCCTCGGTCCGGTCCAATCTTAGACTAGGAATAAAATTCGTATGCCTACGTCAACCCATGAAACGAGCGTGCGGGTGTTCAACCGGCCAAAGGGGCAGGATGCGCAAGCCGAGGATCGATCGGGTCCCTTTCTGCGTGCTGCCTATCCTACTATCGTAACTCTCAGTCTGGTCTAATCTTAGACTATGAATGAACTCTGTATGCTTAAGCCATTCGACGAAAAAAGCGGGCGGGCGGGCACTACGTTGGCCAGAAAGGCGGGATGCGTAACTCGTGGATCGATAGGGTGGTAGGTGGGTTTAGGCACACATTCTTATTTTTGCCATGCCAATGCCATTTTTATGGGTTGTAAATTCATATAATGGTCCATTAAGCCGTCATGTGAAGTTTCATGGCAAGACGACTCGTTTTCTATTTTTCATGATTTTTGAAACTTTTTGTGGTTTGGGATTTTTTAAAATTTTTTCAGATGGAGTTTTGACCGCAAACTTGGTAGGCGTGATCCTTGTATTTTTTTTGGCATTCACAAAAATACTCAACTAAAAACTCAAAGTGTAAAAGATTTTGTGACCATTTGAAAAAAGTGTCACCATTTTAGACACTTTAATGCCTACTGGCAGCAAACATGTGAAATCTGAAATGCTCTTTAAGGGGTTGTGAGTTCTTGAGGTTTGATGAGGGACAGGGGGCCAATATAAGGGCCAAGTACTAGTGCCCATCGCACATCATGTGCGCACACCCCCCGGCCCCACCAATCGTCGGAACCCTAATGCCGTTGGTCAGGTTCTCCTACGATGGTCCGGTGATGGTGCACCGGGTGAAAAAAAATATGGCACCAGCACATGCCCGAGCGCAGCATGTGCTGCTGCAACCCTCGATCCAGACCGATCTTAGATTGGGAATGAACTCCGTATGCTTAGACTGGGAATGAACTCTGTATGCCTAAGTCAACCAATGAAATGAGCGTGCAGGCACTCAACCGGCCAGAGGGGTAGGATGCGCAAGTCGGGGATCGACCGGGTCCTGCTCTGCGTGCTGCTGATCCTACTACCGCAACCTTCAGTCCGATCCGATCTTAGACTAGGAATGAAATCCGTATGCCAAGTTAACCCACGGAATGAGCGTACGGGCGCTCAGTCGGCCAGAGTGGCAGGATGCGTAAGCTAGGGATCAATCGGGTCCCCCTCTACGTGCTACCGAACCTACTGCCGCAACCCTTAGTCCAGACCGATCTTAGACTGGGAATGAACTCCGTATGCCTAAGCCAACCGATGAAACGAGCAGGCGGGCGGGCACTACGCCGGCCAAAGAGACATGATGCGCAAGCTGTTGATCGATAGGGTGGTAGGTGGGTTTAGGCACATCTTCATATTTCTGCAGTGCCAATGCCATTTTTATGGCTTGTAAATTCATACAATGGTCCCTTAAGCCTTCATGCGAAGTTTCATGGCAAGACGACTCGTTTTCTATTTTTCATAATTTTTAAAACTTTTTACGGTTCGAGATTTTTTTAAATTTTTTCAGAAGGAGTTTCGGCCCGAAACTTGGTAGATGTGATCCTTGTATTTTTGTTGGCATGCATAAAACAATTCAGCTAAAAACTCGAAGTGTACAAGATTTTGTGACCATTTGAAAAAAGTGTCCCCATTTTAGACACTTTAATGGCTACCGACAGTAAACCTGTAAAATCTCAAATGCTATTTAAGGGGGTGTGAGTGCTCGAGGTTTGATAAGCGATAAGGGGCCAATATAAGGGCCAAGTACCAGCACCCATCACACATCATGTGCGCACACCACCCGGCCCCCCACAATCACCGGAACCCCAATGCCGTCGGTCAGGTTCTCCGACGATGGTGCCTCGGGCGAAACAAAATACGGAACCAGTAGATGCTCGAGCCCAGCATGTGCTATCGCAATCCTCGGTTTGATCCGATCTTATACTGGGAATGAACTCCGTATGCTTAGACTGGGAATGAACTCCATATGCCTAAGTCAACCTACGAAATGAGTGTGCGGGCACTCAGCCGGCCAGAGGGGTAGGATGCACAAGCCAGGGATCGATCGGGTCCCTTTCTACGTGCTACCGATCCTGTTACTACAACCCTTGGTTCGGTCCGATCTTAGACTGGGAATGAACTCCATATACCTAAACCAACTGACGAAACAAGCAGATGGGCGGCACTACGCCGGCCAGAGAGATGGGATGCGCAAGCCGTGGATCGATAGGGTGGTAGGTGGTTTTAGGCACATCTTCATATTTCTGCTGTGCCAATGCAATTTTTATGGCCTGTAAATTCATACAATGGTCCCTTAAGCCTTCATGTGAAGTTTCATGGCAAGACGACTCGTTTTCTATTTTTCATGATTTTTAAAACTTTTTACGGTTCGAGATTTTTAAAAATTTTTTAGTTGGAGTTTTGGCCCCAAACTTGGTAGATGTGATCCTTGAATTTTTTTGGCTTGCATAAAAAAATTCAGCTAAAAACTCGAAGTGTACAAGATTTTGTGACCATTTGAAAAAAGTGTCCCAATTTCGGACACTTTAATGGCTACCGGTAGCAAACCTGTAAAATCTCAAATGCTCTTTAAAGGGGTGTGAGTTCTAGAGGTTTGATGAGGGATAGGGGGCCACTATAAGGGCCAAGTACCTGCACCCATCGCACACCATGTGCGCACAGCCCCCGGCCCCCCCAATCGCTGGAACCCCAATGCCGTCGATCAGGTTCTCAGGTGATGCTCCGGCGATGGTGCCCCAGGCGAAGAAAAATGAAGTACCAACACATGCCCGAGCGCAGCATGTGCTACCGCAACCCTCGGTCCGATCCGATCTTAGACTGAGAATGAACTTTGTATGCTTAGACTGGGAATGAACTCCGCATGCCTAAGTAAACCCACGAAACGAGCATACGGGCGCTCAGTCGGCCAGAGGGGTAGGATGCACAAGCTGGGGATTGGTCGGGTCCCCCTCTGCGTGCTGTCGATCCTACTACCATAACCCTCGGTTTGATCTGATCTTAGACTGGGAATGAACTCCGTATGCCTAAGTCATCCCACGAAATGAGTGTGCGGGCGCTCAGCCGGTCAGAGGGGCAGGATACGCAAGCCTGGGATCGATCGGGTCCTCCTTTGCGTGCTGCCAATCCTGCTACCGTAACCCTCGGTTTGGTCTGATCTTAAACTGGGAATGAACTTTGTATGCCTAAGCCAACCGACGAAACGAGCGGGTGGGTTGGTGGGCACTACGCCGACCAGAGAGACGAGATGCGCAAGCCGTGGATCGATAGGATGGTAGCTAGGTTTAGGCACATCTTCATATTTCTGCATTGCCAATGCAATTTTTATGGCTTGTAAATTCATACAATGGTCCCTTAAGCCTTCATGTGAAGTTTCATGGCAAGACAACTCGTTTTCTATTTTTCATGATTTTTGAAACTTTTTACGGTTTGAGATTTTTGGAAAATTTTTCAGAAGGATTTTTGGCCCCAAACTTGGTAGACATGATCCTTGAATTTTTGTTGGCATGCATAAAAAAATTCAGGTAAAAACTCGAAGTGTACCAGATTTTGTGACCATTTGAAAAAAGTGTCCCTATTTCAGACATTTTAAAGGCTACTAGCAGCGAACCTGTAAAATCTCAAATGCTCTTTAAGGGGGTGTGAGTTCTCGAGGTTTGACGGGGGATAGGGGGCCAATATAAGGGCCAAGTACCAGCACCGATTGCACATCATGTGCGCACACCCCCCGGCCCCTCCAATCGTCGGAACCCCAATGTCGCCGGTTAGGTTCTCCGACGATGCTCCGGAAATGGTGCCCCGGGCGAAGAAAAATGTGGCACCAGCACATGCCAGAGCCCAGCATGTGCTGCCACAACCCTCGGTCTGGTCCGATCTTAGACTGGGAATGAACTCCGTATACTTATACTGGGAATGAACTCCGTTTGCCTAAGTCAACCCACGAAACGAGCGTGCGGGTCCCCCTTTGTGTGCTGTCGATCCTGCTACCGCAACCCTCGATTCGATCTGATCTTAGACTAGGAATGAACTTCATATGCCTAAGCCAACCGATGAATCGAGCAGATGGATGGGCACTACGCCATCCAGAGAGGCGAGATGCGCAAGCCGTGGATCGATCGAGTGGTAGGTGGATTTAGGCACATCTTCATATTTTTGGTGTGCCAATGCCATTTTTATGGCTTGTAAATTCATACAATGGTCACCTAAGCCTTCAATTGAAGTTTCAAGGCAAGACGACTCATTTTCTATTTTTCACGATTTTTGAAACTTTTTGCGGTTCGAGATTTTTTAAAATTTTTTCAGATGGAGTTTTGGCCCCAAACTTGGTAGACGTGATCCTTGTTTTTTTGTTGGCATGCACAAAACAATTCAACTAAAAACTCAACGTGTACAAGATTTTGTGACCATTCGAAAAAAGTTTCCCCATTTCAGACACTTTAGTGGCTACTGGCAGCAAACCTGTAAAATCTCAAATGCTCTTTAAGGGGGTGTGAGTTCTCGAGGTTTGATGAGGGATAGGGGGCCAATATAAAGGCCCAGTACCAGCACCCATCGCTCATCATGTGCGCACAACCCCCCCAACCACCGAAACCCCAATGCTATCGGTAAGGTTCTCCGGTGATGCTCCGATGATGGTGCCACAGGCAAAGAAAAATGTGGCACCAGCAGTTGTCCGAGCCCAGCATGTGCTGCTGTAACCCTCAGTCTGATCCGATTTAAACTGGGAGTGAACTTCGTCTGCTTAGACTGGGAATGAACTCCGTATGCTTAGACTGGGAATGAACTCCGTATGCCTAAGTCAACCTACGAAATGAGCGTACGGGCACTCAGTCGGCCAGAGGGGCAGGATGCACAAGCCAGGGATCGACCGAGTCCCCCTTTGCATGTTGCCAATCTTGCTGCCATAAACCTCGATCCGGTCTGATCTTAGACTAGGAATGAACTCCGTATGCCTAAGCCAACCGATGAAACGAGCGGGCGAGCGGGTAAGAACCACGTTGGCCAGAGAGGCGGGAAGCGCAAATCGTGGATCAACAGGGTGGTAGGTGGGTTTAGGCACATCTTCATATTTCTGCCTTGCCAATGCCATTTTTATGGCTTGTAAATTCATACAATGGTCCCTTAAGCCTTCATGTGATGTTTCATGGCAAGACGACTCCTTTTTCTATTTTTCATGATTTTAAAAACTTTTTACGGTTTGAGATTTTTGGAAAATTTTTCAGAAGGAGTTTTGGCCCCAAACTTGGTAGACGTGATCCTTGTATTTTTTTTGGCATGCACAAAATAATTCAACTAAAAACTTGAAGTGTACAAGATTTTGTGACCATTCGAAAAAAGTGTCCCCATTTTAGACACTTTAGTGGCTACTGGTAGCAAACTTGTGAAATCTCAAATGCTCTTTAAGGCAGTGTGAGTTCTTGAGGTTTGATGAGGGATAGGGGACAAATATAAGGGCCAAGTACCAGCACCCATTGCACATCATGTGCGCACACCCTCCGGCCCCCCAATCGCTAGAACCCTAATGCCGTCGGTCAGGTTCTCAGGTGATGCTCTGGCGATGGTGGCCCGGGCAAAGAAAAATACGGCACCAGCACTTGCCCAAGCCCAACATGTGCTGCCGTAACCCTTGGTTTGATCTGATCTTAGACTGGGAATGAACTCCGTATGCTTATGTCAACCCACGAAATGAGCGTACAGGCGCTCAGCCAGCCAGAGGGGCAGGATGCGTAAATCGGGGATCGACCAAGTCCCCTCTACGTGCTGTCGATCTTGCTACCGCAACCCTCGGTCTGGTCCAATCTTAGACTAGGAATAAACTCCGTATGCCTAAGCCAACCGACGAAACGAGCGGACGGGAGGGCGGGCACTACGTCGGCTAGAGAGGTGGGATGCGCAAGCCGTGGATCGATAGGGTGGTAGGTGGGTTTAGGCACATCTTCATATTTCTGCCATGCCAATGCCATTTTTATAGCTTTTAAATTCATACAATGGTCCCTTAAGGCTTCATGTCAAGTTTCATGGCAAGACGACTCGTTTTCTATTTTTCACGATTTTCAAAACTTTTTGCCATTCAGGATTTTTAAAAATTTTTTCAGTAGGAGTTTTGGCCCCAAACTCAGTAGACATGATCCTTGTATTTTTGTTGGCATGCATAAAAAAATTCTGCTAAAAACTCAAAGTGTACAAGATTTTGTGACCATTTGAAAAAGTGTCCCCATTTCAGACACTTTAATGGCTACTGGCAGCAAACCTGTAAAATCTCAAATGTTCTTTAAAAGGAAGTGAGTTCTCGAGGTTGGGTGAGCGATAGGGGGCCAATATAAGGGCCAAGTACTAGCACCCATCACACATCATGTGCACACACCCCCCAGCCCCCCCAATCGCCGGAACCCCAATGCCGCCGACTAGGTTCTCCGACGATGCTCCGGTGATGGTGCCCCAGGCAAAGAAAAATGCAGCACCAGCACATTCTCGAGCCCAGCATGTGCATCCAAAACCCTCGGTCCGGTTCGATCTTAGACTGGAATGAACTCCGTATGCTTAAACTGGGAATGAACTCCGTATGCCTAAGTCAACCCATGAAACAAACGTGCGGGCGCTCAACCGGCCAGAGGGGTAGGATGGGAAAGCCAGGGAATGATCGAGTCTCCCTCTATGTGCTACCGATCCTACTGCTTCAACCCTCAATCTGGTTTGATCTTAGACTTGGAATGAACTCTGTTTGCCCAAGCCAACTGACGAAACGAGCGGGCGGGCTGGCGCTGCACTGGCCAGAGAGGCGGGATGCGCAAGCCGTGGATCGATAGGGTAGTAGGTGGGTTTAGGCACATCTTCATATTTCTGTCATGCCAATGCCATTTTTATGGCTTGTAAATTCATAGAATGGTCCCTTAGGCCTTCATGTTAAGTTTCATGGCAAGACGACTCGTTTTCTATTTTTCACGATTTTTGAAACTTTTTACGGTTCGGGATTTTTTAAAATTTTTTCAGAAGGATTTTGGCCCCAAACTTGGTAGAATTGATCCTTGTATTTTTGTCAGCATGCACAAAAACATTCAGCTAAAAACTCGAAGTGTACAAGATTTTGTGACCATTTGAAAAAAGTGTCCCCATTTCAGACACTTTAATGGCTACTGGCAGCAAACCTGTAAAATCTCAAATGCTCTTTAAGGGGGTGTGAATTCTTAAGGTTTGATAAGGGATAGGGGGCCAATATAAGGGCAAGTACCAGCACCCATCACACATCATGTGCGTACAGCCCCCCGGCCCCCCAACCATCAGAACCCCATGCCGTCGGTCAGGTTGTCTGACGATGGTGCCCCGGGTGAAGAAAAATGTGGGACTAGCACATGCTCGAGCCCAGCATGTGCTGCTGTAACCATCGATTCGGTTCGATCTTAGACTGGGAATGAACTCCGTATGCTTAGACTGGGAATGAACTCCGTATGCCTAAGTCAACCCACGAAACAAACGTGCGGGCGCTCAGCCAGCCAGAGGGGCAGGATGCGTAAGCCGGGGATCAACCGGGTCCCCTTCTGGGTGCTGTCGATCCAGCTACCACAACCCTTGGTCTGATCTGATTATAGACTGAGAATAAACTTCGTATGCCTAAGCCAACCGACGAAACGAGCAGGCGGGTGGGCATTACGTCGGCCAGAGAGACGGGATGCGCAAGCTGTGGATCGATAGGGTGGTAGGTGGGTTTTGGCACATCTTCATATATCTACCATGCCAATGACATTTTTATGGCTTGTAAATTCATACAATGGGCCCTTAAGCCTTCATGTGAAGTTTCGTGGCAAGACGACTCATTTTCTATTTTTGAAGATTTTTTAAACTTTTTACCCTTAGAGATTTTTTAAAATTTTTTCAGAAGGATTTTTGGCCCCAAACTTGTTAGACGTGATCCTTGTATTTTTGTTGGCATGCACAAAAAACTTCAGCTAAAAAGTTGAAGTGTACAAGATTTTATGACCATTTGAGAAAAGTATCCCCATTTTAGACACTTTAATGGGTACTGGCATCAAACTTGTAAAATCTCAAATGCTCTTTAAGGGGGTGTGAGTTGTCAAGGTTTGATGAGGGATAGGGGACCAATATAAGGGCCAAGTACCAGCACACATCGCACATAATGTGCGCACACCCCCCGGCCCCCCCAATCGTCGGAACCCCAATGCCGTCGGTCAGGTTCTCCAGTGATGCTCCGATGATGGTGCCCCAGGTGAAGAAAAATGTGGCACCAGCACATGCTCGAGCCTTGCATGTGCTGCCGCAACCCTTGGTCTGGTCTGATCTTAGACTGGGAATGAACTCCGTATGCTTAGACTGGGAATGAACTCTGCATGCCTAAGTCAACCCACGGAACAAGCGTGCGGGCACTCAGTCGGCCAAAGGGGTAGGATACGCAAGCCAGGGATCAGTCGGGTCACCTTCTACGTCCTGTCGATCTTGCTACCGCAACCCTTGGTCTGGTATGATCTTAGACTGGTAATGAACTCCGTATGCCTAAGCCAACCGACAAAACAAGCGGACGCGCGGGCACTACGCCAGCCAGAGAGGCGAGATGCACGAGCCGTTGATCGATAGAGTGGTAGGTGGGTTTAGGAACATCTTCATATTTTTTCCATGCCAATGCCATTTTTATGGCTTGTAAATTCATACAATGGTCCCTTAAGCCTTCATCTCAAGTGTCATGGCAAGACGACTCGTTTCTATTTTTCACGATTTTTGAAACTTTTTGCGGTTCGAGAATTTTTAAAATTTTTTCAGAAGGAATTTTTGCCCTAAACTTTGTAGATGTGATCCTTGTATATTTTGTTGGCATGCACAAAAAAATTCAGCTAAAAACTCGAAGCGTACAAGATTTTGTGACCAATTGAAAAAAGTGTCCCCATTTCAGACACTTTAAAGGCCACTGGCAGCAAACCTGTAAAATCTCAAATGCTCTTTAAGGGGGTGTGAGTTCTAGAGGTTTGATGAGGGATAGGGGGCCAATATAAGGGCCAAGTGCCAGCACACATCGCACATCATGTACGCACACTCCCCGACCCCCCCAATCGTCGAAACCCCAATGCCGTCGATCAGGTTCTCCGATGATGGTGCCCCGACCGAACAAAAATGTGGCACCAACACATGCCTGAGCCCAGCATCTACTGCCACAACCCTCGATCTGATCTGATCTTAGACTAGGAATGAACTTCGTATGCTTAGACTGAGAATGAACTCTGTATGCCTAAGTCAACCCACGAAACGAGCGTTCTGGCGCTCAACCAGCCAAAAGGGTAGGATGCACAAGTCGGGGATCAGTCGGGTCCTTCTTTGCGTGCTACCGATCCTGCTACCGTAACCCTCGGTCTGGTCCGATCTTAGACAGGGAATGAACTCCTATACCTAAGCTAACCGACGAAATGAGCGGATGGGTGGGCACTACGTCGGCTAGAGAGAATGGATGCACAAGCCATGGATCAATCGGGTGGTAGGTGGGTTTAGGCACATCTTCATATTTCTACCATGCCAATGCCATTTTTATGGCTTTTAAATTTATACGATGGTCACTTAAGCCTTCATGTGAAGTTTCATGGCAAGACGACTCGTTTTCTATTTTTCACAATTTTTGAAACTTTTTACGGTTCGGAATTTTTTAAAATTTTTTCAGAAGGAGTTTTGGCGCCAAACTTGGTAGACATGATCCTTGTATTTTTGTTGGCATGCGCAAAGAAATTCAGCTAAAAACTCAAAGTGTACAAGATTTTGTGACCATTTGAAAAAAGTGTCCCCATTTTAGACACTTTAATGGCTACTAGCAGCAAACTAGTAAAATCTCAAATGCTCTTTAAGGGGGTGTAAGTTCTTGAGGTTTGATGAGGGATAGGGGGCCAATATAAGGGCCAAGTACCTGCACCCATCGCACATAATGTGCGTACATCCCCCTCGGCCTGCCCAATTGTCGAAACCACAATACCGCCGATCAAGTTCTCCAACGATGCTCCGGTGATGGTGCCTCGGGTGAAAAAAAATGTGACACCAGTAGATGCTCGAGCCCAGCATGTGCTACCACAATCCTCAGTCCGATCTGATCTTAGACTGAGAATGAACTCTGTATGCTTAGACTGGGAATGAACTCCGTATGCCTAAGTCAACCCACGAAATGAGTGTACGGGAGCTCAGCCGGCCAGAGGGGTAGGATACGCAAGCCGGGGATCGACTGGGTCCCGCTCTGTGTGCTGCCTATCCAGCTACCCCAACCCTCGGTCCGGTCCGATCTCAAATTAGGAATGAACTCCGTATGCCTAACTCAACCCTGAAAATGAGCGTGCGGGCGCTCAGCCGGTCATGGGGGCAGGATGCCCAAGCCGGGGATCGATCGGGTCCCTCTCTGCTGCTACCGATTCTGCTACCACAACCCTCGGTGCGGTCCGATCTTAGACTGGGAATGAACTCCGTAAGCCTAAGTCAACCCACCAAACGAGCGTACGAGCGCTCAGCCGGCCAAAGGGGTAGGATGCACAAGCCGTGGATCGGTCAGGTCCCCCTCTACGTGCTACCGATCCTACTACTGTAACCTTCAATCTAGTCTGATCTTAGACTGGGAATGAAGTCCGTATGCCTAAGCCAACCGACGAAATGAGCAGGCGGGCGTGCTGGCACTACGTCGGCCAGAGAGACGGGATGCGCAAGCCGTGGGTCGATAGGATGGCAGGTGGGTTTAGGCACATCTTCATATTTTTGCCATGCCAATGCCATTTTTATGGCTTGTAAATTCATACAATGGTCGCTTAAGCCTTCATGCCAAGTTTCATGGCAAGACGACTCGTTTTCTATTTTTCACGATTTTTGAAACTTTTTGCGGTTCGAGATTTTTAAAATTTTTTCAAAAGGAGTTTTGGCCCCAAACTTGGTAGACGTGATCCTTGTATTTTTGTTGGCATGCACAAAAAAATTCAGCTAAAAACTCGAAGTATACAATAATTTGTGACCATTTTAAAAAAGTGTCCCCATTTCAGACACTTTAATGGCTATTGACAGCAAACTTGTAAAATCTCAAATGATCTTTATGGGGGTGTGAGTTCTCGAGGTTTGATGATGGATAGGGGGCCAATATAAGGGCCAAGTACCAGCACCCATCGCACATCATGTGCGCACACACCTCCGGCCCCTCCAATCGTCGGAACCCCAATGCCGTCGAACAGGTCCTCGGACGATGCTCCAGCGATGGTGCCCCGGGCAAAAAAAATCCTGCAACAGCACATGCTCAAGCCCAGCATGTGCTGTCGCAACCCTCAGTCTGGTCTGATCTTACACTGGGAATGAACTCCGTATGCTTAGACTGGGAATGAACTCCGTATGCCTAAGTCAACCCATGAAACGAGCGTGCGGGCGCTCAGCCGGCCAAAGGGGCAGGATGCTCAAGCCGCGGATCGGTCGGGTCCCCCTCTACGTGCTGCCGATCCCACTGCCGTAACCCTCAGTCTGGTTCGATCTTAGACTGGGAATGAACTCTGTATGCCTAAGCGTATCGATGAAACGAGCTGGCGACGGGCGGGCACTACGCCGGCCAGAGAGGCGGGATGCGTAAGCCGTGAATCGATAGGGTGGTAGGTGGGTTTGGCACATCTTCATATTTCTGCCATGCCAATGCCATTTTTATGGCTTGTAAATTCATACAATGGTCCCTTAAGCCTTCATGTGAAGTTTTATGGCAAGACAACTCGTTTTCTATTTTTCACAAATTTTGAAACTTTTTGTGGTACGGGATTTTTTAAAATTTTTTCAGAAGGCATTTTGGCCCCAAACTTGGTAGATGTGATCCTTGTATTTTTGTTGGTGTGCACAAAAAAATTCAGCTAAAAAGTCGAAGTGTACAAGATTTTGTGATCATTTGAAAAAAGTGTCCCCATTTCAGACACTTTAATGGCTACTGGCAGCAAACCTATAAAGTCTCAAATGCTTTTTAAGGGGGTGTGAGTTCTTGAGGTTTGATGAGGGATAGGGGGCCAATATAAGGGCCAAGTACCAGCACCCATTGCACATCATGTGTGCACACCCCCCGGCCCCCCCAAATCGTCGGAACCCCAATTCCATCGGTCATGTTCTCCGGTGATGGTGCCCCGGGAGAAGAAAAATACGGCAACAGCAAATGCCTGAGCCCAGCATGTGCTGCCACAACCCTCAGTCTAATTCGATCTTAGACTGGGAATGAACTCCGTATGCTTAGACTGGGAATGAACAACGTTTGCCTAAGTCAACCAATGAAACGAGCGTACGGGTGCTCAACCGGCCAGAGGGGTAGGATGCACAAGCCGAGGATCAGGCTGGTCCCCCTCTGCGTGCTGCCGATCCTACTGCTGCAACTCTCGGTCTGATTTGATCTAAGATTGGGAATGAACTCCGTATCCTAAGCCAACCGATGAAACGAGCGTGCGAGCGGGCGGGCACTACGTCGGCCAGAGAGGCAGGATGCGCAAGCCGTGGATCAATAGGGTGGTAGGTGGGTTTAGGCACATCTTCATATTTCTGTCTTGCCAATGCCATTTTTATGGCTTGTAAATTCATACAATGGTCCCTTAAGCCTTCATGTGAAGTTTCATGGCAAGACGACTCATTTTCTATTTTTCATGATTTTTGAAACTTTTTACGGTTCAGGATTTTTTAAAATTTTTTCAAAAGGAGTTTTGGCCCCAAACTTGAAAGACATAATCCTTGTAATTTTGCTGGCATGCACAAAAAAATTCAGCTAAAAAATTGAAGTTTACAAGATTTTGTGACCATTTGAAAAAAGTGTCCCCATTTCAGACACTTTAATAGCTACTGGCAGCAAACCTGTAAAATCTCAAATTCTTTTTAAGGGGGTGTGAGTTTTCAAGGTTTGATGAGGGATAGGGGGCCAATATAAGGGCCAAGTACCAGCACCCATCGTACATCATGTGCGCACACCACCTCGACCCCCACCAATCGTCGGAACCCCAATACCGCCGGTCAGGTTCTCCAGTGATGCTCCGACGATGGTGCCCCAGGCGAAGAAAAATGTGCCATCAGCACATGCCCAAGCCCAGCATGTGCTGCCGTAACCCTCGGTCCGGTCCGATCTTAGACTGGGAACGAACTTCATATGCTTAGACTGGGAAAAAACTCCGTATGCCTAAGTCAACCCACATAATAAGCGTGCGGGCGCTCAATCGGCCAGAGGGGCAGAATACGCAAGCCGAGGATCAACGGGATCCTCTTCTATGTGCTGCCAATCCTGCTGTCGCAACCCTCGATCCGGTCCAATCTTAGACTGGGAATGAACTCTGTATGCCTCAGTCAACCCATGAAACGAGTGTGCTGGTGCTCCGTCGACCAGAGGGGCAGGATGCGTAAGTCGAGGATCGATCGGGTCCCCCTGTACGTGCTTCCGATCCTGCTGCTGTGACCCTTGGTCTGGTCCAATCTTAGGCTAGGAATGAACTCCGTATGCCTAAGCCAATCGATGAAACAAGCGGGCGGGCACAAAGCCGACCAGAGAGACGGGATGCGCAAGTCGTGGATCGATAGGGTGGTAGGTGGGTTTAGGCAACATCTTCATATTTCTACCATACCAATGCCATTTTTATGGCTTGTAAATTCATACAATGGTCTCTTAAGCCTTCCTGTGAAGTTTCATGGCAACACGACTCGTTTTCTATTTTTCATGATTTTTGAAACTTTTTGCAGTTCGAGATTTTTGAAAATTTTTTTCAGAAGGAGTTTTGGCCCCAAACTTCTTAGACGTGATCTTTTTATTTTTGTTGGCATGCACAAAAAAATTTAGCTAAAAACTCGAAGTGTACAAGATTTTGTGACCATTTGAAAAAAGTGTCCCCATTTCAGACACTTTAATGGCTACTGGTAGCAAACCTTTAAAATCTCAAATGCTCTTTAAGAGGGTGTGAGTTCTCGAGGTTTGATGAGGGATAGTGGGCCAATATAAGGGCCAAGTACCAGCACAAATCCCACATTATGTGTGCACACCCCCTCCGGCCCCCCCAATCGCCGAAACCCTAATGCCGTCGGTCAGGTTCTCCAGCGATGCTCTGGTGATGGTGCCCCGAGCAAAGAAAAATACGGCACCAGCACATGCCCGAGCCCAGCATGTGCTACCGTAACCCTCAGTCTGGTCTGATATTAGACTGGGAATGAACTCCATATGCTTAGACTAGGAATGAACTCCGTACGCCTAAGTCAACCAACAAAACAAGCGTGTGGGCACTCAGTCGGCCAGAGGGGCAGGATGCGTAAGCTAAGGATTGGTCGGGTCCCCCTCTACGTGCTACCGATCCTGCTAGTCCAAGCCTCGGTCTGGTCTGATCTTAGACTAGGAATGAACTCCGTATGCCTAAGCCAATCGACGAAACAAGCGGGTGGGCGGGCACTACGTCAGCCAGAGACGCAGGGTGCTAAAACCGTGGATTGATAGGGTGGTATGTGAGTTTAGGCACATCTTCATATTTTTGCCATGCCAATGCCATTTTTATGGCTTGTAAATTCATACAATGGTCCCTTAAGCCTTCATGTGAAGTTTTATGGCAAGACGACTCGTTTTCTATTTTTCATGATTTTTGAAACTTTTTATGGTTCGAGATTTTTTAAAATTTTTTTAGAAGGAGTTTGGCCCCAAACTTGGTAGACGTGATCCTTGTATTTTTGTTGGCATGCACAAAAAAATTCAGCTAAAAACTCAATGAGTACAAGATTTTGTGACCATTTGAAAAAAGTGTCTCCATTTCAGACACTTCAATGGCTACTGGCAGCAAACCTGTAAAATCTCAAATGCTTTTTAAGGGGGTGTTAGTTCTCGAGGTTTGATGAGGGATAGGGGGCCAATATAAGGGCCAAGTACCAGCACCCATTGCGCATCATGTGCGCACACCCCCCCGGCCCCCCCAATCGTCGGAACCCCAATGCCGCCGGTCAGGTTCCGCGGTGATGCTCCAGCGAGGTGCCCTGGGTGAAGAAAAATGAAGCACCAGCACATGGCCGAGCGCAGCATGTGTTGCCGTAACCCTCGGTTCGGTCCGATCATAGACTGGGAATGAACTTCGTATGCTTAGACTGGGAATGAACTCTGTATGCCTATGTCAACCCATAAAACGAGCGTGCGAACGCTCAGCCGACCAGAGGGGTAGGATGCGCAAGCCGGGGATCGGCCGGGTCCCCCTCTACGTGCTACCACAACCCTCTGTCTGGTCTGATCTTAGACTGAGAATGAACTCCGTATGCCTAATTCAACCCAGAAAACGAGCGTGCGGGTGCTCAGCCAGCCAGAGGGGTAGGATGCGCAAGTCAGGGATCGGTTGGGTCCCCCTCTACGTGCTGTCGATCCTGCTACTGCAACCTTCGATCCGATATGATCTTAGAGTAGGGAGGGACTCTATATGCCTAAGTCGACCGACGAAACGAGTGGGCAGGCGGGCACTATGCCTACCAAAGAGACGAGATGTGCAAGCCGTGTATCGATAGCGTGGTAGGTGGGTTTACGCACATCTTCATATTTCTACCGTGCCAATGCCATTTTTATGGCTTGTAAATTCATACAATGGTCCCTTAACCCTTAATGTGAAGTTTCATGGCAAGAGGACTCATTTTCTATTTTTAATGATTTTTGAAACTCTTTACGGTTCAAGATATTTTAATATTTTTTCAGAATGAGTTTTGGCCCCAAAGTTGGTAGACGTGATCCTTGTATTTTTGTTGGCATGCACAAAAAACTTCAGTAAAAAACTCAAAGTGTACAAGATTTTGTGACCATTTCGAAAAATTGTCCACATTTCAAACACTTTAATGGCTACTGGTAGCAAACCTGTAAAATCTCAAATGCTCTTTAAGGGGGTGTGAGTTCTCGAGGTTTGATGAGGGATAGGGTGCCAATATAAGGGCCAAGTACCAGCACCCATCGCACATCATGTGCGCACACCCCCCGGCCCCCCCAAATCGTCGGAACCCTAATTTCGTCGGTCAAGTTCTCCGGTGATGCTCCGGTGATGATGCCCCGGGAGAAGAAAAATGTGGCAATAGCAAATGCCTGAGCCCAGCATGTGCTGCTAGAACCCTCAGTCTGATCTGATCTTAGACTGGGAATGAACTCCGTATGCTTAGACTGGGAATGAACAACGTATGCCTAAGTCAACACATGAAACGAGCGTGCGGGTGCTCAGCCGGCCGAGGGGTAGGATGCCGCTTGCCAGGTTCTCTGATGGTGCTCCAGCGATGGTGCCCCGGGCGAAGAAAAATACGGCACCAGCACATGCTCGAGCCCAGCATGTGCTGTCGCAACCCTCGGTCCAGTCTGATCTTAGACTGGGAATGAACTCCGTATGCTTAGACTGGAAATGAACTCCGTATGCCTAAGTCAACCCATAAAATGAGCATGCGGGCGCTAGCCGGCCAGAGGGGTGGGATACGCTAGCCGGGCATTAGCCGATTCCCCCTCTGCGTGCTGTCGATCCTACTGCCACAACCCTCGATCTGGTCCAATCTTAGACAATAAATGAACTCTGTCTGCCTAAGCCAACCAACAAAATGAGCGGTCGGGCGAGCACTATGCCGACCAGAGAGGCGGATGCGCAAGCCGTAGATCGATAGGGTGGTAGGTGGGTTTAGGCACATCTTTATATTTCTACCATGCCAATGCCATTTTTATGGCTTCTAAATTAATACAATGGTCCCTTAAGCCTTGATGTGAAGTTTAATGGCAAGACGACTCGTTTTCTATTTTTCATGATTTTTGAAACTTTTTAGGGTTCAAGATTTTTTAAAATTTTTTCAAAAGGCGTTTTGGCCTAAAACTTGGTAGACATGATCCTTGTATTTTTTTTGGCATGCAAAAAAAAACTCAGCTAAAAACTCGAAGTATACAAGATTTTGTGACCATTTGAAAAAATGTCCCCATTTCAGACACTTTAATGGCTACTGGCAGCAAACCTGTAAAATCTCAAATGCTTTTTAAGGGGGTGTGAGTTCTCGAGGTTTGATGAGGGATAGTGGGCCAATATGAGGGCCAAATACCAGCACCCATCACACATTATGTGCGCACACCCCCCGCCCGGCCCCTTCAATCATCGGAACCCCAACGTCGTCGGTCAGGTTCTCCGGTGATGGTGCACCGGGTGAAAAGAAATGCGGCACCAGCACATGCCTAAGCCCAGCATGTGCTGCTGTAACCCTCGATCCAGTCTAATCTTAGATTGGGAATGAACTCCGTATGCTTAGACTGGGAATGAACTCCGTATGCCTAAGTCAACCCATAAAACGAGCGTGCGGGCGCTCAACCGGCCAGAGGGGCAGGATGCGCAAGTCGGGGATCGGCCGACTCCCCCTTTGTGTGCTGTCGATCTTGCTACCACAACCCTCGGCCCAATCCTATCTTGGACTGGGAATGAACTCCGTTTGCCTAAGCCAACCGATGAAACGAGCAGGCGGGTGGGCACTACATCGGCAAGAGAGGTGGGATGCGCAAGCCATGGATCGATTGGGTGGTAGGTGGGTTTAGGCACATCTGCATATTTCTGCCATGCCAATGCCATTTTTATGTCTTGTAAATTCATACAATGGTCCCTTAAGCATTCAAGTGAAGTTTCTATTTTTCACGATTTTTAAAACTTTTTATGGTTCAAGATTTTTTAAAAGTTTTTTCAAAAGGATTTTTGGTCCCAAACTTGGTGGACGTGATCCTTGTATTTTTTTTTGGCATGCACAAAAAAATTCAGCTGAAAACTCGAAGTGCACAAGATTTTGTGACCATTTGAAAAAAAAGTCCTTATTTCAGACACTTTAATGGCTACTTGCAGCAAACCTGTAAAATTTGAAATGCTTTTTAAGGGGGTGTGAGTTCTCGAGGTTTGATAAGGGATAGAGGGCCAATATAAGGGCCAAATACCAGCACCCATCACACATCATGTGTGCACACCCCCTCGTTCCCCCCAATCGCCGAAACCCCAATGCCGCCGGTCAGGTTCTCCGGCGATGCTCTGGCGATGGTGCCCTGGCAAAGAAAAATGCGGCACCAGCACATGGCTGAGCCCAGCATTTGCTGCCACAACCTTTGGTCCGATCCAATCTTAGACTGGGAATGAACTCTGTATGCCTAAGTCAACCCATGAAACAAGCGTGCGAGCACTCAGCCGGCCAGAGGGGCAGGATGTGCAAGCCGAGGATCAATCGGGTCTCCCTCTATGTGCTGCCGATCCTGCTACTGCAACCCTCAATCCAATCTGATCTTAGATGGGGAATAAACTTCGTATTCCTAAGTTAACCCACGAAACGAGTGTGCGGGTGCTCAGCCGACTAGAGGGGTAGGATGCGCAAGCCGAGGATCGATCGGGTCCCCTTCTTCGTGCTGTCAATCCTGCTATCGCAACCCTCAATCCGGTCTGATTTTAGACTAGGAATGAACTCCGTATGCCTAAGTCAACCGATGAAACGAGCGAGCGAGCGGGCACAACGCCGGCCAGAGAGGCGGGATGTGCAAGTCGTGGATCGATAAGGTGGTAGGTGGGTTTAAGCACATCTTCATATTTCTGCCATGCCAATGCCATTTTTATGGCCTGTAAATTCATACATTGGTCCCTTAAGCCTTCATGTGAAGTTTCATGGCAAGACGACTCGTTTTCTATTTTTCACGATTTTTGAAACTTTTTGCTGTTCAAGATTTTTTAAAATTTTTTCTGAAGGAGTTTTGTCCCCAAACTTGGTAGACATGATCCTTGTATTTTTGTTGGCATGCACAAAAAAACTCAGCTAAAAACTCGAAGTGTACAAGATTTTGTGACCATTTGAAAAAAATATCCCCATTTCAGACACTTTAATGGCTACTGGCAGCAAACCTGTAAACTCTCAAATGCTCTTTAAGGGGGTGTGAGTTCTCAAGGTTTGATGAGGGATAGGGGGCCAATATAAGGGCCAAGTACTAGCGCCAATCACACATCATGTGAGCACACCCCCTGGCCTTCCTAATTGTTGGAACCCCAATGTCACCGGTCAGGTTCTTCGGTGATGGTGCATCGGGTGAAAAAAAATGCGACACCGGCCTATACCCGAGCCCAGCATGTGCTACTGCAACCCTTAGTCTAGTCCAATATTAGACTGGGAACAAACTCTGTATGCTTAGATTGGGAATGAACTCCGTATGCCTAAGTCAACCCATAAAATGAGCGTGTGGGCGCTCGGTCGGCCAGAGGGGCAGGATGCGCAAGTTGGGGATCGACTGGGTCCCCTTCTACGTGCTGCCGATCCTGCAACCATAACCCTCGATCTGATCCGATCTTAGACTAGGAATGAACTTCGTATGCCTAAGTTAACCCACGAAATAAGCGTGTGGGCACCCAGCCGGCCAGATGGACAGGATGCGCAAGCCAGGGATCGACCGATTCCCTCTCTGCGTGCTGCCGATCCTACTATCTCAACCCTCAGTCTGATCCAATCTTAGACTGGGAATGAATTCTGTATGCCTAAGCCAACCGATGAAACGAGCGTAGGGGTCTCTACATCGGCCAGAGAGGTGGGATGCGCAAGCCGTGGATCGATAGGGTGGTAGGTGCATTTAAGCACATCTTTATATTTCTGCCATGCCAATGCCATTTTTATAGATTGTAAATTCATACAATGGTCCCTTAAGCCTTCATGTGAAGTTTCATGGCAAGATGACTCGTTTTCTATTTTTCACGATTTTCGAAACTTTTTGCGGTTCAAGATTTTTTAAAATTTTTCAAAAGGAGTTTTGGCCCAAAGTTGGTACACATGATCCTTGTATTTTTGTTGGCATGCAAAAAAAAATTCAGCTAAAAACTCGAAGTGTACAAGATTTTGTGATGATTTGAAAAAAGTATCCACATTTTAGACACTTTAATGGCTATTGGCAGCAAAGCTGTAAAATCTCAAATGCTCTTTAAGGGGGTGTGAGTTCTTGAGGTTTGATGAGGGATAGGGAGCCAATATAAGGGCCAAGTTCCAGCACCCATCGCACATCATGTGCGGACACCCCCTACCCCCCCAATCGTCGGAACCCCAATGCCGTCGGTCAGGTTCTCCGGTGATGGTGCCCTGGACGAAAAAAAATGTGGCACCAGCGCATGCCCGAGCCCAGCATGTGCTGTCACAATCCTCGATCTGATCCGATCTTAGACTGGGAATGAACTCTGTATGCTTAGACTAGGAATGAACTCCGTATGCCTAAGTCAACCCACGAAATGAGCGTGCGTGCGCTCAGCCAGCCGAAGGGGTAGGATGTGTAAGTCGGGGATCGGTCGGGTCCCCCTCTGCGTGCTGCTGATCCTGCTGCCACAACTCTCATTCCAGTCTGATCTTAGATTAGGAATGAACTCCGTGTACCTAAGCCAACCGACGAAACGAGCGGACGGGCGGGCACTATGTCGGCTAGAGAGACGGCATGCGCAAGCTGTGGATTGAAAGGGTGGTAGGTGGGTTTAGGCACATCTTCATATTTCTGCCATGCCAATGCCATTTTATGGCTTGTAAATTCATGCAATGGTCCCTTAAGCCTTCATGTGAAGTTTCGTGGCAAGACGACTCGTTTTTTATTTTTCACGATTTTCAAAACTTTTTGCGGTTCGAGATTTTTTAAAATTTTTTCAGAAGGATTTTTGGACCTAAACTTGGTAGATGTGATCCTTGTATTTTTGTTGGCATGCACAAAAAAATTCAGCTAAAACTTGAAATGTACAAGATTTTGTGACCATTTGAAAAAAGTGTCCCAATTTCAGATACTTTAATGGCTACTGGCAGCAAACCTGTAAATTTTCAAATGCTCTTTAAGGGAGTGTGAGTTCTCAAGGTTTGATGAGGGATAGGGGGCCAATATAAGGGCCAAGTACCAGCACCCATCACATATCATGTGCGCACACCCCCTCGGCCCCCCCCAATCGTCAGAACCCCAATGCCTCCGGTCAGGTTCTCCGACGATGCTCCGGTGATGGTGCCGCGAGTGAAAAAAAATACGGCACCAGCACATGCCTGAGCCCAGGATTTGCTGCCGTAATCCTTGGTCTGATCTGATCTTAGATCGAGAATGAACTCCGTATGCTTAAACTAGGAATGAACTTCGTATGGCTAAGTCAACCCACGAAATGACCGTGCATGTGTCACGGGCTCCGACCTTAGACTCAGAATTCGTGTGGCCTTAGGCTTGGAATCTCCTCTTTTATGCCTAAGTCAGACTAAAACACAAACGTGCGGGCACTAGAACAACGGGAATGGCTGATTACATAAGTTAAAGAGAAACAGGATAAGAAGGCAGAATTCTGGAAATGCTCTTATATTCACTGAAACAGAAGTGTTTAATGGTGTACAAATGAGGGTGGAGCTACCCTCTATTTATAGTTGAGGCTCCAGCTACACTTAATGGCAATATCCCTAGAACAAAGGTAAAATCAAGGGATTATATAGATACAATCAATCAGGATGCTAACTCCTGATTTTTAGGGTCAACCAAATCTGCGAGGATGCTACTGCTGATCCTGCCTGCTTCCAGAAGCTTCCATTGCGTGTCTAGCACCTTGGGCCCTTCTGGATGTGGTGCGGGCAGCTTGTATGCCAGGCCTTGGTCTCACGGGCTAGCCTGCAAGTTGGGCGGGTGTTCTGAACTCGTTTGTTAGGCTTTGTGCATAGATACCCGCCAGCACGCCTGGTCTGCGGGCCTCAACCTCTGGCTCACCTGCTGGTGTGCCTGATGTGCTTGGTGCACCCACCCAAGGTGTGACATTCTCCCCCACCTGATTGCGCAATGCCCTCGTTGTGTCTTCTGCATGGTACTGCCTAATCTGGTCCCCGAACTGCCATAAGTCATCTGTTAGTTCCCAACTTGCCTCACTATTTGAAAGTCCTTTCTAGTGCACCAAGTACTCTTGTCTTGGTTGATAGTTCTTCTGTCTCACCTTCCGGTCAGCTATGATGCTGTGAACCTCCTTCTCATATGAGGCCCTTGCTCTTAATGGTGCACACTTTGACTCTATCCATCCTGGATCTCCTTCATCCTCATGGAACGGCTTGAGCATGCTCACATGGAACACCAAGTGTACCCTCAGCTTAGGTGGCATATCTAGCTTATAGGCAACCTTGCCTACCCTCTTGACTACTCGAAAAAGTCCTTCATACCTCTGGACTAGGCCTTTGTGCAACCCCCTATGGGGTACAATGGGATGCAGCTTCACCAACACCAAGTTTCCAACCTGGAACTGCACGTCCCGCCTATTCTGGTCTGCCCACTTCTTTGACCTCTTAGCCATCTTGTGTAGACAAACTCTGGTCAAGTCAGTTTGCTCCTGCCATGCCTTGGCAAACTTGTATGCTGCTGGATTCGACTCTATATAACCTGTAGCAATCGAACCTGGTGTTAGTGGTTGTTGCCCTGTCACAACCTCAAATGGGCTCTGGTTCGTTGCCTCGCTCCTTTGCAAGTTGTAGGAAAACTGCACAATATCTAGCAGCTTTGGCCAGTCCCTTTGTGTGGCACTCACATAGTGCCTGAAGTAGACCTCCAATAGTCCATTCACTCATTTTGTCTGCCCATCGATCTACGGATGCATGCTGGTGGAAAAGTTCAAGTCTGACCCCAAAAGCTTGAACAACTCAGTCCAGAACCTGCCTGTGAAACGCCTGTCCTGATCACTAACAATGGTCCTCGGCACTCTCCAATACTTAACCATGTTCTTCAGGAACAATCGAGCTACCTCATTGGCTGGGCACTCCTTGGTTGCTGGAATGAAGATTCCATACTTGAAAAACCTGTCCACCACTACCATGATGCTTCCAAACCCTTCTGCTTTGGGTAGACCGACTATAAAGTCCAGAGAAACACTCTCTCATGGTCACTCTAGCACTGGCAATGGCTCCAAGAGACCACCTGGTTTCTTGAGCTCCACCTTGTCTTGTTAGCACACAAGACAAGTCTTCACATAGGCCTCCACATCATCCCTCATGTGCGGCCGGTAGTACCGATCCTCAATCAGCGCTGAGGTGTGACTCACTCCGAGGTGTCCAGCCCACCTTGAATTATGGCATTCTTGCAAAACTTCCTTGCAGAGCTTCCCGTGCTATGGCACAAACAGTCTACTACCCTTGGTGTACAACAAACCATCTTGCATCCAAAACCGCCTAGTCTTACCTTACTGGGCATACTCCATCAGAGCTTTGGCTGTAGGATCATGCGTAAGTCCCTCTTTGATGCGCCACACCAATGACCCCTCTGGTTGGCTAATGGCAGTAAGGTTAGCCTTCCCACTCAAGGCGTCTGCCACTAGGTTCGCTCGTCCTGGCTTGTACTCCATCTGAAAGTCAAATTTTGTCAGAAAATCTTACCATCTCGCCTGCTTGGGGGATAGCTTCTTCTGCGTCTAGAAGTAGTTGGTCGCCACATTGTCTGTCCTTACCATGAACCTCGACCCCAACAGGTAATGGTGCCAAGTGCGCAAGCAGTGCACCACTGCAGTCATCTCCTTCTCTTGGACCGTGTACTTGTGTTCAGTCTCGTTCAGCTTCCTGCACTCGAACACGATTGGACATCCCTCTTGCATCAACACGCCCCCTATGGTAAAGTCTGATGCATCCGTATGCACCTCATACGGCTTGGCATGGTCTGGCAAGGCCAAGACTGGCTCTTCGGTCACAGCCCGCTTCAACCTGTCAAAGGCTTCCTGGCACCCTGTGCTCCACTCCCATGCTCTCCCTTTCTTGAGCAAGTCAGTCAATGGCGTGGCTATTGCTAAGTGACCTTTGATGAAGCGCCTATAGTAGTTAACTAGCCCAAGGAACGATCTCAACTTGATGACCTTGGCTGGTGGTTGCCACTCCAGGATGGCGTGTATCTTGCCTTCATCCATGCGTATCCAGCCACCTCCCACTATGTGGCCAAGGAACGGGATCTCCTGCTGGGCGAATGAGCATTTCTCCCTCTTGACAAACAGCTTGTGCACTCATAACACCTCGAACACCTGTCTCAAGTGGTCTACATGCTCTCCCAAAGTCTGGCTGTAGATCACAATGTCATCCAAATAAACCATAACAAACCGATCAAAGAATGACTGAAGTACCTTGTTCATAAGGGTGCAGAATGTTGCTAGGGCATTCGTGAGTCCGAAAGGCATCACCAAGAACTCATACGAACCATACCGAGTGACACATGCTATCTTTGGCTCATCTCCCTTCGTGATCCTGACTTGATAGTAGCTCGACCTCAAATCCAGCTTGGTGAACCACCTTGCACTCCCAAGTTGGTTGAACAAGTCCGCAATGAGTGGGATGGGGTCTTGATGGTTAGCTTGTTCAAAGCCCGATAGTCTATGCACAGCCGCAATGACCAATCATGCTTGCGTTGGAATAAAATTGGTGCACCATAGGGTGCCTTCGATGGCCTGATGAAGCCAGCATCAACTAACTCTTTGAGCTACTTCCTCAACTCCTCCAACTCTGGTGGAGACATTCGATAAGGGACTCTGGCTGGTGGCTTGGCCTCGGACACCAACTCGATCTTGTGGTCTACCTCCCTCTTAGGTGGTAGCTTGCTAGGCAGCTTTGCGGGCATCACATCACTAAAGGTCTTTAGTACCTTTAGCACCTCCAAGGGTGACTCGGTCTCTTTCTCCCTTGGCTCATCATATTTCAGGGCTGCCAAGAAGGTGTCTTCTTGTTTGCTTACCACCTTGGCAAATTGGATGGCTGACACCATCCACGACCCAACTCCAGACCCTCTCCTCAATAGCACTAGGCATTGGCACCGTGCATCCAAGATGCAAACACAATCGGCAAAAGGCACAAAGAGGGCATTAATCCGAACAAAGAAATCCAACCCAATCACAAACTCATAGTTGTCAAGGGGTATTACCTCTATGGTCTCCTTGCCTTTCCAGTCTCCAAGCTACAACTCCACTCCCCGTGCTACTCCAATGGCTGGAACTTCCTTGGAGTTCACCGTTGTAATGGTACCAATCCCTTTCTGCACCTTCAGTCTGAGCTTTCGGGCTCCATCACTTGAAATAAAAAGATGTGAGGCACCTGTGTCCACCAGTGCACTCACCTTCTGACCCGTAACCATCAGATCTGCAACCATCAGATCCATAAACATCAAGCCCTTTGGCTTACGACTCCCCTTACTCTGGACAGCATTAAGGACCAACGACCCAAGCTTTGCTGCCCCTGACTCTGGCTCTTCGTCAGACTCCTTGTCTACAGTAGCTAGCTTGCCCTTCTACGGGCAATTACATGCTATGTGGCTCCCTCCACATAGGTAGCATGCTAATGGCTCTTGATCCCCCTTTGCTTTCCACTTGCCTACTGGTGGCTTTTTCTCGTCATCCTTGGTTGAACGGTCTCGATCCCCATCCTTGGACTCTCGATCACGGTCCTTCCCCTTGGACTATTTCTTTCGGTCCCTATCATCCCTGCCCTTACCCTTGGGCTTGGAAGACTTAAACTTGTTCAGAGGCTTGAACTCTATCAAGGCCTCAGTAGTAGTCATGGCTTTAGCCAAGTCATGAACTCCCCTCCTTTGTAGCTAATGCTTCACCCACAGCTTCACCCCATCCATGAAAGCAAATAAGGCGTCCTTCTCGCCTAGATTCAAGATCTATAGCATCAGTTCAGAGAATTTTTGGACATACTCCCTTATGTCCCCTTGCTGGCTAAATCAACGTAACTTTGCCTGCGTCTCATCATCGGCATACTCCAAGTAAAATTACTCTCTGAACTCCTTTTGGAACTTTGCACAGGTTCCAATCTTGGCACTCCCATGCCTGACATTATCACACCTACGCCTCCACCATAATAAGGCTACATCAGTGAGATACATAGTAGCAGTGCTTACCTTTATCGCCTCATCTTACATGCTCATGGCCTAGAAGTACTGCTCTATACCCCAAAGGTAGTTGTCTACTTCCTTAGCCACCTTAGTCCCCTTGAACTCCTTAGGCTTGGGGACATCCAATATGGATTTGGATACTCTAGCAAACATGCCATTCCCAATGGCAGTCTTACAAGCAACGAGCTCACTGGTGAACTCTTCTATCCGCTGGCGCATGGCCTCTATGCCATCGTGCAGGGTCAGCACTTCAGCCTCCAAGGTCTGATTCTTTTGGGTGAACACGTCCAAGCCTTTATTGAGAGTAGCTTGTCGCTTACTTTGGATCTCCTCCCCCATGGAGTCTAGCGATGCAATGTGAGTCTCTACCTCTTTAAGCTTCTCCCCCATGTCACCCATGGTCACCTCCACCTTGGCCAGCCTATCGTCCATGGTAGACCAGATATCTCTAGAACTGGCTTTCCTCCCTCTTCAACGCCCATGCTTCTGAGCCTCTGGTGGTTGCTTAGCAACATCACTTTGGAATGCCATCTCCACAATCACGATCTAACCTGCACAACACAAACACGTAGAATCAAACTTGCTCTGATACCAACTGTCACGGGCTCTGACCTTAGACTCAGAATTCGTACGGCCTTAGGCTTGGAATCTCCTCCTTTATGCCTAAGTCAGCCTAAAACACAAGCGTGTGGGCACTAGAACAATGGGAAGGGCTGATTACGCAAGTTAAAGAGAAACAGGATAAGAAGGCAGAATTCTAGAAATGCTCTTGTATTCACTGAAGCAGAAGTGTTTGATGGTGTACAAATGAGGGTGGAGGAGCCCTCTATTTATAGTTGAGGCTCTAGCTACACTTAATGGCAATATCCCTAGAATAAAGGCTAAAATCAAGGGATTATACAGATTACAATCAATCAGGATGCTAACTCTTGATTTTTAGGGTCAACCAAATCTACCAGGATGCTCCTGCTGTTCCTGCCTGCTTCCAGAAGCTTCCCTTGCATGTCTAGCACCTTGGGCCCTTCCGAATGTGGTGTAAGTAGCTTGTATGCCAGGCCTTGGTCTTACGGGCTGGCCTGTCAGTTGGGCGGGTGTTCTGAACTCGTTTGCTAGGCTTTACGTGCAGATACCTACCAGCACGCCTGGTCTACGAGCCTCAACCTCTGGCTCGCCTGTCGGTGTGCCTGATGTGACTGGTGCGCTTGCCCAGGGCGTGACACGTGCGCTCAGCAGGTTAGAGGGGTAAGACGCGCAAGCTGGGGATAGGTCGAGTCCTCTTCTGCGTGCTATCGTTCCTATTGCCCCAACCCTCGGTCCGATCTGATCTCAGACTGGGAATGAACTTCGTATGCCTAAGCCAACTAACGAAACGAGTGAGCGAACGGGCACTACACTGACCAGAGAGGCGGGATGCGCAAGCCGTGAATCGATAAGGTGGTAGGTGGGTTTAGGCACATATTCATATTTCTGCCGTGCCAATGCCATTTTTATGGCTTGTAAATTCAGAAAATGGTCCCTTAAGCCTTTATGTGAAGTTTCATGACGAGATGACTCGTTTTTTATTTTTTACGATTTTCAAAACTTTTTACGATTCGAGATTTTTTAAAATTTTTTCAGAAGGAGTTTTTGCCCTAAACTTGGTAGACGTGATCCTTGTATTTTTGTTGGCATGCACAAAAAAATTAAGTAAAAACTCGAAGTGTACAAGATTTTGTGACCATTTGAAAAAAGTATCCCCATTTCAGACACTTTAATGGCTACAGGCAGCAAACCTGTAAAATCTCAAATGTTCTTTAAGGGGGTGTGAGTTCTCGAGGTTTGATGAGGGATAGGGGGCCAATATAAGGGCCAAGTACCAGCACCCATCGACATCATGTGCACACACCCCCCGACCCCCCATCACCGAAACCCCAATGTCGTCGGTCAAGTTCTATGGCGATGGTGCCCCGGGCGAAGAAAAATACGACACCAGCACATGCCCGAGCCCAACATATGCTTCCACAATCGTCGGTCTAATCCGATCTTAGACTGGGAATGAACTTCGTATGCTTAGACTAGGAATGAACTCCGCATGCCTAAGTTAACCCACAAAACGAGCGTTCGGGCGCTCAGCCGACCAGAGAGGCAGGATGAGCAAGCCGGGGATCGACCAAGTCCCCCTCTGTGTGCTGCCAATCCTGTTGCCACAACCTTTTGTCCAGACCGATATTAGACTGGGAAAGAACTCCGTATGCCTAAGCCAACCGACGAAACGAGCGGGCGAGCGGGCACTACGTCGGGCAGAGAGGCGGGATGCGCAAGCCGTGGATCGATACGATGGTAGGTGGGTTTAGGCACATCTTCATATTTCTACCATGCCAATGCCATTTTTATGGCTTGTAAATT